>NC_139229.1:67230562-67549167 GCF_977018435.1 Lepisma saccharinum | reverse complement strand
AGACATACAATCTCCATTATCAGCCCCAAACACTAGGAAGAGAACAGAAACCTGAACACAGAATTTAATCAGCTTCGAACACAAAGCCGAACCGTGTCAGGAAATTGAAATGTTAATCTGATGCCTTAAGTTCTGAATTCTATTCATCGTACGATCTAGAACTGTGCTTGCAATTGAGGCAGTGCTTCTTGCCAAGGGAACGTACGAGATTTTTGAGAAATTGAGGATATGATGGTAAGGGTGGTTTATCATTCATTTTTCATGTAATCGGCGTTCTTCTTTTCTTTCTAATACACAAGACCAGCGATGGAGGGTTATACTAGTTTATGCATATTATTATGAGTAGTAATGTGCATAAATCTTCTTTGGTACATGTCTGCACTCCACACGGCTCACACTCGCACTGCTTCATACAAGCCTGCAACGGGACTGCCATCTACCGGACGACAACGGAACCCCCTTCCAGTGGCAGGAGTGGTGGTGGGCTGTTTTCCACTGACTGAGCCTTATGTATGAGCTACAAATTTCCAAGAGAACAACGAAAAATCAGTTCATATTTTGGGGAAGTTCTATACATCTGTGCACAAACTCGCTTTGATTTGTTGGCGAAAGGATGGGTGGCAATTTTACCTGCCTCTTATTGATTTAATTTAACCAAAACTTGTATTTTTTAGGCCTGTGACGTCATACATTGCTTCAAACTTTGAGCTATCCTGTTGTTATCGAGGATAATCATGTTCCACCAAAGTTTCAAGGTCTACTGAAACCACAAACTCTTGCTTCATATTCTGAGAGCTCCCACCTACCTCAATTTCAGGCCAAGCACGAAGCATGTTCTGCGCTCCCCACATACTTCAAAATGACCTCGTGTGTGGCGTTCGTATGGCATCCTCACGCTGCGATGTTCTACAAACAAGGTCTTTCATGTGTGTGTCCACAAGGAGAAGTTCAGATGGTCCGCATTAGTGGATTCAGGATCGTGTAATTTGACCAGAAGCAGACGACCAAGATTAGTATGTCTAATAGGTAACGTCATTATGACTCGGATCTTGCCCCAAGTTTTGTTGCCTCGTAATGTTTCAACACCTAAGCACGTTCCATAGTATAACACAAGTTATACGTAATTTTCATTGCTTCTAAAATTGGCTATTACGGCTGGTAGCGAATATGCGCCAATGTTCCCCATCGGTCTGTAACTATCCTACAAAAGCAATTTTCTACAAACTCTGTAGGTGCCAACCGTAGCGACTTTGGAAACTTTTGATTGATTAATTTGGTTTACTTTTCTTCGCTTTTATGCCACTCTGAGCAACGTGCCGTATACTTTCCATAATTTCTAGAATTAGTCACGTTCTTGTTTGTACTGAATGCAGCGTGTAAGAATGTATAGGCGCACTGAAGGAGAATTATAGGGGTCGGAACTCTCGCATTTGATTTTAGTTATCAGGTTAATACAATTGCTCAGTTTCCGTTTTATCCTTATTAGAATCGACGAATCTCCATCTATTGATTGATTGATTGATTGATTTGGTGTTTTAAGTCCACTTTATGCACAGTAAGGCTAATCGGGACTGAACCTACTGTTTAAAGTGGAATCCGAATCACTATGTACCTCCACCGGGTATCGAATCCGGGACTCCTTAATTACAAGGAGTGCAATCGGTGAGGCCGAATCTCCATCTCAAAATCCTCTGGGTTCACTTGTGTAAACGTTTGCGTAAGTTTTGGTTTTTAAGTCCACTTTATGCACACAAAGACTAATCGGGACTGGACCTACAGTTTATGATTGTTTGAGTTGTTGTTTTAAGTCCAGTTTATGCACAGGAAGGCTAATCGGAACTGGACATACAATGTAAAGTGGGATCCGAACCACTATGTGCCTCCACCAGGTATCGATTTGTGTTGTATACGGATGTCAGTTGTTCCACTGTGGTGCGTCTGTTGGCTTGGATGAGTCCTTGTATCCTCCGCTCACCTCTGATATCAATCATCCGCTGCCTCGTACAGTTCTGCCGCTGGGACACAATTTGACAGTGTTCACACCACTCTTGGAACACTTACACTACCGCCGATCTTGAACGATTTCACGACAAATGCGGACAGTGACATATGCGGACAGAGGAAATTCCGCGTCAAAAGCGGACAGAGGAGGGGGGAGAGCGAAGAACGGGAGACGATACTCAAATTTTCACCTAAGACATAAGCGGACAACACCTGCACATGCCAAGGTCACAAACAACTTGCTCGCGTATTCGCGAGGATCAGTCAATTGTAGACACAGCTTCTATTGCAATGGAAGTTATCAACACTAACAAGGGGAAGCCATCAGCACATTACATGGGATATGCTTATAGGAAGTACTGACTACCGCGAAGATCAAGACGTCAGTGTTCACGTTAGGATGTGTGCAGCCCTTGCCTTTCTACGACCAGAACACGTAAGATTTCGTCGAGATTCACTCCACAGCTCCGTGTAATGAGAATCTCACGAAATTTTTTGACTATTTTGTCGATCAATGGGTAGAAAATGCAGATATACCTATATCGCTTTGGACATGTTATGAAAGGAGACACAGAACTACCAATGCTGTAGAGGGTTGGCACAACAAAATTAACCATTTTTTTCATTCAAAACCTAAAGTAAAAGACGTCGTTCAGTGTTTGAAGACAGAAGCTGAGGCCACAAATTATATGTACATGAGAATGGAATTGGCCATGGACGGCAAGAAGAGGAAGAGATAGTATGTTAAGCTGGATGACAGGATTGGAAGAATTGTTGCAAAATATGAGCAAACAGGCGACATCAGATCATGCTTGAAAGCAATTTCTTATATTCAAAAACTAGATGTGTGAAAAACAAACTTTGAAGTGACGAAACATTGTATGATGAATTTGTAAATAGTTCATTATTTTATTGACGAAACAATTTTGTGTTGAATATGACGAGGCAAAAATGTTTGTCAGTATAATGGTAATCATTTTGTCTATCCAAAGCCAGGAAAAAGTGTGATGGGAATCAGTTAACATAAATATATGTTTGCAACATTGGCACATGCAGGTGTTGTCCCTTATGTCGCATGTTTAAATTTGAGTGACGTTTCGCTCTTTCCCCTGCGGCCCTATAGCGAAGCATTGTCCGCTTTTGCCGCGGAATTTCCTCTTGTCCGCATATGTCGCTGTCCGCATTTGTCGCGACTCCTCTTGAACACCCCAACGTCGCAGTAGTTTGTGTAACGGATGCACCGGGGATACTGGCCCAGACGATCTGACCTTTGCCAAACTCTGTCAGGTTCTTCCGTTTCTCCATTTCAAACCACACTACGTACTGAATTCGCGATGCAGTATTTCTGCACAACACATCGGCTAGCACCACCCTCTCGCCAAACACGTCGTCAACAAACGACTTTCATTGCTCGAATGGTGGTAATAATTCAATGGCCACACGGTGTAAATTTGACAAATCCCCAATTTTACTGTAAAAAGTTATCCCTGCTGTATTCTTTATCAGTCTCCACGAAATCCCCGGATATCGGTGCATAGTTGTGCACGCACCTATGCAGAAAAACCACGGAAAACCTCTGCTCAGGAGAGCCCAAGGTTGGTTGATTCAGGCACTTGAATGTAGTATATACCCTGTCTCATATCTATGGAGCAAGGCCGCGCATAGCAGCAGAGAAGGGGAGAAATTAAGTGGGTAGACCTTAGAGTATAGAATGTATAGAGAAAGCACACACGACAAACTGCACGTGTCGCTTGTCGCTCGCGTGTCACTCGGACTAGGTCATTTTCCCAATACCATACATAGTGTCGCTTCGGTGTGTTGTTCATGCATCTGCGGTGAATATTTTGCTTTGGTGAGAATTCACATCGAAGCGACAGGCAACACGTGTCGCTTGGAAACGAGCCAATCAACAGCAAACGTTTCACACCGTAGCGACGTCACAGGCTGCACCATCATATATGAATGAGACCTTCCGAACCGAAGCGACACGCCAAGCTGCACGTGTCGCTCGGACTCGATCGTTTTCTTAATACAGTCCATCGTGTCGCCTCGGTTTATTGGTGGCGCATGCACGGTTAATTTTTTTGCTTGTGACTGAAGGGACTCGTGTCGCTTGTGGCCTCAAATAATGGAGTTTTCAGATCGAATGTACACGCGACTCGTGCCGCGTCGTAACGAGCAAGCCAACGTTCACACATGCCTTAGCGGCAAGACAGACCACACAAGGCTGCATTGGTGAAATCCTCAAGCGACACTTCATGTCGCCTGTCGCTTTGGACTGAAGCAGCCCTTGTCGCTTGTCACTCTGGTGTGAATTCTCAGGTGCTCGCGCCACACATGCTGCTTGGGAATGAGCCTATCAACAGCAACGTTTCACACCATAGAGGCGTGACAGGTCGCACTAGCCTGCCTTCGATTGGTGAAATCCTTAAGCTACACATGCCGCGTGTCACTTTTCGATGTAAAATATCCCTAAAAACAAGAATTCACCGCGCATGCGCTACAAAGAGACCGAGGCGAGACGATAAACGCTATTGGGAAAACGTACAGTCTGAGTGACACATGCAGCTTGCTGTGTTGCTTCGGTTTGAAAAGTTGCATTGATTTCTGAGGGTTCGCTTCCAAGCGGCACGTGTTACTTGTAACGTGCCCGCAGTTACAATATGTTTTTCATTAAACGCACTGTTTTGGTTTTGTCAGCGAAGATTTGATAACTCCTTTTTTCTGATTGTTGAAATGCTGCATAAACGTTCATTGTCGTGTTATCTTATATGCTCTGCGCTCCGCCGAGGCTCATTGTTGTCTAAAAAGTTTGGTAAATGCTTTATATCACCTGTGTTTCATTAACATGTATATTTTCTGGCGTTTAGGGTTTTTAACAGTAAGGATTTGGGTAATCTAGTTTATCACAGTTTGCAATATGTAAATATATGAGGTTTGCTACGTGTAAATTTGTGACGTAGTTAGGTACATCAGCGCCACCTGCTTTACCTATATAAGTAGCTCACACGGGCCGAAAAATCAGTCTCTTTATGGCTCCCTGATGTCAACTGGCAGACATCCAGGAAATGGCCTACTTGCCAGAGAAACCCAATAGCAGCAATGGAGGACTTGGTTCCCAGGTTCAAAACCCGGGAAGCCCCCGGCCAGGTCCCTCCTCAAAAGATGAAGCCCTTAATGACCCGGTTCCCAGGAGCAATCCTCGGGAAGCCCCCGGCTGGGTCCCCCCAAGGTTTCTGGTTCCCAGGTTCAAACCCCGGGTGGTCCCCGACCAGAGACCTGTAATAGATGTGGCCCAGTTAAGTTCCGGTTCCCAGGTTCAAAACCAGGGTAGTCCCCGGCCGGTTCTTTTCTTTCCTCCCCTCTTTTTGCTTTGTATTTTGTGATGGAACCGACTCCCAGGTTCAATCCCCGGGAAGTCCCCTGGTCGGTTTCCTTTCCCCTCCGTTTTTCCTTTCCTTAAATAAAGTAGGAGAGGGGGGAAAAGGTTTACTTTTAATTTAACCTAGTTTTATTTAGTTCAGGAACCGACTCCCAGGTTCAAACCCCGGGAAGTCCCCGGTCGGTTTCTTTCCTTTCCCTTTTTAGCTTTTAAGCATATGCACATGAAGTTTTGACATTCTATTAACCGGCAAACGTTTCAAGTAAGTCTGGAAACCTAACTGAAATAAACATGTTTTAATTTAATATGAGATTGGCTCATCTAGGTGGCTAACTGAGATAAAAAGGTTTATTTAGGATCTAACCCATTAAAAATTGTTATACAAAGATGCATATTGTTGTCACCGGGTTAGTGAAGAGCCCGGATATCACTGAAAGGAAGAAAAGCCCTTTTGTATTTATTTTGTTAAATTTCGAGAATTTGTGTTAAATAAGTAATAAACATCTCTTATCTCTTGTAATTTCCTTTTCTCACTTTGTAACGGGTCACCTGCATCCTGGTCACCTGGTTGGTCCTATACACACACCCCGGAAGCCGTGAGGTATTTTAGAATCTTGTGTTCTCCGGCTGATTAGGCTAGTAATCATGGGTAAACTTTGCAATGCCGCCCACTTTGTGAAAGTGTTAGAGTGATGTAAACGGCTCTGCGCAGCCGGTGAATATCCATAACGTATGCTAACATAACTGGGGCGTCCATACCATATCAGTGGGTTGGTTGTTGTTGTACTGACATAACTTGATCTGTTGCATACTTGTTGCATCGGCCTGAATAGAGAGATTTCATACCCAAACAACAAGCTATACGTGCCGCTTTGAGGATTTTACCAATACAGCCTTGTGCGGCCTGTCTTGCCGCTAAGGCAGATGTAGTAAACGTTGGCTGGCTCCTTCCGACGCGACATGAGTCGCGTGTACATTCGATCTGAAAACTCCATTATTGGAGGCGACAAGCGACACGGGCTCCTTCAGTCTGAAGCAAAAAAAAAAAAAAAAAAAAAAACGTGCAGGGGCCACCAACAGACCGAGGTTCGGAAGGTCTCATTTAATTCTGATGGTTGGTTTCCAAGCGACACGTCTCTCTTTTTCCATGTCTGATGTATCTCTTTGTTCGTTCAATGAATTTACATTCCACAAAGTTCTCAACACGTATAAACATTTGCAATAGTTACCTTCATGAAACGTGCGAACGATTTTCGCTATTCCGATATGTCACAATTTTGAATTTAAAATTTGATACATAGGGCTACCGTTAATAATAATACCACTAATAAAATCACAACAGAAATGCGTGTAAATAAACGTAAATATGTTGTAAACATGTTTATCTGGGACCTCTCAATTCCTCCTTTTTAAAAAACTTTTCTTACCACTTCTATCGTTGCATCCGAAAGCTGCGCACAAAGACATAGCTTCTTATTTATTATCTACTAGCAGTGTCACTGAAATGTACAGATAGTATGCACTATAAACGAACATTTCACGCTCAAACACGCTCAAATCCCTACTTCCACCACTGTATCAGCTGTAACTGTGGCACATACCAAGATGGCGGTTTTATCTCACCCCCTTCCCCTCACGGCTTCATTCCCCTCGCCCAGAAAACACGCTTGCGCTCTCCCTATTCCTTCTATACTCTAAGGGGCAGACCGAAGCATTACACGATGCTGGGAACTGCATTCGCTTCTCCTTCCACGCAATCCCATTCCCCTCACGTGTTTATTGGTGGAGACGTCTCGCGTCACTACTTGCGCAGGGACTTGTTTTCGTTCGCCTGCTCCAGGGATAGTTGGGACAGGGTGTAGCTGCAAGATAACTGACTGCGCTCTTAACGGGAAGTTCAGACGGACACACCTTCAAAAGCTGCCTGTAGATGGCAGGCTTGAGCAGCGCTGTTCTCATTTACGTAATTTGCGTCATAACAAGAGAAAGATCGAGAGCGATGGAAAACCCCTGCATACGCACAAAGAGTGGATGGAGGGTTGTGGGAATAGCGTTAAGAAACAAATAGATGCAATCACCACACATAAAAATTATGCCTTTTCCAGGATACAAACGCCTGTCTGCATCCGTGGAGTAGTGGTCAGCGTAACACGCTGCAAAGCCAGAGATACCATGTTCGAACCCTGAGTAAGGCAATGTGTTCATTATTCATTTCATTCGTTCAAATCACTCACATCCGTGGCGACGTAAAATAATCGAAATAGAACAGAAGAAAGTGCATGAGCCCCAGGTTCGAGTCCCGGTACAATCTACATTTTACTCAGTTTCTTCAATTATTCCTGTTCGGCACTGGCAACACTGCCTCTAGGGTGGCAGTGGTAAGGTGTACCGCTGTTCTCTTGTCAACATTTTAAATTATTGACCAGCCACTTGCAGGCGACCCGGCAATCTCCGAGTCTGAGATGTCTGCTCGGAGAGACGCATCGCACATTACGCCCGAAAATACGGGACTACAAATCCGCCGGAATGTTCCTTTTTCGATTTGAGAATGTCCCTCCTCTTGGAGGAGCTTTCCTTGGCCGGGAGAAACATGGTGAAACCGCCCTTAAGGTGACTTCCAAGAGATAAGCAAACAAAATCATAATTTTGAAAAAGGAGAAGGTTCATAATGCCCTTCACATCATCTCAGTTTGTGTGTGTATAATAAAGTACGCGCAGAGGTATTTTGCGTTATGAGTGCCTCAAGGTTACCAAGACGGCTAGCTTTAAGAAATTCCTTGTTTTCATCAAAATTTCGCTAAGGCTGATCACATGAATGGTATTAATAAAAAGTAAACAAGTTTGACGTGCAAAACCGTGATTCGCTCCATGGATATTAATTAATTATATTAAATATTTCACAGAACCATGACTTAATCACTGTGATTTATAAATCACAATCACTACTGTGATTCAGTAATTTATTAAACAAATCAAAGAACTGTGACTTAATCAATGTGAATCATATATCGCAATCACTGCTGTGATTCAGTCATTTCTTAAACAAATCACACAACTGTGACTTAATCAATGTGAATCATATATCGCAATCACTGCTGTGATTCAGTCATTTCTTAAACATATCACACAACTGTGACTCAATCAATGCGAATCATAAATCACAATCGATGCTGTGATTCAGTCATTTCTTAAACATATCACACAACTGTGACTCAATCAATGCGAATCATAAATCACAATCGATGCTGTGATTCAGTCATTTCTTAAACAAACCACAGAACTGTGAGTTAATCACTGTTAATCATAAATTACAATCACCGCTATGATCCAGTCATTTTGTAAACAAATCACAGAACTGTAACTTAATCACTGTGTACCATAAATCATAATCACGACTGTGATTCAGCCGTACAACGAACTGTGATTAGATGTTTTCTCTTTTAACTTCTATTTTCAGAAATCAAAAATAAAGCAAGCAATCAAAGTTCGCCTCACACCTTTTATCAGAAGGTGTTATTTCCAAGTACTGGGAGTCAAATAAAAGCAGAAAAGAATCATCCAAATCTACACATCCCAATAAAAATGGAAGAATGGAACCTGCACGATCACCATAAATAATCATCAAGGAGTGTATCTTACCTTACGTGCATAGGCAACAGTACTGCTAGTGTCAAATAGGCCCATGATTGAAAGGTAAACAAAACACAACATATCAGAACAAGAGTGCCTCATTCTGTATCGAACGCTCATTGTGTACCTCCATATACACGTCTTCCGTTTGTGTAAAAACCCAACAAACTTACCAATGGTCGAAATTACTCCTAAAGGACTTAAGGAGATACGGTCGTTTTTGTTTGTTAATGTCTGCACAGCCAGCCATCTTGGATGTGTGTCGTCACACAGGCAATACGCCACAATAGTAGGCATCAACGTAATATCACAGACAGTAATTTTCCCCCTTTATATGCCTGAATGTCAAGTAAAGTGTAAAATATGCATAGAATCCTTGCAGAAAAGGACATGAAATAGTTTCACTAAATATATCTCCATAACAGTGCGTGATATAAACAAAATGGTAAGAATAAAAGTTGTTCCTTTTTCAATTCTAAACCAAACATGTATCTATAAAAATGTTTCCAAAACCACTATTAAAGAAGTTATGATGGATTTTCTTAGTTAGTGCATGAAGCAGTAGCCATCTTGGATTTATGACGTCACACAGGCCTTCTGCCACAATTGCGGGTACAACACCTGGTAGTACATGATTGTGTACCACACCAGCAACGTATTGCCGGTAGTTGTATATTCCCGTCATTCAAAAAACCCACGGGATTACAAATGCAATGCCCCTGGACTAGTATGTGTTTTTAAGCGATAGATTTTATGTATACTGGTGCAGAAGTTATCAACAGTTTGTTTTGAGTTTTCTTTTAATTCTTGAAGCCCTTATTGGGTCAAATAAAGTGTATGAACGTGGTGAGGGATAATTTGCACGGTAATACTAATGGATTCCACCTCGCAGTCAATCCTGGTTGCGCCGACCTCCGCAGCAGGATGATTAGCACAGCGCGCTAAGACGCCAGGGGTACCAGGTTCGAATCCCGGTCTGGGCATGTGTGTTCTTTATAGTTCTTCTTCAATTTCATCATATTATCACCTACCCTCATCTTCGCAATTAGCCAAAAGTGGCAGAAAAGCGATGTAAAATACACCAATCAATCCTGGTTGGACTCTGTGGATTTCAACTGTATATACGGCCCACCCGTTATCTCAACGGCCAACCAACGTTAAAACTAAAGCACAGATTCAGATCGAAGCTGAATTTAGTACGACTGAGACGCAAATACGACACTGAATCAAGCGGGTGGAGGAAAAAAAAATAGAAAGTTTGTAGGATTTCAAGCTCAGAGAGTTGATTGTGAGTGGACATCACGAAGCGACCGCTCATCAAACTAATGGTCCCACCTGAGAGAGATAGATTTTTCCCCCCCTCCGTCTCTGTGTGCATAAGAGACCTCTTTTTATTTTTTTCCCTACCGGTCCACATACGAACAAATACTTTGAATGTTCACACTTCATCAATCTCGGCTGTCTGCAACCTGAGTTCAGAGACCCCCTCCCTTTCCTCCCATTTTTATATTTTTAATGCGAGGCTGAATGTGAAGGATGGTACGTATAATTATTGTGGATTGACCAAGCGCGAGAAAGAAATGGAGTTGTGAAGGTCTGACACGCACGCGTTGGATAATGAATGGGGTTTCCTCTGACACTGCTCAAAGTGAAAGTAGAAAAAGGTGATGAGGCCCTGCTTCCAGCATAAGTCGTCATCCAACCCCTTCCTAGATGAACTTACGCTTTTGAAGTTGATTTCGAGAGAAAGAATCACTTGGTTGTTATCTTATCCCTATTCCGGGCCACAATGGTTCATTTTACTTCAGTTTTGTGCCACTTTTTGGCTATTCGCGAGGATGAGGATGAGTGATGATATGATGAAATTGATGAAGGAGCACTCACAGAGAACATCCAGGCTGCGATTTGAACCCGGGATGTCAATAATGAATAATGGCATACTCTTTCAATGTGAAGAGTAATGAATAATGACATACTGTGTCAATGTCAAGAGTAATGAATAATGACATACTCTGTCAATGTGAGAAGTAAGGAATAATGACATACTATGTCAATGTGAGAAGTAAGGAATAATGACATACAGTGTCAATGTGAATAGAAAGGAATAATGACATACTCTGTCAATGTGAAGAGTAATGAATAATGACATACTGTGTCAATATGAAGAGTAATAAATAATGACATACTGTATCAATGTGAATAGAAAGGAATAATGATATACTGTGTCAATGTGAAGAGTAATGAATAATGACATACTGTGTCAATGTAAATAGTAAGAAATAATGACATACAGTGTCAATATGAATAGTAAGGGAAAATGTGAAGAGTAATGAATAATGACATACTGTGGCAATGTGAAGAGTAATGAATAATGACGTACTGTTGTTGTTACAGTGTGAAAAGTAATGAATAATCTAGAACACATCAGTGGTTTTTCTCAATACCTCCTCCGCCCCTTACCCATCCGTAGAAAAAAGCTGACGACATGGAACCCTGATTTCCTCTAGGAATCGACCTCATGACATCATCAGGTGAAAAATTAAATTTCCAAAGCCGGGAGCTTCCACACTGATGACGCACGCCAAATAATTGATCCCATTGATTGGTGAAAGCACGCCGAATCCCCCATCCTCTTCTTTTTTAACATCGTACGTGAGAGAATACTTGAAGACCGCTGCAGCCAAGGAGAGGAAGATTTCACCTTTCGTGTCATTCGAGAACGAACCGGAATAGGAAAAGGTATCCAGACAAGCTTATCGTTTATGCGAAAGGACAGGGAGAGGAGCGATGACATAGAATCGCTCCGAACCTATTGCCTGAATTATGCAACGGATAGGATGGCGGGACGAGAGCGTAATTGCCTCGATGTTCCGCGCTCGTAATTGGTTCGCGTTCTGTATGCAGGTTCATCAGAAAGAAGAGGAAAGCGGTATCGTCAATCTATGTAAAAATAATGAAATAACAATAATATACAGAGTGTCCGGGAACTATTATTAATACACCAAAACAACAAATGCAAAATTATTAACTTTTCATGAACTTTTTTAGTTTTTCTAAACCTTTATTTATACGACCCCTACTTAGGTAAAGTTGGAAATTAGCAATTAAGAAAATAAATATTAATTTAATGAAAAAACCCTACCAAAAGGCCAGTTAAGATGAGAACTGAAGTTGTATTTAACAACAGAATGAAACTTGCTTTATCTATTAATGCATCCTGGACTGCATTTATCAAACTAGCGAAGTTCTGTGGTGTGGACTCGCAGCCAGTATAATCTTATTTCGAACTCGAGTTGGTCGTCCTTATATATTTGACTGAGTATGTCTCAGAGTCAAATGGACATATCATTTTTTTTTTTGTTATAGTTCATACATATATGTATATTTGATATAAAAAGTTGTCACCAAGATTCCTTTGCACTGAGAGTCGGAAAAAATTATTGTGTTGTAAATAATGTTGATTTTTTTTTGTATCAACGTCTGACGTTACTAAAATTGCAATATCACTAAAAGGCACTGCATTTATCATGCCAATGTTTTTTTTTTCAAATTGAGGCTTAAATCTAAAAGACTATAAAAAAATTAGTGGCTTTTCACTGCTTCTATTAATAAATCTTCATTAAAACAAATTTTATGTTCATTCATATGGGTTATTCCATGCCAAATCATCACAAAAAAATGAACCTTTAAATCCGACCATTTCATATTTTCATGAAATTTGGTAGTATGGTAGAAGACATGAAGTAACTTACATATGTAAAACTTTACCCCCCGGTATTCATACAGCAGGATTGCCATCCTTATAACAAATATAAAATGTATGTGTTTAAAAGGTCAAATAAAACATTTCATAACTTTGCTTCCAATTATGGTATAACTTTCATATTGCGCTTGTTTGGAAGCTAAGGGAGCATAGTTTTCTTTAAAAAAAATTATATGCAAACATTGAAATTTTCACTTAAGGTCACATGATGTGACCTTTGACCTTGCCTACATAAACATATGCATCACAGAATAGAAATAGGTTAGGTTAGGTTAGGATATGCATGTTCAATTTTGTGAGAAATAAAGTATGTTACACAGTTAAATGCATTCTCTGTTTCGTGTAAGTTTCATTTTGGGATGACTTTTGAAACAGGAATAAAAATAATCTGAGAATAGTATGCCTCATTGAATGAAACACCTTCTATCCCATTCAATGAAGGGGGAGAAGCATCGAATGATCGGAATGAATGATAATTCCGCCATATTCGACAATAATTCAATTTGGCCGTATTGGACGTCATCTTGAATTACTCAAATTGCTCAAGGTTGACAGAGTGGCATCAATCGGATCTGAAGGCTAAGTTTCAAAATCAGTCAAAAATATTTTATTCATACCTCAACTCAACCTTTTCCATTTGGCACCCGGACTATTATAGTTGCTCTCTCACTCCCCCAATAATCATAGAGCCCGGAAGTTAAAATAGGCAGGCAAAAAGGCATTTATAATGTGGTAAATAGGCACTAAAAATGAAAAAAGGCAAAATAAACCGAAAAAAGGCACATTTAGAAGTCGCTTACTTTTATCTATAATTTCTGGCAAAATGTTAAAATCTAAATTGGGAAGAGCATTTCAATTTTCTCCGTCTTGCTTGCACATAACTACAAGGTGCTTTTTAAGTTCTAAACATTCATTGATAGTCGTCTGTCAGAGAGAATGTTTTTCATAATAGAAAATGATCTTTCTACTTCGACAGAAGTTATTGGAGCATATATATAACAAGCTAATGTAGCTGGACTCATTTTGGTAACAGCATTTTCACCTTTTAGAATATCACAAATTGTTTTCAATTGTTTCAAGTCCTCATTTGCACTCACTACCCGTTAGCACTTTTCCGCAACAGCTCACCCCTTTTCTCCTGGCACTTCCATCATCTGCTGCATAGATTCCTCGAAGATTTTCATGGATGCTATAATTGTAATTGTCTCTGGCAATGCACCATAATGTGCAAAAGTAAACTTGAATAGCACAGGAGTTTTTTCACTTCACGAATTGAAGCCGCTTCATTTTCTGGAAGAGCATCGATCACCTCACTGATTTTTTGAAGGTTGTTAGCATAATATATAGCTGCTGATATCCAGGTTCCCTATCTCGTCAAGACTGGTTGCTGAGGTAAACTAAGCTCAATCGCAACTTCCTGAAATTTTCGGGTTCGAGAGGGAAATTTCAGAAATATTTTCTTTGTGTTCGAAATCAACCTGTCCACTTCAGCAGTCAAGGAAATGTTAACCGAAAGGCAATATCCTAACTCAGCATGAAATACTTTTTTCTCACACTTTTCTCCTTCAGCAATGTTGAAACATGCGTGAGTTCAATATTACTTAAATAAGGCGAAAATTATTCACATAATAAACGGAAGAAAAATAAATGCCAACAACGTTTTTTGGGAGAAAAATAATTTATATACACATTTGTTTTTAAAAAAAATGTCAAATTTCATTGAAAAAGGCAAAAAAATGGCATTATAATTAAAAATAGGCAGTGGGGTCCCAAATAGGCAAAATGAAAAGGCTTCCAAAACATTCGAAACAACATAAGAAACGTATATCCGGAAAAATTTTATCAATATATGCAGTAGATAAAAAGAGGCATTTTGCCAAACTTCCGGGCTCTAATCATAAATATAATCAAATGTTACACATTACATTCTCTTCTACATAACTTTTATATAATCTAATTATATTTATATACAATAATATACTACACTTAACCACAGATGCAAATAATTTCCATATACTTATCCTTATACTCAGTGGCGGCGAGGGTGGGCACTTTTCGCCACTTTTGCCCCCACACCGTGCCAAACCTTTTCTACAAAGGGAAATATGCTGTCTTTACCCCCCCCCCCCTAAGATTTGGCATCTTGTCTGCCCGGTTTTGGAACCCAATAGCCGTCACTGCTTATACTTATCTCAAAAACACTTCTACCTACTTTACTAATCTTTAGCTTTTAGTTATAGTTATATGTTTAGCTATTGTAATATATGTTTGTAAACCGAGGCCGTCCAGGACTACCGACCAGCCCCGGTACTTGATCCTGCAGAATGTCTGTTAAAAGACACCTGTAGACTCAAGACAACTTGTATAAATTCAAGAATAAATTATAACAAGGCCTTCCCGATAGCGTATAGGTAATGTCGTCGTCTTGTAATCAAGGGGTCCCTGGTTCGATACCAGGTGAAGGCACATAGTGGTTCGGATTCCATTTTAAACTGTAGACCTAGTCACCCTATCTGTGATTAAGTGGACCTAAAGCAATGATTCATTCAAACACTATAATAACACACGTATCTATTTATTTACATTATAACATACTTTGGAACTTAACATTACTGTACGTCACGGAACATCGTTTGCCCTGTGCATTGTCCTTCGTGCACCCACACACACGCCACCATCCGTTCCCAACACTGTAACAATGTCCGCTCACGAATCTCGCTTATAGCACACTTCTGAACCACCACCTTGGCCAACCACCTTGTTTTCCGTTTTGCTCTCTGTTAAAATGTTCTAATGGTTTCCGACTTCATGGAAGGGGCAAGAATATAAATCATTTGCTGGCGCAGTGGTAGTTTCGTCGCTTTGTAATCAAGGTGTCCCGGGTTCGATAGGCACACAGTGGTTCGGATCCCACTTTAAACTGTAGGTCCAGTCCCGATTACACTTACTGTGCATAAAGTGGACTTAAAACACCAATTCAATCAATAAATATTCAGCCACTGTGTTTCTCGACTAGTAAAGGAACCTAGTTCGCTACCCTCTGCTGGTGGTCAATTAACAGTTTCTGGGCTTTAAAATCTTTCAGGGCGGTCAGATAACTCTTGGAGAAGTGTACATTTAAAAGCGAAGCTGTACTTTCTGGTTGTGGCAACACTGCTAGGATGACACGGTAGGATTTCTTGCACGTAAACGCAACTAGGGTTGTGCAAAATATTCCAACAACCTGACCGGAAAGAAATAGGTATGAAACACCGTTGCTACTGGACGTCTTCAGTTTCATGAAAAGGAAAAGTTGAATGCAGACATTGTCAGATCATATCACGCAGTATGCGCGTTATTTAGTCTTAAAGCAATGCATAAAGGTTGTTCCACAACTTTCCCTTCTAACTTATTCCCATAATACATTCCTGGAAGGAAGTTTATGACGTTTTTCCGAGGAATAATACAGTATGAGGTGAACTTTGCATCAATGCTGCAAGCAGAACGACCACCTAAAGATGAAGATTCATTTGCCCGACTTCTCTCCTCTCACTTAGATCAAGTTTATCACGTAAGGAATGGAAGGGTGAGAATGGGTAGTTTGCTTTTCCTTCGTTTTTATGGCCTATGGTTTCTCCGTATAGCACTTTCCATCTGTATTACCGGAGGTGTTTTAGGCAAGAATGCTTTTGCAAAATCATGATCGTAAAACAGAATGTCTCTCGTAGGTTGTGGTTTGATATCAGCGTGAGGTTAGGAGGTGAAAGTTGTTAGAATTTTTTGCAGGGTCTAATGGAGGAAAATGGTGACAAAACAATGTACTGATGAATTTCCCTATCATCTCATAAATTATCAATTCAATTTATCGAATATCATAAACCGTAAGATAGAGAACACACACACTCCCCCCCCCCTCTCTCTCTCTCTCTCTCTCTCTCCTTCTCTATCTGTGTGTCTATTTACGAGGCCGAGTCCGTTAAGTAGTCGGCTTTCGATCTCGCCACAGAAGTTCCCGACTTCTTATCCTGGTGTATATAGAAATTCATATTGTGAAGAAACTAATTGAATTAAGGTGCTTTTTAAGGGCATATTTTGGCATATTGGGCCATTTCTGCGTGATAGAGCATATTTTGATGGGTTTTCGGTCATATTCAGCATATTTTTTTTCATTTTCAAGAAATATGCAATCATTTTCGAAGTGGATTCGTTCTTACTCCCATGTTTATTCGAGAGTTGCTTTTTTTACGGCAGCAAAATATTTTTCATCTTTATTTGAGAATTTAGAGAAAGTATTCATTGTGTATTGCAACTCAGGACCCATAAAGTGAACTTAAAATAGTATGTACATGAAAATATTTTAGCATAAGTTAGATATTGATGTTTGAAACAGTCCAGTTATAAGGGCATATTTTTCAAATTATAGTGCATATTTTGTAAAATTTTAGATCATAAGAGCATATTTTATTTTGCATATTTTGGAGATTTTTAGGTCATAAAAATCCTAGCCCTAATGATGACTTATCCTCACCGTCGCGTTTAGCCAAAAGTGGACGAAAAGGAACGTATAATAGCAAAAATACTACGTATATACACGATTTATCTATCTAATCTCTCCCCCGTTTCTATGTTTCTACCCCTTCTCTCTCTCTCTCTCTCTCTCTCTCTCTCTGAATATGTGCGTGCGTGTGTGTGTGTGTCTGTATGTGCCCCTTTCCTTTTGTCAATACGAGTTTTCGTCATTCTTCTGTGTGTATATAACTCCTCTCTCTCTATCTCTCTCTCTCTCACACACACACACACACACACACACACACACACACACACACACACACACACACACCTCTCTGTGCGCGCGTGTATCTGTCAGTCCATCTCTGTTCTTCCTCTCTGTGAACTCGTACCACCCCCCTTCTACCCCCTCCCCATCTCTCTCTCTCGATCTGTATGTCAATGTGTCTCTCCCTCTTCTCCCTGTCTATTGATATTCCTCTCCCTTTGTCTTTAGCTATTTACTAAGTGCTAATGCCAAAATTACGAAGAGCATTTAGATGGGACTATCACCTTTAAAAAGCCTGCAAATGAGATGAAAGAGAATTTTTAAACCGGAAATTACAAAATTGCTACGACGTTGTACAACATGATGGAAATTTATCATTTGATTATTCACTTCATCCCATCATTCTGTTATCTTCAAAGTATGGTATAAAACAACTGTGACCTGCATTTAAACTTGTAAAATATTTAATCAAATGTCAACTGTCAAGTAGAGTTCATGATATAATCAATAAGTAACAATTAAAAATGAAACTTCAACTGCAATTATATATTGATGCACTCACTGGATCTTTATTGTTACGTAGGACAAAGATCCAGTGAGTGCATCAATATATTCAGACATGAACGCGGTTAAGGGTGCCCACACAATCTCTCGCACTTGAAAATATCCGAACTTCAAATGGAAGAATATGAAGGAACTTGTTGAGTGAATGAAATTTTAAGACGTTGCACAATCACGTACAATGTGTTAATATTGTTATCATGACAGTCCTTCAAAGAAGTGAACCAATCACGATTTGCAGTTGGATCAATTGTTATCCAACAGGTACAGTCACGTATGCACTTGTAATTGAGATAGTGTTTGTACTTTCGTTGTTTGTGGTCACTTTTGCCACTTTTGCTCAATCGCGACGATGAAGATTTCAATGTCCACTTTATACCAATCAAAGGGAGATCTTATTCAAGAATCTAATAACTCTCTCAACCTCTTTATCCTCTTTAATATCGTCACCAGATTTAACAACTGTATTTATCAAGTTTAGATTTTTGCATAATATTAATGTAGACGCATGAAATCTGTATATGTTCGGAATTTGTGAATTGATGTAACAGTATCATGTTACATGCATGACTTATTTTTAGGACACTTGGTGTAGAGGTGGTACAACAACTAAATCCAATAAAGATGAATGAATGAATGACTCAGATTGGGTGATGATTGGGTGAAATTGATGAAAAGACACAAAAACACCCATGTTAAGAGCGGGATTGGAACCAGGGATTTCGGTGTCACGATAGAAAGTCGACCACTTAACCGAGACAGCATTTTTGGCTGTAAGACTAACAACTCACTTACTTTCAATAGGAGTTTCATTAATGTACAACATGGCTGGGATTGTTGTCACCTTTAAAGTAGTCGACAAAACTTTACACGGTTCGCAATTGGCAAACTGATAGTTTTGCGTGGTGGTGTCCGGAGAGCATTATAATAATAAAGAAGTTCCGGATTAGATTCCCCGATGGAGTCAGATCCTTCATTAAACGCGGTCCGGTTCTACTAGTAGTTACCCTACCTGAGAATGAAATGTGCTTAAAACATCTGCATGCGTGGTTTTACTCAAGCTTTAATAGGAACATATAGACACCAATGCATTGTTGTTGTATTTAACTAAAGGAATAAAATATCGGCAGCTTCTGCGGCGGAACATTTCCCGCTACAACATCAGTATTCGAGTTCTGCAGGGAGAGGATTTCGCTCGAGCGCCAAATAGTTCGCTAAATAGCACGCGAATAACGCTCGAACAGGCAAAACGAGCGGTATACGCTCTAAGCCAAGTATTACACGTATAACCGTAATTTTTCTGTGGTAGTGGACTCTCAAATATAGATTGTGAATTGAGAAAGACAGTGAAATTGAAACTTAAGTGAACATAGTCATCATCTGCATTTTAAATTGTAGTATAGTCTATCTTCCAATACCCAGTGATATATGAATTTGAACTTGATGATTGTGGGCTGAAACTGCCAGGACGGATATTTTACATGAATGTGTCCAATTAAAATGATTCGAGCTTATACGCTCGAGGATGAGATATACAGGGTGTATCAGAAGTTCCTTACCACCCCTTGTAAAAATCCGCAGCGATGTATTTTCATGGAATTTGATATGGGCCATACAAAATAGGCCTAGGGGGACACCTTTTGGAGTATGTCACGGGGATGGCCGACATCTTGAATTCAACTTTGTTGTTTGAAATGATAGGTAGGTCATGTGATATATGACCATAGGCTAGACTTTCGTCAGGATGTCAAATCTGAAATCAGATTTCATGTAACTTCATTTGGTGAAAAGGTTGGCAACTGAAAGTGATGTTTACCTGTTACAGAATGTGCTCCACATGTTGTCCGTGCTGGGAAATGCACGTGTGCAGACGCTTCTCCCAATGTCTGTGGACACCGAGGAAGGTATCTGGTGGAATTTGTTCAAAGGCATCCATGATACATTGTTCCAGATGACGAAGATCACGAATTTTCACACCATACACCATAGCCTTAACGTGTCCCAAAGGTAGAAGTCCATTGGAGTTAGGTCTGGTGATCGGGCAGGCAATTCAATTGGCCCACGTCGACCAATCCATGCCCCAGGAAATTGTTTATCCAGGTACTGACGCACCTGGACGCCATAATGGGGAGGCGCACAATCGTGTTGAAAAAAGCTGGGAAATGTACCATCTTCCGACATCAGAGCTTGCAGTATCTGTTCCTGTAGCATCCCCAGGTATCGTTCCGCATTTAAATTTCCTTGAATGAAAAAAGGACCAATTATCCGTGTTCCCCATATGCCTGCCCACACCATAAATTTGCCTGCACTGGTCATTTTGGAGAGATCTGTCCATGCGGGATTGTCATGCGACCAATAGCGCATGTTTTGCCTATTCACCTCCCCATTTACTGCAACGCCAAGGGGCCTTTGACGTCACTTGTTGTTATAGCTCAGGGTGGTTCATAGATACTCAATAATACATTTGCAATGTTTACTATTTCTAATATTTACACAAGGTTCCGTAAGTACGGATATATAAGTCCAGTAATGCACATATAGCATCATGTCCAAACTCTAAGATACTATGTTCTAAGATACTAAGTTCTAAGAGCTAAGTTATAAACCTATAAGAAACTGTATGGAGATAATCTAAGGCGCCATACTATAGACGAATATAGTAAAGTCCTTTTACCTAAGATTGGCAGAAGCGACACCATCAGCGTCAGGCAGCATAAGTCCATTTCCTACTGTCTTGCCCTTCAGAGGACAAGCTATCAGGGCGATCACTATCTCATGCACATGAAGGGGTTGGGTGAACCACATGTGCATGTGGAGACCTTGGGTGAGGACACCAGCGATTGCTATCTGACCTCGTCTCCTCTAATGACAGATTATCTCACTCTTGCGTTTGCTAGGCCACATCCTGTTATTCAACTGTGTTGTTTACCAGAATAAGGGAAAGATGCTATCTTTCCTTTGACTTTTCCTAGAGGAAGTATCGGACTCGCTATCTCTGTGGCTTGTTTGGCAGAAATCCTGCACAATTAATAGGATTTTTCTTAATGCAACTAAATGTTTGAGACTGGTGTCACTATTGCCAATACAATAAAGAATTTTGCCCTTTACATTACGTAGAAGTTCGCTTCATCGGAATGGAGTATCTGCATAGCGACGTTTGGATTTAGTCGTAATTGCGCGATAGCCCACTCGCAAAACTGCACGCGGCGATCTGGATCGTCCTCGGAGAGGTGTTGCTGCATTTGCACCTTATACGGATGCCACTTGTGCCTCTGTAGAATCGTGTACACTGAACTGTGACTCATAGCACATTGCATTGCTATACGACGTGTGCTTCGCTGCGGTGACGTCGAGAAGGAGGCCAGCACTGCTGTAGCTGTTGCTTCATCCGTGACTGTCCGCGGTCGTCCACTGCGCGGTCTGTCCAAGACCGTGCCCGTCTCCTCGAATTTGGTTAATAACTGTGCCACTGCAACATATGACACAGGGTGACGTTCTGGATGACGCAGGTTGAAATCGGCAGCCACTGCACGGGCACTTCTCCCACCCCACAGTTTGACGATCTGGATGCGTTCCTCAGTTGTTAACGGCATGGTTCAGCACGTGCAATAAACAGGTAAACATCACTTTCAGTTGCGAATAACTTTTCACCAAATGAAGTTACATGAAATCTAATTTCAGATTTGACATCCTGACGAAATTCTAGCCTATGATCAAGTATCACATGACCCACCTATCATTTTAAATAAAAAAAATGTTGAATTCAAGATGGCGGAACCAAGATGGCGGCCGTCCCCGTGCCATACTCCAAATGGTGTCCTCCTAGACCTATTTTGTATGGCCCATATCAAATTCCATGAAAATACATCACTGCGGATTTTACAAGGGGTGGTAAGGGACTTCTGATACACGCTGTATATTCGAACGAATACGAGCAAGCGAAAGTCCCATGCAGTACTCTAGTTCGATACGTGGACGCAAATTGTCCATGACTATTTCCGTTCACCTTTCTTTTACATCCCATACAAATCCACGCATTGGTTTTTTTATCCATCGTGTAACATACCAGAACCTCATACTGCGCAAAAACAAAGCCGCTAAATATGCTGATGGACAATTGGAGTACACATTCCTTTGAACTCGACTGTACATAACCGATTACTGCACCTGACGGAATTCTTTTGTTACACGCACATCAAGTTCGAACATTCAGATCATACCGCGAGAAATATAAGCACCAGTTGTCATAACGAACACGTCGATACGATGACAAATAGCCAAGCCAAAACATATGGACTCCCACTACAGTTCGAACCTTACGGCTCCTGCCTCGTAAATTTTATGCGTGGCAACTCGTAAATTTTGCGGAAGGGGCGCTATCGTTCTCGTCGGGTAATGAATGCGCAGAACAAATAAGTGATTTCTGGTTTTGTACGTGCCTAGCGTGGACGTGATGTCCCAATAACGGCCATTAGTTTGGTCCTTGAATTATGCAAATTAATCTAATGAGCTTACGCCGGACGGGTACCAGAGAGAGAGAGAGAGAGAGAGAGTTTAAATGCGGTCTATTAAAGCGAATGAGTTGGCACGTTTTGCCTTCATCACGTGTTAATTTTCTATATATTTTTTCCCGGGGATAGCCCCCATCCGTCCCCCTTTCCGAGTACATTTTGGTGCCAATATGTTTTGTACCAGACGAGATGTGTTGCGATTTGCAGGGATGGAAATGCGAAGAAATAATTGTTCAAAAATTGTCCCTACCTGCCTGTGTAGTTTTAATGATTAATTTTGTCGAGAATCGCCTCATCGGTGGCTACAGCGTATCGGTAATTGGATAGCGTTGGAACTTTCAGACGCTTGATTGGTTGATTGGTTGATTGATTTGAATAATGTGGGAACATCAGCACAGGCTATTTTTTTGCCTGTCGCGCAATACGAGGATAAGGTCCGTAATTTATACAAAATTGAGGGCAGGCTCCTAACGAGAAAATAAAATATATTGAAGTGTTACTCGATTCTTGAGGATCGTTAGAGTCGCAAGGGATGTAGCTAATTATGCTATGCGAGAGACTTCCATTTTATAACTTCATTTGGCCTATTCTGTCAAGGAGAAGAAAGAAGATGTATGCCAGAGTGAATTTCTCTCCACACTTACCTAGACCCGACCGTGTTGTAGATTCATGTAAAGTCCTTGGTTCGAGGTGCAACTTACTGAGGTGTGTCGCGCCTTAAGTTATACGCCGCCTCGAACTTCCGCGATCCCACCCACTATACTTGACGAATTCTTATTAACAACTGAGAGAGAGTTTTACCATGCGGGACGTTTTATACTGTTCTTAACATTCTTTGTTCTCACCTCTCAACGAGAAGTCAAAGCTTCTATCCTCGACGGAAAGTCCCTAGAGGATGCGAGGCCAGAATTACATACGCAGCGGTATGCAGCTTAAAAGAATGAACCTACTCTCTGGGGAATGCATTATTGTCAATGAATGGTCGGGTCGTTGGGCAGAAGTGGAAAAGTAGAACTTTTACAGATTCTGCTCTGCATCACCCTTCAATATATAAAAAAAACTTCATTAGCCAATTTTTAAAACTAATTTATTCATTATTTAACAAAAACTAACCTATACTGTCTCTCAGGACTAAAATATGCAGGGTACCTATTGAAAGATGAGACTGTAAAGGGTCACTCAGCACACACAAGAACATGACAACACAACCCCACAAAGGATTATCCTGTCCGTGGATCCAGGCGCCAGAGCTTCGTTGGCCTGCAAAAAGCAATTACCGGGTTGTAACGTGAAACTGAGGTTGACTTTTGCGTGCCTCACCAGAAGGTCGACACTTACAGCCCGAGCTTTTTAGACGGGTAAGAACATAAACGAAACAAGCATCAAGCCAATGGAAACATTCAAATTCGCCAAAACCCAAAAAAGCACGTAAAGTTCAATGCTGACTTGTTTCTGTGTGAATAGAATTGTGCACAAGGAATTTGACATCCACGACAAACAGTGAACCAATATTTTTATCACCACGGTCTTAAAAAAAAGCACGTGAGAATGTCTGACGAAGACGGCCAGATTTGTAGAGAGGTGAAGATTGGTTTCTTCATCACGACAATACTCCAGCGCATACGGCTCTGTCCGTCCGACACTTCTTGGCGAGGTACACGGCTGCGCTTATATCCCACCCACCCTACTTGCCCGATCTATATCCGTACAACTTTCTTTTATTCCACCGGTTGATGAAAATTTAAAAGGGATTGATGAAGTGAAAGAAAATACGTTGATGGATCTGGACAGAATTCCGTGTCCAAAATTCCAAAACTGTTTCCAGCAGTGTAAGAAACATTTGGACAAGAGCATTGACTCACATAAAGACTACCTTTAAGGCGACTAAAGTATTTAAGTGTACATTTCAATGAAACTGCCTAAAAAAAAATCCGCTTATTTGCGTCCCCCTCGGACCACCACCATATCATGAATATTTCCAAAGTTAAAACATCCATCGATAAAAGTATATTAGTTCTGAAAACAACTTTCCAACCTCAACTCTCGTAACATAAAATCATAAAATCATAAACCTAGTAAAAGTAATCCAATTTGGAGTCCATGTATTGCTTAGTTACTTCAAAATAGCAACACAACTCTTAGAGTTCAGGACTTTTGAAATAATGTTCTTAAAAAATATGGTAGCATTGGAGATTTTTTCCGTCAGCTGGCAACCCTGCACAGGATGGACTTCTAAAATTAAGTACAAGTATTAAATGCATGGTGCCGGGAACTGAGAGATTCTGGGAAAATGAAATGTGAGGTGGGACGGAGACGTGAAATTACATGACTGTGTAAAATGATGCCGTGATAACACTCGCAAGCGCCGTAAGCAGATGAAACGCGACGTGCGAAAAGGAGCTAAGCGCTGCGAGAGAGCTTCAATAATGTAACAGGATTATAAGTGTTGCCAAGTTTGAAACATAAAACTAGTTTCTATTTTCTAATTTATTGTGTACCGAGGACGATGCTACGTGCGAATTACAAGCGTATCTCTCATACGTCTGGAATGGTTAGGTCAAGGACGAGGAAAGAGGAGGTGCTCCTCCCCTCCCCCCTCTTCTCCGGCCGCGCCAAAATGTCTAAAACTAACAATAAGTCGCCAGTTAACATATGAGTAAATAGCATTCGCTCCTCCTTTGATATATAAAATAGACGATTTCACTTTAGATCTAAAAATTAAGTGATTACCATCTCCCCGACACCAATAAAAGTAATTATTAAATAGTCAGTTAACGTTTTCATTTTTGTCATTCAGAGGCGCGTTTCTTCAGATTTTGACTAATCGCGACGATGAGTGAAATTGATGAAGGGACACTCATAAAGAACACCCATGCCCAGGACGGGATTCGAACTCGGAACCCCTGGCGTCGTAGCGCGCTAAGCTAACCCCTCCGCCACGGAGGTCGACAGTCATTTAATGTAGTGGGAAGGGGAGAAGCAAATTGGGAAAGTTCCGTCCTTAAGTACGAAATATTGACGTCCTGTTTGTATCAGAAAAGAAACCTTTTTGGCGAGAGAGGAGGACAGAGAGAAAGGGCAATAAAGAGAGAGAGAGAAATGGGAAAAATGAAGGAGAGAAAGGGAGATAAAGAAAAGAGAGTAGGATAGAGAGAGAAAAATAAAAAGAAGACAAAGAGAAAGGAAAAGAAAGAGAGAAATAACAGGAACGGTAGAGAAAACATTAAAGAAGATGAAATGGTCAACAAGAGACGAAATAGATATCAAGTGAGAGTTACAAAAAACTTAAAAGACGACAAATAGAAAAGTGGAAAGAAGCAGGTAAAGCTCCCCCTCCGTATTTTTTTTTTTTATTATTTTTAGTTGATTTAGTTTATTTTACTTCGCGTTTTGTGCCTCTTGGCTAATTTGCGAAGATGGGGATGAGTGATGAAATGATGAAATTGATGAATGGACATTCACAAACAACCAAGCCCGACCGGGATTCGAACCCGGGACCCTTGGCGTCGCAGCGCGATGTGCTAACCACTCGGCCACAGGGTCGGGCCCTCCGTATTGCTACTAGTGCGGTCGGAACGCCGGAAAATATTTCATTTCCGGCGGAAAACGTGTCCTTTGGGCAGGGGGCGGATACTACATTAATTCCCGAACCTAAAACGTCCCAGACCTCAAGTTTAGAAGCCCTCGTTTGTCTGTAATGGCGTCTTAAAAATGGCGGTCATGACGAAGATTCTAAACCTGAATCCTGTTAATTTATTGCAGTTATTTATCATTCATGACATCTTATCTTCACCTAATTTGCACTTTATAACTGTATTATGATAATAAGAAATTAAAAAGACCCACTTTATCAAAAAAATATTAAATAACTCTTTCAGCTATTGGATCATGTTTTGGATCAAACCTTATGTTTTGGATGTTCCAGAACTCAACAGTAGCATCAAAAATAGTGTCAGACTAAGACCATGAAATAATAATGGTTCAATTTTTGACAATCTGTATATGTACAGGGTGTTTCAAAAGTCTTGACACTATAGGACAACTGCGTTATTAGTGCAGATGGCGAAAAATGGAAAGAGGGGAAAGTTGTTGGAAATATGAGGTTTTCAATATAACATGCTTGAACGTTCAACGTAGCATGCGCCGTTGAGGCTGTTCGCTCGTACGAGCATCAATGAGAACATTGCCTTGTTGCCAGGGTTGTTAAAGGTCCAGGAATTTTAAATAAATTCAATTCCGGTCCAGGAGAGAAAATCAGAAAGCGTAAATGGGTTCTGGACGTAAAGAACCTATTCATCTGTAACTTATTTCAATTCGGCCCAGGATCCTTTTTTCCGGATCATTTTAAATACGGTCCAGGAACCCTTTTTTTCTGAATCAATTTAAATACGGTCCGGGAACTTTTTTTCCGAACCAATTTAAATTCTGTCCGGGACCGTTTATTCCAAGTTCAATTTCAGTACGCTCCAGGAACCTCTTTCCCCGAATTAGTTTAAAAAGGGTTCAAGTTCCGTATTGAAATTAAACAATACGCAACTTGGATCGATTACGGACCTGGCGATAAACAATTATCCACTTGTGAGCATGAAAGAATAATCCAGGTGCTGGCTGCCTCGAGAATCTAAGGTACAAGGTAGAAATGGGCGAAACGCAAACGCTGCAGTTACGTTACCCCTCTCCATTTAGCCCCATTCTCTCGCGCGTGCTCCTTCACTTGGTTGTAGCAACACCTCTGGCAACACTACCTGTACCTGTTGTGGTATCTGCTGGGCGACTCCTATTGGATTCAGTTCCTGGATCGGATGCCGGAGCAACACGTAACGGGTTTGTTTGAGCTCAATGTGACGCCACGCTAATATAGTCCATTGCGTTATGTACAGTAACTCTTCGACATGGGAGTTTTTGAACCTGGCCCACGAGAGAACAAACAGCGTTATTATTTATTCCCTGTGCTACGCTTTCTACAATAGCAGCTTGACATTCCAATGTAAAACGTACTTGCGGACATTTTTAGAAGGCAACTTTTAATCGGTCAGTCCTGGCCCGGGAATTGTAAATAAATTCAATCCCGGACTGGGAGAGAAAATCAGCAAACGTAAATGAGTTCTAGACAGTGTATAACCTTTTCATATTTAAAGCATTTCAATTAGGTCCAGGAACCTTTTTCCGGATCAATTTAAATACGGTCCGGGAAACTTTTTTTTCCGGATGAATTTCAATTCGGTTCAGGAACCTTCTTTCCAGAATGAATTTCAATTTGGTTCAGGAACCTTCTTTCCGGAAAAATTTCAATTCGGTCCAGGAACCTCTTTCTCGGATCAATTTAAATTCGGTCCAGCAACACTTTTTCAATGAAACAATGCGCAACTTGTACCGAATTTAAATTGTGCGAGAAGAAGGTTCCGGTCCTGCAGCGGGACCCAATAGAACCCATTAAAATTTATGGGTTCTTGGACCTTTAACAACCTTGCTTGTTGCCACATGGTTTGTCCTTAAGGAGGCATTTACATTATCGCAACACCCTACTGTACTCGGTAAACTTGGAATGATGACACAAAATTAGAGGCAAAGTAATAAGTGAGTGTGTGTGTGTGTGTGTGTGTACAGAAACGCACACATACGCACAAGCACACGACTACAAAACCTGTAATTGTTGCTAATGTTATCTGAAATAGAGGTTGTTCATTAGGGCATAGTGATATGAACAAAAGATAAATATTCGAAACGAAAGGGGTCTTAATTTTTCTCTTCTAATCAGGGTAGGTCACCACTAAAACATATTTGCGCTCAGACAACATCTTCCTCTGGCGCAAACCGGAAATAACCAACAATAATGACGATTAAGAGGGTAACGGTTCACGCAGACTTTGCCTTCGGTGCCCTAGGTTCGCCGTATCGAGTAAGTTGTGTGTCTCAATGAATAAGGAAAGACATCTGGTACCGTTCATCAGAAGGAAGGGAGCAGTGGAGTGGACCAAACCAACAGGAAAAATATTAAAAATGTAATGATTCGTGTGTTACGGGTTGCAATCTTCCGTCATCACGTTCCTTCTCCTCCAGACGCCTCTGGCGCACACCCAAAGGGTCAGTTGCACGCACGGAGGGTGTCGATATCCTTATCCAATCTTTACCGGAAAGATTCCCAACTGAAATAACTCACTTCGGGAATCGAACTTCGGTTCCCGCTTGGCGGTCAGACGCCCTACCGACTGATCACCGCCATTCTCTCTCGGTTTCCTGCGTTGAACTTACATTAACTTTCCCCTGCTTCTCCGAAAGTAGGCAGTAATACCATATACTTTGGGCAATACCCGACCTACAGTCTTGAGCAGGGGCTACAAAAGATAACCTTTATAAATTACTTGATATATGCATATATTCCAATTCATTTAACATTCTGTAATACATAGTACACGTCATCATGCTCACAACGCTGCACAATGTCCATCATTTTAACGCACTAATTTCGCTGCAACCGCCGATGGAAATAATCGCCAAAAAATTCTCTAGTATTAGCAGTCCAATTTTGTACTCCCCAGCGACCTCTTTGAAGCTCCATGTCAATTTGAATCCAAGCGTACCTTTTATCCTAAATGGATGCAGCCGTCAATGCAGGCGCGCAATGCCGTTTCCATGTCTCTGCTTGTTTCTAAGGGATGGGAAAATTGATAAGCCCTTGTCGGCAACCGCTCATCATGGAAAATGGACATCGAATAACTCTCTCCTCGTTTTAATTCTCAAAGGGCATTTCTGTCACAAGCAATGATGCTCCATGTTGCACGGCAAAGCCTGTGGCCTGTCTGAAGAAGGGACTCATGTCTGTGTTTGTCAGTGGCGTTGATGGGCAGTTTCGTTCGGGTGGGCTAGACTCAAACTTGGACGGAATGTTTAGAGTTGGCATTGATTTTTTCACACTTATTGTTTCTTCTTTCTGCGTTTATTTATTCTCTCTCTCTCTCTCTCTCTCTATCTATCTATTTATCTCTCTTCTCACCTGGTGGTGAGATATAGTGGTACGGATTCTACTTGAAACCGTACGACCAGTCCCGATTAACCTATCTGTGCACAAAGTGTACTTAAAACAAAAACTCTTGTTTCTCTTTCTGCACATCTCTTTTCTCTGTTTATCTATATTTATTCTATTTTCTCATCTCTTTCTTCATGTTTCCCTATTAATCTCTTTCTTTCATTTTTCTCTACATAATATTTTCCCTTTTTCATGTTTACTACCTTTCAATCATTCTTTCTACAGTTTCTGCATATCTTACTTTATTTTTTTTAGTTTCTTTATACCTTCATTTCTCCATGATTATTTAACTTTTTAATTACTTTATTTCTTGGTTTCTTCCTCAATTTATCTTGTCGTTGTTTCTTTACTTACGTCTGCTCTCTCTTCTCTGTTTGTATGTCTCTTTCTATTTTTCCTTGTTTCTATCTTTCTCTGTTCATTTCTTACATTCTTTCTTCATTTTTACTCTGCTATCTTGCATGCTTCCTACACCTTATCTTTACTCTATTTATTTACCCTTTTCCTTATTTCTTTCCTCGACATATTCATTTCTTCAGTTTCTCTATATCTTTATTATTCTGTTTACCTATCTTTCCTTACTTCTTTCTGCCTCATGAATTGAAAATTTTTGGGCGAGTTATCCGTCAAACTATACGCGGTCGAGCCCCTTACAATAACTACAATCAGCATATGAGAATTATAATCTCAATTACCAAGTTAAAAGCTGAGGCTGTAAAGAGGCAGTCGCTTTACATTAGGACAAACACAGTCCTACAGAGGATTATACTTTCCGTAGGTCAGACGCCAAATCCTCGTTCTTGCCTGCAAGAATGCAGTTATCAGGATGTACTACATGGAAGGGATGTTGGCATTTGGGCGTCTTCAGAAATGGCCACCGTTACACCCCACTTTCTGCCTCTGCTTTTTTGTATTTTTCCCTTTCTTTATTCCTTTTTCTCTGCTTCTCTATATGCATCTTTCTTTCGATATTTCCTCTCTTCATGTACCTTTCTCTTTCTTTATTTCTTTTTCCATTTCTCTGCATATTTATTTCTTTCTCGGTTCAGATTGTTTTCAATTTTTTCTCTTCTATATTTTCTTGTTTTCTCCTATTTCTCTCTTCGCTATGTGCTTCTTTCCTCTATCTAATTTTCACTCAGTTTCAGTATATCTTCATTTTTCTCTGTTTATCTGTTCCTCCTGTGTCTTTCGTTCCCCGTTTCTCTATTTTTAGCTTATTTCTTCATACCTTATTCTGTTTACTTCTCCTCTCTCTCTCTCTCTCTCTTTATCCTTCTGTATGAGAGATTCTTTTATGTATGCTCCTTTTTTTGGCTAAGACTACTTCGAGTTGGGCTGGAGCCCACCCTTGCCCACTACCTGACGTCGAACCTGTCGGTGGTTCCTCTAAAGTGGAAATTCAAGCTTTGATCAATAGAAACTTCGTGCGGGGAAAATAAAACTGAATTGGCGACGAGGTAGTGAGCGAGGGGAAAAAAAGTTGAGAAACTCCGAAACGACATTTATGGAAGGTTAATAGGGCTAAACTCTACTTTCGCGCTCTCTCTCTCTCTCTCTCTCTCTCTCTCTCTCTCTCTCTCGCCATAACGGCATGGCAGTTAATATTTTATTCTCCTCCTCTCTTTACGTACAGCGTTACATATCAACGCCAATAGCGTCGTTCCTGGGTTCGTAATTTGGTTAGCCGAACGGTTCGGAGTCTCGACTGGAGGGAGTGAGCGTGGGGAGACTTCAAAAACCTGGAATATGAGAGTTTTTGAGTGAAGGCAGTCCTTGTAGTTGAAAACTTTATGAACGATAAGCCTTTTAATGGTTACAGCATAACGCAGGGAAATTGTATGTTTAGATAGTTTTAATCTGTTACTACTATTCTAATGTTTTAAAAATAATTTTAAAATTGATATTAAGTACGTCTTGCTTAAGAGCGGTTTCTTTCTCTACGTGTCTTTTCTATTTCTAACTAACGTTAATTTACTAGGCTGTGTCGGCTCCAGACGAGGTCAAACAAGAAAATAACTTTTAGCCAAAACATGCAACTTTTGTACGGCTTATGCAGTCTGCTCCAGGAGTCACTGGAGAAACCCACCCATAAGTTAGTGGGTGCGGCAAAACAGTACGCGCTGCTGGAAACGGCTGGTAGCAGCAGCAGCAGCAACGATTCCCTCTCATGCGATCATTGGTCTAATCCTATCGAATTGCTGTTAATGAATTGCTGTTTATAAGTTCCCTTTACGCACAAACAGGCTAATCGTGACGGGACCTGCAGTTTAAAGTGGGATCCGAACCACTATGAGCCTCCACAGGTGATCGATCCCGTGACCTTGATTACAAGGCAACGACGTTAGTAGTACGCCACCAAGAAGCCCTCTAATCCTATCGAGTCACGCCTTGCGTGGAGAATTTGTTTTCGTTCGCTTGCTCCACAGGCCTCTGAGTCAGAGTATAGATGTATGCTGAAAGTGAGGGACTGCACCCCCCGAAAATCCCCCTCTCGCCCCCCTCGTCCCCCACTGCCACCCAGTTTATTTCTTTTCTGACGCCGTTAGATTCAGAGGTGCAGTGCGAGGAACTGGAATGAAAGTGTGGTACGGAAGGTTACGTGGAAATCACAAAACATGGAGTTGCATATACCATGAAGGCATATAGGGGGTTTGGAGTTAGAGCCCCGTACTTTTTTGATCACTTCCGAAGGTGGGGGTGATGTGATCAGCACCACGCCCCTGGCCGCCTTTACCCCTCCCCCCGAGTTTTCTCCAGGTGCCCACTTTATACGACGCTGGGTGGACGCCGGGGCCGCTTGAACAAGTGGAAAAAATTCCGATTCTCCCCCGCCGGGGATCGGACCTGGGTCTCTCGCATGGTAGTTAGACGCCCTAACTACTTTCTTTTAAGGAATACCCCCGACAAACACAAACATCCATGTCATAACTGGGATTTGAACCCGGGATCCCTGGCGTCGTAGTGCGCTGAGCTAACCCCTCCGCCACGGAGGCCGACTCTAATGAGCTACTACGAGGGTCACTATTTATATTTTGAACCTTGGTAACACTGATTGAAGTTAGGTGCGATTTGACGTTTGCACGGAATCGTCTGGCATTATTGACCATAACGTACTTCAAATGTTTTGTCAATAGCTTGATTTGTGTTGTTTATGTTGCCTTGGAGATTGCGCGACAACAATAAAATGGAATTAACTCGTGAACATTTTCGTGCGAAGATTTTTTACGATTTTCGACGTGGATTATCAAGACAAGAGTGCATCGATCAACTTACTTCCACATTTGGCGATGAAGTCCCATCCTTTGCCACTGTGAAACGCTGGTATAACGAATTTAATCGTGGCCGCCATTCGCTCACCGACGAGATTCGCGAAGGTCGTCCAAAATCAGTTGTTGTTCAAGAAAACATTGATGCTGTGCAAAACCTAATACTGCAAGATCGTCATGTGACATACTGTGAGATTGAGGCAACCATAGGCATTAGTTCCACCAGCATATATAAAATATTACGTGATCATTTAGCTGTGAGAAAGGTATGTTCTCGTTGGATCCCACACAATTTGACAAAAACTCAAAAAGACGCTCGCGTCAATTGGTGCAAACAAATGCTCAATAAATACAATCGTGGAGCTTCAAAAGACGTATATAAGATTGTAACAGGTGACGAATCATGGATATATCATATGAGCCGGAACGTAAACAGCAGTCGACTGTATGGGTGTTTCAAGATGAACCCAATCCAACAAAAGTTGTTCGCGCTCGAAGCACATCGAAACAAATGGTCGCCTGTTTTCTTCGGGAAAACTGGTCATGTGGCAACTGTGTCTTTAGAGGAACGTATAACGGTCAACTCTGAATGGTACACAACAATTTGTTTGCCAGAGGTCTTCGGTCAAATACGGAAAACAAACAAACGCCGTCGGATCATTCTTCATCAAGACAATGCCAGCTGTCACACATCTCGTCTAACAACCGACTTTATGAACAGTCAAAAAATTGAATTGATGGGTCATCCGCCGTACAGTCCTGATTTGGCACCCAATGACTTCTTCTTGTTCCCGAATGTCAAGAATAAATTGCGTGGACAACGATTTTCGTCGGCGGAAGACGCCGTTGATGCGTTCAAAAACCATATTATGGAGGTGTCTCAAGAAGATTGAAAAAACTGCTTTGACAAATGGTTCGAACGAAAGTGTATTGACCATAAAGAAGAATACTTCGAAAAACAATAAAGCAGTTTTCAATGCCAAATTCCTGTTTTTTCATTGTTAGGCTCAAAATATAAATAGTGACCCTCGTATGTCAGGTATAATATCCCAATCTAGATAATTAATAGACATAGTTACAAGATATTGCTATTTCACTCCACAAAACATACGCATATTGAGACGTTCCAAGTCAGAGGTAATCAACCCTTTTTTGCCATATTAGCACTGTAATATGCACTGCAAAGCATATCTTAACTCTCCCAGGTATAGTAACTGGGAAGACGTTTTACTAAACCTTCAGTAATAGTAATATTTCAAATGTGAATCCATTTACATCAATTTCCAAAGTAATCGTCCCGCAATTCTTTGTTCATCTGAGGAAGCTCAAGTGTGCAATGAAATATTGATGAACTACGCAGTTTGATTCGTCAATTAAGAATCTTCGCTAAGTTATTGAAATACTTTTACTTATGCATCTTATCATTGATCTATTTTAGACCAAATATGTATGCTGGGCGTAAACAGGCACATGTAAAGCTGTGAGTCAACAACTCAACAAATATTTATTGGACTTACAGCTTTACAGATGGCTGTTTATGCCCAGCATACATTATAAGTACATAATATACATTTTTAATATAAATTTTTTACACACAAAGTTCATAAACGCTCTTAAATACAATTTTATGTAACTACATTAAGTCAGTCAGTAACAGAAGTATATTATAATTTTATATCAGCTTTTCTCAAAAAAGCAAGTATAACATATCCAATTCTAATATCTGGAGCATACAACATTGAAGTCATATTAATAGGGAAAGGAACATTAATTTTTGACAATGTTTTGTATAAAGTCTTTCTTCTCTCTGAGTGAATTGGACATTCCAAAATAATATGATGAGCATCACCCCTTAAATCACCACAATCACAATTCGGAGATTTTAAAATGTGTATTTTAAATAAATGATGATATGTTCTCGCGTGACCACTTCTTAGTCTATTTATTAAAACAATTGCATTTCTTGAACCTTTACAATTATAAAACCAAGGTTTTTTCCTAGTGTAATCAACATAAGGACGATAACTTTCACCAACGCTTTCTAATGCATTATTACACCATAAGTTCCATTCTTCAAAAATTTTCTTCCTAACCCTCGGCAGAAGATCTGTGTAATGCAATGGTAACTGGATTGTTTCATTCATCTGAGCAGCTTGTTTTGCATATCTGTCTGCTTGTTCATTTCCGTAAATATTAATGTGTGATTTTACCCACACATAATGAACTACCTTTCCATTGCTAATTAAGCTATTAGTTGCACGAATACAATTGATGACATATGGTGATATTTTAAATAATTTTTTATAATTAGATTGTATTGCTTGTAAAACACTTTGCGAATCAACTAGTAATAGAAATTTCTGTTCAGGAACTGTACCAATATAAATCAAAGCTTGATATACCGCATATATTTCTGCTGTAAATATGGATGCCTCCACTGGTAACCTAAACATTTTTGATATATTTCTTTCAGTATCATAAAGAGCTGCTCCTACTCCACTTTCAGTTTTAGACCCATCTGTATATATATGATAAAAGTCTTCCCAAGATTCTCTAAACTCAGCTGAATGATTATATTTCGGGAAATATATATTTTGAATTGGTTGTGTGGGAAATTCTAACGAGTATACTGGCAATGTTCTTGCTATAAGTACTTGACTACATTCATGATGATATTTACTAAATAGTTGTACCCAAAGCGTAGCTGATTTATCATTGGTTATTCCTGAATCATGCAGCTCTAAAAGATTTAATAACACATCATTGAAAGGATGCCATGGTGAATGTTGAATTTTAAATAACATTTTTATAGCAATTAACTTTATCCTCACAGAAACCGAACATTCTACTGACTCCATATATACCACTACATTAGGAGTACTGTTCATTAATCCCAAACATCTTTTTAGAATTTTTCGTTGCTGGACTTCTAGTGGAGAAAGTTTTGTTACTGGAAGATTACACAAGACCATTAATCCATAATCTAATACTGCTCGATAATAATTCTTATAAAACATAAGCATGCTGGTAGGATGTGCTCCCCATTTGGTATTCGCCATAGCTTTAAATAAATGAAATATTTTATCGGATCTATTTTTCATCATATTTATTTGATACTGCCATGATAATGATGCATCAAAGTATACACCTAGATATTTTACTTGTGAAACAATTGGAATTTGTAATCTCCTATGAATAATGTTGAAAATATTTTGAAGACCCTTATGTTTAAATACTACTATTTTGGACTTTTCTAAAGATATTGATAATTTTTTCTGCTTTAACCATTGGTTAAATTCTATTAATTTATCTTCAAACATTGAAAAATCTTTCAAGTGATTGTTTGAGTCTAAATATATACATACATCATCAGCATATTGTAGAAACTGAAATGGGGAATCTATTATTGTTTTAATATCTGATAAATAAACATTAAATAATAATGGGCTAAGAGGACTTCCCTGTGGTAGTCCTTGTCCAATATATATTGGACCTATCATTTCTGAACCAAAATGAAAATAAAGTTGTCTTTTAGATAACAATTTCCATGTCAATATGAGTATACAATGTGGCACTTTTAGTAATTGTAGTTGTCTCAATAGAACAGTAATATCTACGTTGTCATATGCACTTTGAATATCAATAAAGGCTGAAAGTACTGATTGTTTTTTGTTAATAACGCTATAAATATGAGAAGATAATGTTACTAATGCATCCTGGGTTCCATAACCTTTACGAAATCCCATTTGTCTGGGAGAAAATACCTTTTGACCTTCCATAAACCACTCTAATCTTTTTAATAAAAGCTTCTCGAAAATTTTTGCCAATACGGAACTAAGAGCTATTGGGCGATATGACTGACCCAAGGAAGGGTTTTTTCCTGGTTTTAGAATTGGCATAATAATTTGAGAGGTCCATGCAACAGGAATTTTACCCGATAGGAATATTTGATTGTAAATTTTACATAAAATGCTTAGTGCATTCTGTGGAAGATTTCGTACCATAGAATACGTAATTCCATCAATGCCAGGAGCAGAATCTTTAGACCCTTGAAGAATTTCATGAATTTCATTTACAGCGATAGAGGATGTGAACCCCTTTGAGTATTTTGATGTAGATGAGAACGTGTAGAATATATTAGGAGGTTCGCAGGCTGATGTAAAGGGTGTAGGAATTACTTTATTAATAAATTCAGTTTTCCATTCAGTGGACAAAGGTAAAGTCCGACTTACATGTGCTTTTCTAAGTGATCTGAACTTGCGCCATATAACATCTAATTTTGTTTTAGGGTTTATTTCTTCGCAATATTTTTGCCATGAAAATCTCTTAGCCTTTATATATACTTTTCTAGATTTTGCAGTAGCTCGTTTTAAATTTATCAAAGTTGCAGGTGAAGGAGCACTTACAAATTGTTTCAATGCTTGTATTCGCTTCCTTTTTGCTTGAAAACATTCTTCATTCCACCAATCTATTTTAGGAAAATTTCGATCATATTGCGGTTTCAGTCGCGGACAGGCATAATCCATAACTTGAGTTATTATATCCACAAATTTTTCATATTGTACAGTATATTGGTTTTGATATTCTTTAGCTGAAAATTTTAAGTCTAAAACTGAATTATATTTCATCCAATCTGCCCTCTTTACGCTCCACTTACGAATTGTTTTATGTTTTATTAATTTTGGGAAGTTTTGAGATGATGTTAGCGTGATGAAACATGGAAAATGATCACTAGTTCGTAAATCAAAGTCTATTTCCCATACAAATTCAAAACACTGATTATCAGATATTAAAGTTAGATCAATTGAGGACATATTGTTTCCATTTGGTGGTACATGTGTTGGAGATCCATCATTTATAACTGTCAAGTTATTATAATCCATCCAATCTTCAACTGTCTTTCCCAAAGTATCAATTCTATGATCACCCCACAATGTATTATGACAATTAAAATCTCCTGTTATGATAAAGGGATGTTGAAAGCCAGACAAAAGAGAATTTAGATGAGAGCTCTGTATTTGTTGAGAAGTGTAATGAGATGGAATATACAAACTAATAATATTATAAAGTAAGTTGTTTAACTGCATTTTTATACCGACCACTTCTACATTATATTTGGAAAATAAATCATGTTTTGAATTAAACTGAATTTGTTGAAATGGTACACTTTCATGAACAAAAATTCCCACACCCTTATATCCTACATTATAATCATTTAATATAGTATGATAGTGAGCAATATGAATATTTTCTGATTTTAAACCCCATACCTCACTAACGCAAATAATTAACGGGTGACACTCATCTATTAATTTAATTAATTGAAGTTTCCTTGCAGAGAAGGATCTTAAATTCCATTGTATTATTAATGGCAAGATTTTTCTTTGCTGGCAACACATTGTTGTTTTAAATTAGGGGGTGTCCCCGAAATCTTGTAAGTCTTGAATTAGTTTTAAAATTTGTACAGAAATTTCGTTACATTTTAATATTATTTTCCTAATATATAATAAATCATCACTCACTGAAATTGTTGTGGTTAGTTCTGCTATTAGATGTAGCAGATTTACTAGCGATTCTTTCTGAGAAGGACTCTCTGCTGTTGTCCGGCGTCCAATCGAATCTGATTTTCTATCCTGTTCCTTAGAGGAACACGTCGTGCTCACAGGTTCACTTGAATTAGCCACTGCTGATGATGTTAACGCAATTTGTGGATCCTTGTGTTTATTTTTGTCCTTTATCAAAACAGGTTTAATTGTTTTCCTCAATTGTGAAGCAGAATGCAGTCTAAAATTTTCCCCGTGTTGTTTTTTAAAACTTTCATAAGACCGGTCAGATTCTGGTGGCACTTTCTTCCAACAGAGGTTACTTAGATATGTGTCATTTCTTCTATTTTCCCAATCTGTAACAGAATTAAATCTGTTTGTAGTAGAATTTTCTGATGTGCAAGGGCTTTCCTTGTTTATTGATTCCTTTCTTATCTCTAGCAATTTAGGAAAGTCTTTAGCAGAGGTCGCATATGTTCGCCGTTCATTTCGTGGATCAATTCCAAAAAGTACTTGTTTCTTTGCATCTTGATAGGAGATGTTGTTATAAGCAATCAGCCTTTGTATTTCTCTCTCTTGCTCCCATCTTACACAAGACTTATCGCTAGATAAGTGGTTTCCCTTGCAATTAATACATTTAGGACTGGCATTGCAGATTCCATGTTCCGCTTGACCGCATCTATAACACACGGGAGAGGATTTACACTGTGTTTGTGAGTGTGAGAAACGGAAACATTTCTTGCATAAAATCACAGATCTTACTTTTGGCTTCACTTCAAATATTTGTCTCCACAACTTCACTTCTTTTGGTAACTGTTGAGATTGGAATGTTACACTAATCAGTTTAGTAGGTTCTTGTCTTACTTCCCCCTCTTCATTGAAAAAAGTTTTCTTCATCCTTATTACATCTATTATTGGAACTTCAGCTCTAATGTCTTCGATTATCTCGTCTACTGGGATGTCGGTAGGTACACCATATATTAATCCTTCTCTCACTAAAAGACCTTTAGGAATTCTGGCTTCTAAATGGTATTTTTCCTTGATGAATTCATTTTTAGCAAATTTATTTGCATCATATGCTGTGCGAAATGACAATTTTGCCTGCTTCAAACCACTTTGTTTAACGAATTCAACATCAACCTTCTCCTTACACAAATTATAACCTAATTTTACCGTATTCAGGCTCTGTGATCCAGGTAATGTACTGTCCACCAACACGATATATGGGCCTTGATGACCTTCATAATATAAAGACATATCATATGCCTCATTTCTATATTTAGCAACACCAACCTTTGTACTTGCACTTACTTTCGGATTTTTTGGGTTTTTCTCCACTTCAGGTTCCGTGCATTCTTCATTAGATCGACCTCTTTTGAAAGAAGTCTTATCACTAACTTCCATTTCCGCTAACTGTTCAGGTACAACCACATTCATATCACTCTGGATTGCTTGCATTAAATTTTCTTCATTAATCTTCACATCCTGAGCCATCTTGGGAAATCACAAGCGTTTTTATTTCGCTTTTCTCTTTCACATATCAAATGTAAAATGTATAGAGAGATTTAATCTTGTAACTCTAGAACTATTATTCTCAAATCAAACTTCAATTAATTAGATCTCAAACTAGAAAAACAAACAATTCAACACGCTATTCACACAGAATCCAAGCGATACCACCCATAATCCACACGAAAAATCCAAAGCTGTGAGTCCAATAAAATTTTGTTGAGTTGAGTTCAGACCAAATATGCAGTGAGTCACATAATTATTCGGACACCCAGTAAATTTCTAACGTTTAAGAGCGGAAAGGGAGTGAAATCTGTGTACAGCGTTGAAGTTGATTTTCGTTTTAAAAATGTCATGTTTAGCACAAAATTGGACGATAAAAAGTTAAAAAACGAACATCAGAAACAATATAATGAAGGATGAATCCCTACCGTTGCAAAAATAGTGCCACAAAATTATTCGGACACATAGTAAATGTTAACGTAAGTTTGCGATACAGTGACAATTTCGATTTACGGATTGATTGATACTCTGTTCATATATATTAACTCTGGTTTCCTGTAGGTTTCTATAGCAATTACGGTCGCGTTTTGTTTAACAAAGTTGTGATATAAGAACATTTTCTATGTAGAAATGGGGAGAAGAGGAAAGGAAAGTTCATTTGAACAACGTCAGTTAGTGATATGGCACCACGCTAAGGGTAAAACTTACAGTGCAATTGCCTCAATGTTGAAAATGAAAAAAGTACAGTTGCAGATATTATTAAGCGATTTAAAGATGAAGACAAGATCGAGTCCCACGGTCATACAGGGAGACCAAGATTTTTTTCCCCCAGAGAAGAGACAGTAATCGTGAGGAAAATTAAAAAAACAACAAAGATGAGTGCTCCAGTGGTGTGTACTGAGGTAGCTGAGGAGTGTGGAAAGCATAGTCATCCTGAAACTCTACGAAGACTGCTCAGAAGGGCAAACTATCATGGCCTTGTAGCCAGGAGAAAGCCATTTGTAAGTAAGCCAAACAGGACAAAAATACTGTGTTCGCAAAGGAACACTTAGGAAAGGATCAGACATGGTGGAATCGGGTAATTTTCACTGACGAGAGTAAATTCAATATTTGTGAGTCAGATGGGAGGGTAACAGTGTGGCGTAAACAAAATGAGGAGCTCCGAGGAAAAAAAATTGCAAGCAACAGTGAAGCACGGGGGTGGTGACGTAATGGTTTGGGGCTGCATGTCGGCCCAAGGCGTTGGTAAATTGGCTTTCATCGAACAGATAATGGACAGGTACCGTTACCTTGACATTCTGAAGTCAAATCTAAAGACTAGTGCTGAAAAGATGGGCATTCTTTGTAACTTTATGTTTTATCAAGATAATGACCCGAAGCACACTTCCCGCGTAGTACAAGAATGGTTATTGTACAACTGCCCAAAAATGCTCCATCCTCCACCGCAGTCTCCAGACTTGAACGTCATTGAGCACCTCTGGAGTAAGTTGGAAAAAGAAGTGAGGAAAACACCTATAACCTCGAAGGCAGACCTCAAGGAGAGACTTCAAGATGAATGGGCCAACATATCGCCAGTGTACACCAGAAAATTGATAGAAAGTATGCCATATAGTTTATCCGAGGTGTTAAAAATGAAAGGGATGCCTACCAGATACTGACATTTCTGTTCCTTGATTTTGAAGTGTGTTTTCCTGTTTCTCCTTCCATGTGTCCGCATAATTTTGTTTAACCCACAAAAAATGTTTGTTTTGTTTTATGAAAATATTTTACTAATATATTATATTAAACATAATTGAAGATAATTAACAGTGTGCTCATATTGTGCTTTGTTCGTTAAATAAATATTAAACATTTATCATCGTATTATATCACGACTACGTCAGTAAATATTCAGAAATCTTATCTGTCCGAATAATTATGTGACTCACCGTACATACACATGGAAATTTCTTCTGTATGAGATACAATGTCTTTCAATATAAATTATTTTAATGAACTGTCAATTTTTTAACTCTTTATAACAGAGGGAGAGACAAATCATTTGACTAGCTTCTGTCATTTCTTTCACTGGTGTCCGAGCAATCAACATATATCGAATGATCCGGTTGCTGCCACGAACAAGCTCACTGATGGACCAATTACAAATAGTTTCTCGAAGGAAGTTAGGTATTTTATGTATTTGCCGACCTCCATCGCGGAGTGGTTTTCACAGCGTGCTACGATGCTGGGGATCCCGGGTTCGAATACCGGCCTGGGCATAGATTTTCGTTGTGAGTGTCCCTTCATCAATTTCATCATCTCATCACTCATCATCATCATCACGATTAATCAAAAGTAGCAGAAAAGCGACGCTAAATATAAATAATCAATCAACCAATTGATGTGATGGTAAAATATTGGGCGACATGTTCTTCCCCGAGTTCTTAATATTTATTTTTCGTAATGACAAAATCCTATGGATAAAATTCCTCGAAAATTTCCAAAACAAAAATAAAATTCCGCCGAAATGACATCGCATCCCATCGCTACCGACAAGCAAGTGTCCTCTAGAGCTTGGAAACTTTCTACGGCTCGCTTATGTGAAGGAAGATGTGCGGAAAACTTCCTTCCGCGTCTTTGGCCCAGGCTCGTTTATTCCGTCTCTAATCCAGCGCCGCTGCTAATGCGCGCAACCTGCTACCCCAGTGCCATCTGTTGCCGGGGACTGACTTAATTCCTCCGAAAGTCCTAAAGTATGATGAGAAGCTTCTTCCCCTCCGGCGACGTCGGCAGTAAATCTCAGTCGCGAGGAGAGGAGAGACGGAGAAACATTCCAACTCCGTTAAAGAATCGTCGTCATGGTGATGCTTTGATGTGACGTATGAGGAAGCGCCGAGGTCGGCAGTGGTGCCAACTGGGAACCTTTTTGCGCTAAAGCTGTTGTTAAAAAAGTTTGGCAACATTTGTTTGAAGACTGCTTTTGTGCAGTCGGAACTAGGCCTACAGTTTGAAGTGGGATTCCAACCACCATGTATATCCACCGTTAATAAGTTTGAATTAATAAGTTCACTGTATGCACGGATAGGTTCATCGGGATAGAGCCTGCAGTTTAAATTTTAATCCGATCCACTACATGCCTCCACCGGGTATCGAACCCCCGACCCCTTGATTACACTTCGCTATCGGGGTGCCTCCCCACCGGGAATTATTATTTAGAAAAATTAATAAGTTCATATTAATTACTATTTTGCCGCCTTTATTATTGTATCGTGCCTTTTTAAGCGCCATCACTATTGGTGCCTATTTATCTACCTATTTTAAAAGTCTTTGGTAACTATTAATGACACACGAAATAGTGATGTTCATAGAAAATACAAAAATGAATGAAAATTGAATTCGGGAGAAAAATATAAGTAGGGGAGAGTCGTACAGTACCGGCCGTCCTACAGTATCGGCCAATTGCTAGTTCGGACATTTGACGCGGCCAGGGAGACTACTCGAGGACCATATTAAAATGCAAGTATAATTCCCGGTTTTCAAGGAGAACTTTACAAAAATTCGAGGTGTTTTTCTATGATTTCAAACTAAGGTTTTACCGTCTCTCACCACCCACACACATACGCACACACAAATACTTCTTCTTTGTAGCTAATCAGTGGTGATTTATTCATTCTTGGTTATGGACTTTTAACCACTGTGTTATTTTTTATAAAAAAATTACCAACGTTTCGGAGGCTGAATCTGCCTCCGTCATCAGGGTAGCGTGTAGTTTGTTAAGTCATATAGTGTCTATAAATGGTTGCCCTGGAGGATTATTCTCGGTGGCCTAGGCTCCACCTCGACTGTTGGTCACAAGTGTTGTGGACATACAGTTCTCCCAGTGCGTGTGCTACACTGATCATCGTTTGTATGCTGACTGGCCAAAGCAAGGTTGGAGATTTATCTGTAAAGGATGGAAAGGATAATAAACCTTTTGGATAATAAACCTTTTCCTGCTCCCACAAAAATAGGCATTAGTTAGGCTGGAGAGTTCAATGAACTAACCGATCTCTAACTACGCACTGGTAATTCAACTGAAGAAAATGGATAATAAACCTTTTCCTTTTCGAGCAAGGCCTCATCTCCAGGAAGCTATCAACTCGCGGCAAGCCACGGCACCTAGCGACCTGTTGAGTGAGATGAGTCAAGGCAAAATGGATAATAAACCTTTTCCTGCTCCCACAAAAATAGGCAATAATTAGGCTGGAGAGTTCAATGAACTAACCGATCTCTATCTATGCACTGGTAATGATCAAAGTTCATCAGTTTTTTCAACTGAAGAAAATGGATAATAAATCTTTTCCTTCGAGCAAGGCCTCATCTCCAGGAAGCTATCAACTCGCGGCAAGCCACGGCACCTAGCGACCTGTTGAGTTAGATGAGTCAAGGCAAAATGGATAATAAACCCTTTCCTGCTCCCACAAAAATAGGCAATAATTAGGCTGGAGAGTTCAATGAACTAACCGATCTCTAACTACGCACTGGTAATGATCAGGCTGGAAAGTTCATACGAACTAACCGTATATGAATAATCTATAGAGACTGTGCGTGAGATCTTATGTGTGGGGGAAGATAGTGTCCGAATTGCGTACTCTGGTTTTTGTACAAGTAGTTTGTATTTTTCTACAATTTTGTGCACTATTTTTTGGTGTATATGTTGTGTTCTCCGAAACATTGGTAATTGTATTTTTTTTTTTTAAATAACACAGTGGTTTAAAGTCCAAAACCAAGAATGACACAAATACTTATATTAACAATATAAATGGTCTGTGCGATTCCAATGAATCCAAAAATACTAATTCAATTCAATTGAACGGTACATATATATAATTTAAGGTGCGGAGTTTACATTTGTCAGTTCACATAGCTACTCAGACTATAAATACATCTACAAACACAAGTCACAAATGATACGGGATATAGTCATCTACGAGAAATTGTTAATTCTATATTAATTTTAAATTGGTCTAATCAACTTCAAGATATTTTACGAGTATCTTGAAATAATCTGCCGTCCATCAGATAGATTGTTCCGCAAAAGACACTAACAAAGCAAACGGATTGAGAGAATTATGTTTTATTTCCATGCAGCTTTACTTTCGTTCTTTATAAAAATATAATTTAAACTGTGAAAAACTTGTCTCAGGTCATTAATAAATATGTATAAATTCAATGGAATTGGGATTTTAAAAAGTTGCAATTTTTCATGTCTGCAGAGAAAAATTCAAGCATAATTCACGAACAATTCCCGGAGCCAATAATTCACGCATAACTCCCGGAATTCAAGGAATTCCCGGTGAGTAGCCACCCTGGCTACATAGCAGTAGTTAACGGGAGTAGGAGGGAAAGGTATGTATTCGTGTGCGCTATAGTTCGGAACCACCCGCTTTCAAGCAGTATTGTGAGAGCTGTGCCTGTGTTACTGTGAAGAGTCAAGTGGCTGCGTGACAGATGTTATTCTAGGGCCCTGGTGTTCATGTTCGAGGTAAGTGTTTGATTTTATTGTCAGATTCAGTTTATCGGTATTCTGTAAGGATACGAAAACCTGTAAATAGTTTAGCAAATTGATTATAAACAACGTGTAATCGGAACTTGTGTTACCACCTAATGATCGTACAGTATCGGCCAGCGAAGTGTCGTACAGTATCGGCCACACAGAATTTCGTATGCACCTACTGCAGTCATGCTTGTCTTTGTTTTCAGAGTAAGATGGCAGAAGAGGAAGGCAACAACAGAGGTAAATTGACTGAAGAGGCCATGAAAGAGGCGGTAAATGATGTTATGACATCAAGACAAGCAGCTAGTATATTGTTTACCAAGAAGCACGCTAGAAGATAGATTGCGAGCAAGTCAGCGTGGTATGGATGTGGACCTGACGTCTCAGATGGGCTGATTTAAGAAGACGTTTGATGACGAAATGGAAAAACAATTATTTTCGTATATGAAAAACTTGGACAATAAGTTTATGCCCCTCAGAAAATAAGAAGACAAAGAAGACCAACTACAGAAACTGCCCAATGCATAATTTGTCTAGTGTCCTTTGAGGAAGATTGGATTCAGTGTACCGAATGTGGAGTTTGACACATGTTGAATGCCTAGACCAAGAAAATATTTTGAATTATTTTTGTGACTATTGTAAAAATGTGATTAACTCCGCTTTAACGAACTTTATTTCCACATTTGTTAACTACCACACCTTGTACATATAGTTTACAATTTCTTCATAAAACTGAAGCATTTATCAACAGTTACTATCAGCTAAAATTAAAATATTGACTGGCCGATACTGGCCGACAATTTTTCCACTCATTGAAAATTCAGCTTTTCGTTTTTAGTATAGGCTATATCTCGTAGTTCTGAAAACATTTCAGATAAATTAAACCCGTGTTCCTTAAAGTATGCATTGGAGTATCATATTACTATGTTCAATCCGACTATCTCCTAATCCTTTATCAGTTATAATCAATAAGCTTAAGGTGGCCGGTACTGTACGACTCTACCCTATATTGAAAGAAGGAAGATATAAAGGGACAGAAAATTTGTTGGAAACAGAAATTAGCCACTTAAAACACATTTCTCGAATGATTTTTTAGCATTTTATAATTTTTTGTTAGTTTTGCATCACTTTTATGTTACTTTTCGTTAATCGCGACAGTGATGATAATGAATGGTGGTTAAATGAAATAGCTCAAAGGACACTCACAAAAGAAGACAAAAGATTCTACAACACCCTGTGGAGAGAGCCACAGTAAGGATAGAAAGCGGAAACAAGCAAAAACAGAAGTACGAAAAAGGGCATTTTGGCAAGATTATGCAAAATGTGCACTAAACCTCAAAATTGGCTTTTATAGCGCTACAAAAATACTTCATAAAACTTTGAAAACTTATATTTTAATACAAAGAAATAAAAATAGGTAAAAATCAGTACTGTAAAAGTGATTTTAGATACCATATTTTTCATAAACTATTTCTAACTTTTCTTATTGTTTATTTCTACTTATCATGTAACATTATTGTAATTGGAATCATGAATGAAAAATAAAATCGAATTATTTTAACCCATTAATGTGTTTACAGTATTTTTGACTGGGAAATAATTAATATATTAATTTGTTAGAAAAGCCTCGAACACACTAAAATGTACACGTGGAAATTTTAAAACATACTTAGGAAATTTGCAACATTTAACAGACTTGTAATAAATAACAACGTTGAATAAATTACTTATTTGTAGAGATAAGCAAGAAACTGTATTTTTAATGTGTTTAAGCAATTTATATATGGCCCCATGTGTGTACCTAAACATAAAATCCCCCATCCCACACAGCTAGGTAATTTTAACACACATGATACCTCTCACCATGTTTTTCATTCGTGTGCGTGCAAATAACTAGAAAATATTCCGGAAAGTTGGTTAGTATGTAAGCCATGAAAACTAGCATTGTGCCTAAGTCTTCATCAATAGCATGGTTTACTTAGTTCAGTCAAATAAGCTTGAGTTTGTCACTACTAACCGTAGTTAAACATAAGAAAAGTTTATATATATATAAGTAAAAGAAGCATTGGATTAAAAATAAATTCTCGTACGAAACGTGTACATTTAATGTCGAATAAAATAGAGTCAGTGAATTATCTTGCAAGCAATAAAATAAGGTTTAATTTCATATTGTTCATTGCTGTACACACACACGCACACAAACAGGTACATAAATTGGGAAATAATAAATGTCTAAGTATAACGAAAGGCCAATCACAAATGACCGAATCGTTTAATATAAGTAGCAGCAAATTACATATTGTTTTGAGCAGCGTTCAACTACCATTTTAAACATGAAATAAATTTACACCCTAATCATGAAAACTGTGTATTGTTCATGAAAAATTAATCATAAAGGCTTGCCATTACATACCCCAGTAGTTACACAACCGTCAGTATACGTTTGTATGGTCACTTTTTTAAAAACCACGTCAGGTAGATGTCCGTTGCGATTGTAACACTCGCGGACTCTGTGATTCAGGGACACGCACAAGCATATCTCCCGGAATTACACGCACTTCTTCCTGAATTCTTCGTTTTAATGGTACTCGTGTTGAGAATACCTTGCTCTTCAAATATCCCCAAAGAAAGTAATCGCACACGGATAGATCTGGTGAGCTGGAAGTCTAGTTAATGTTCCCAAATCGGGAGATCACACGGTTTCCGAAAACACTCCTCAAAGTAGCCATGGACTGGTGGGCCATGTGTGCTGTAGCTCCATCTTGCTGCATGTAGACCCTGGCGAGATCGACGTGGAAACACGAAGTTTTCCAGCATATGCACGAATCGCTCTGAGGTTACTGTAACCGCACAGCCATGCTCATCCTCGGAGAAATACGGCCCTACGATCCCGAAAGTTGCGATGCCACAGCACACTGTAACTCTCTCACTGTGGAGGGGCTTTTGATGCAACTGTTGTGTATTTTGATCACTCCAATATCGCATGTTTTGTTTGTTCACAGCACCACGCAGCTCAAAATGAGCTTCATCAGACATCATCAAATTGTGCAACAAATTCCTCTCTTGGTTTTGTAACCGCACCAAGTCTACACAAAACTGTTTCCTTAACTCACAATAACTTGCTGACAATTCCTGAACAACCTGTATCTTGTATGAGTGGTAATGGTGATCGTCGTGCAAAATATGCCGCACCGATCGCACTGACATTTGCAGAGAAACAGCATGCTTCTTCGCAGACCGTCTTGGACTCTAGTCGATACATCGTCTTACACTCTCAATGCTTTCAGGGGTTCGTACAGTTCTTTCACTTCGACCGGGCTTACTGTCGGTTACACAAGCGGTTTGTCTAAACTTATCGATCCATTTCTTTATTGTGTGGAGATCAGGAACACGACCATGACGGCCTACTCGAAAATGTTGCCTGAATTTCCTCTGTGTAACTACGACACTTTCACTATTTTTGAAATACGTTTCCACAGTAAATGCACGGTGAGCTGCTGACCAACGCTCCATCTCGAAACAAATGGCGTAGAATGGTACAACAACTGGCGCGGTGAATGCAATCCTCGTTGCAAAGCCGGCAGAGATACCAACCAAGGAAAATTGTACTTGAACTCTGCCCAACCCTGTACTAATAAAGCATTGGTAACTGATAAACTGTATTTATTATCATTATCAATTGATTAAAACAGATTCACTAACATTATCAATTGATTAAAACAGATTCACTAACATTATCAATTGATTAGAACAGATTCACTAACATTATCAATTGATTAAAACAGATTCACTAACATTATCAATTGATTAAAACAGATTCACTAACATTATCAATTGATTTAAAGAGATTGAACTCTTTATTGATTTTAATAATCGCTCATTTCAATATTATTACATTCATTCTGCCACTGATTCAAATTTTGTTCTTTACAAGATTAATATTCTCTGGAGCAGTAGGCCCATATCTGTTTATGCTCATTGAAGTTATACGACTTTGAATATAAAGAATGTGGTGTTCGTTCGTTGATAGCGGCCAAATTAAAAAGAGGGGGACGTTCTCGCAAGCCGAGGGCATCTCTGTGTAGTGAATAGGATGAGTTGAAGCGGCCTGAAAAGTATCATTCGGTCTCACGTAATTAATTTGGAAAGTTTGGCTTCGCATGGGCGGCGCGTGCATTCAAATCAAGAGGAAGCCCCTATCATTATGCGTACTAATAAGAGCAGGGTTGCCAGCACTTGCCGTTTATGGTTGCAGGGACGGTCTCTATTTCCCTAGGCAATTGCCTCTTCATTTACTCGAAACGGACAAGCATAGCAGTGTTGATAAAGCCAATTCGATTACCAGACTATGAGCTCAGGTACAGTCAATGGCAATAAAAATTGGACACCTAGGTCCTGAAATACTCGCTTCCCTGCAAGGCCTTATTGTTGCCTGCCACTGAAAATTTGGTGGTGGTATCGTGGTAGGATTAGGCAACCCACATAACGCCTTGCAGAAAAGAGTTTTTCAGGATCTAAGTGTCCCTTTTTTGCCGGTGACTGTACTTATGACTGAATCTAACTAGCCTTAAATCAGTGAATACTTTGGGGAGGGAAGATACGACATAGTAAAGGTGGTGGTGGTGGTGGTAATCACATCACTTCCGGTGTTATACAGACAGAGAATATTGATGATTTTTCGGATACAAGATGATTTGGGTCTCCTTCCTTTCATCCAAATCTCTGCTTCAGAGTAGATTGGAGTTAATCGTGTTATGTTGTAGTTTTGGGGAGGTATAAAATGTCGGGAATGATGAACAATGAATTTATAAAATAAAAGAGAGACGTATAAGCTTGCACCAATTAAAAGCACAACGTATCTATTGTCTTATGATCACGGATGTTTCGGGTTGAATCCCGGTGTGGGCACATTGCTTAATGGTTCGGATTTTACAGTAAATTGTGCATCCAGTCTCGATTAGCCTACCTGAGTACAGAGTGGAAACATTATGTTATGCAGCCTTTATATTGCTGTATTATAAGCTCGTCAGATCTAAACTCGAATATGCCTCTTGTTTGGAACTCACAAATCAAGAATGGTATCGAAAAATTAGAGAAACTTCAAAATAAATTATTAAACTTGATGGTATATATCCAAAACTCACTCCTAGTAACATATTACGCGAAATCTTGAATATCTCGTCACTTGAAGAAAGAAGGCAAATAAGTCAATTAACTTTCGTCTCCAAACTGGTTAATGGTAAAATAGATTCCTCTAAGCTGCTGTCGAATTTAAATTTCTACGTACCAAACTGCATGTTAAGGCCCAGAGCTGACCTCTTTCAAATCCTCCTCGGAAGAACCAAAATGGCCGAAGCCGAACCCATGAGGAGAATGTGCAAGTTATTTAACTCATTTTCTAAGAATAACCCAAGCATATACTTATTTAAAATGTAATTATAACTTTAAATCTAATCGCCTATTTTGTTCTGTTCATAGAATTTCAGTTTTCAATTAGCTTGTAAGGTCATATCTCACAATTTAGTTTCATTATTATAGTATTTCCTCTGTGTTTTTTTTTTTTTTTGGCTCTATAATCTAATAATTAAATTGGTTGGTTGGTTGAATTGGTGTTTTAAGTCCACTTTATGCACAGGAAGGCTAATTGGGACTGGACCTACGGTTTAAAGTGGGATCCGAACCACTATGTGCCTCCACCGGGTATCGAACCCGGGATAATTATTAAATTATTTGCACAATTGTTATTTAATGCAAATTGTATATTACGTCCTTTATTATGATCTTGGTAATGTAATGGTAGCATCCAATATTGAACACTAATTGGGCATGTGCCTGTTTTGTTTCAATTAAATAAATAAGTAAATTCATCCCCGTCATATTTTATAGCTTCCCAAAACTACATCACACACGATTAACTTCAATTACTCTGAAGCAGAGAGACTGCAATTCAAAATTAACAAAAATTAGCAAAATCTAATACGAAACATGCAAACCAGGTAATTATGGTGAGTTAATGTTATATAATCAGTGATGATTTATTTCAAGGCTGGCGGATTTCTGATACTAAGTCCCACGATGGAATATGAACTCTATTTTTTAATTAGTTCATAAGTTAGAGAGAGCTAATTAGTGAAGCTGGCCCAGCGGCAATGACGTGTCACATTTCGTTACCATGAATAACGTCGCGTCTTAATGTTCACTCACTTTTTCCTTCTATACTCAGCATCTTCAGGCGAAAGGAAACTGTCGTTTTTAAATTCTATTTCATGACAGGCCCGAAGTTCAAGCTTTGTTTCGCACCTCTTACTGAACTTCCAGTTACAATATCATTTCACTACTTGTCTTACATTTCTATTAAATTTTTATTACATTTATTTAAATATACGAAAAAAAGACTCGTTAACATCTTCGATTATATTTTTATCGAACGGAATGAATGATGATAATCATGAAGTGGATGAAAGGAGGAAGACCTAACTCCGAACGCAGGGCACTGCTTTCTGAAAGCACTACGTTAACTGTTAAGTCACGGTGGTCTGAAATAGAGTTCGTACTTAAAATCCAGAGAAACTTGGTTCATTTCTTTGTTGTTGTCCTGATTAACTTAAAGTTGCAAAAAGTAACATAGATTAAATAAATTGAATGCAAGAATATGAAATATCTTCCATTCAAACGGATTGGGGAACCCTGTTGGAAATTTCTACTGTTTTCAACATTCTTATACTGTGAACTAGGAAATGTAGTGAAACTTAACTTTAGAGTTACTGTATTCATTTACCGTACGTCAACAGCAAGGCTAATGTGCTGAACGAATGTGACTATAATGTTGAATTCTCGTACCAGTATGTTATACATCCCAATCATTAATAGTTTAGTTCTGTCCCGTATTTCTGGTGATTCACAAGTGCATGGGAGAACAGTACATGAACTGATATTCTACAGATTCCAATGAAATACTACTGAAGCCAAATATTTCTTAATACAATAAGTGAAGACTTTATCTTAAGAAATAAATCTACTTTAAAGCAGCTACCAGCTAGCTAGGTATATAGACAGCTTTAGCAACTTGGCAAATATATTGTCAACAATGGCTGTTATGACGTCATGTATTTAGTGTCGCTGTGCAGCTACACTGACAGCACTAAATCTAACCTAACTAACTAACTAACTAACTAACTCTCTAGCCTTCTTAAACCGAAGGTTCATGGCTGCAGCAACACAGGCCTTCCATCTTTCCCTATTTTGAGCAAGATCTATATACCCTACCGATTTCCCTTAGGTCCATCTCAACGTTGTCCCTCCATCTTCGTCTTGGCCTTCCTACTGGTCTCTTACCATCAGGTTTCCCAACAAGAATCCTGTAAACTCCTCTTTCCTCTCCCATTCGTGCCACATGGCCTGCCCACCTAAGTCTAATTGATTTAATTATTCTAATAATATCTGGACATGAATACAAATTATGTAGTTCTAAATTATGTAACCTTCTCCACTCACCTGTCTCCTCATCCCTTTTAGGTCCAAAGATTTTCCTAAGGATCTTATTTTCAAATACTCTCAATTTATGTTCCTCTTTCAATTTAAGGGACCAAGTTTCACACCCATATAATACTACAGGCAAAATTACTGTTTCGTATATTTTAACTTTTAGTTTTTTAGATATTAAACGAGAAGACAAAAGTTTATGAAGAGAGAAGTAACATGCATTTCTTGAATTAAGCCTACTTTTTATTTCCTCTTTAATATAATTTTCATTTGTTAATATTACTCCTAAGTATTTGAATTTGGAAACTGGTTCAAACGAGTTGTTATCAATAATTAGATTTTGATTATTACCTAACACTTGGTTTCGGCCTGTAAGTATATATTTAGTTTTCTCTTTGTTAACTTCCAAACCTATCTCTTTAGCAGTTTTGAAAAATATTTTAGCATTATTCTTAATTGTATTCACATCATCCCCCAGTAAGTCTACATCATCTGCATATGCTAACAATTGAGTCACACCATTTAATTTTAGTCCTTCTTTAGTTTCTTTTACCTTCCTAACAGCATATTCTAAGGCAAAATTAAAGAGCAATGGAGATAATGCATCTCCTTGTTTTAACCCATCATGAATTGTAAATTTGTCAGACATATTAATACCCACACGAATTTTACTTTCTGTTTCACTGGTGTATATTTTTATCATACTAACAAGCTTCTTAGGTATTCCAAACTCTACTAATATATTATATAATTTATCTCTTTTGACCGAATCATATGCTTTTTTGAAATCAATGAATAGCTGATGGACATTTTGATTATATTCCCACTTTTTTCAAGTGTGTGTCTGATCTGAAAAATTTGATCTGTAGTTGATCTGTTACGTTTAAATCCACATTGATAATCACCTATAATTTCATTAGCATATGGTGTTAGTCTTGTTAAAAGAATGTTAGACAATATTTTGTATGTTGTTGAGAGTAGAGAAATTCCACGGTAATTATTGCAGTTCATTTTATCACCTTTTTTAAACACAGGAACAATTATTTATTCTAACCTACCTAACCTATTCACTAGTTAATTTCTACTATTAGATTTATACGTGAGTAGGTTAGGCAGGTCAGGTTTGGTGCTCTTAGCATACATCTCCAAGTTTCTACAGGTGTCGCTGGCCGCTCGTGAGGACAAATATAATAAACAAAATTCATGCCTGACCAGGGTTCGAACTTTGGACTCTGGCTTCGTAGAACGTTACGATAAGCACTCTAACCGACCTCCGTGTCGGAGTGGTTAGTACGTGGGTCCCGTGTTTAAATCCTAACATTGGGGCGGGTGTTCTTTGTGAGTGTCCCTTCATCATCAAATCATCACTCATCCTGGGAATTAGTCAAAAGTGGCAATAAAGCGAAGTAAAGTCAATCAAATCACAGATAAAAAGGTATTAATAACAGAAATGTGGAAAAGCTTGAACAGATCGACCATCCAATTCACAACATCGACTCTAATAGGTTTTCAGTTAATATTTTAAAGCAGGCTCACCCGCTTCACGCACAGAGCGGTACAACCCTCGCTAAACAAGAAGCCTTCGGGGGAGGATACGAATCGAGGGAAAAACCCCCATCGACTTTAATATTGCCGAACGAAAACCACGAAATGCCGCGTTGATATGACCCTTGCTATTTGTCACGTGGGGAAACGATATTTTATTGGGCGGTAACCAGCGCGCACACACAAGCTGAATATCGAACTTTGACAACAGAGCCGTCTAATCCGGCCAGTGACCGCCGTGCGGTAAGTAATTGATGTTGGATATCCAAACAGCGCACTCGCTGCAATGAATCACTAGCATTCACGGCGGAGCTCTACATCACAGAGATCGTCATCCGGAACTTTTTTTTTTTAACTTCCGAGTTCCGAAACCTGCCCGGATGAGTAAATGGGGAACTTCCGGTTGCAAGAAGGAAAGGAGGTTTGAAGAGAGAGAGGGGGGAAAAAGAGGGGTGTTGTAGCTGACGGAAACCGAAAACGCCGACGGCGTAATAATGCAGACCGTTTAAACTAGCACCTGAGAGGGAGGGGGGGGAGAATGTGCCCCCTGTGACCAGGCAACAAATTTCGGAAGGGGAACGCTGCGAGATGAAAATGAATGCGGGTGCGTTGAAGTTTTGTTGGTTTCCAAAGTTTCTTTGTTAACAGTGCAGTGTACCTTGCAAGAATGTGTAAATGGATTTTAGCGAGATGTCTGTTTTTTGGAACTGTCAACTTGTATTGCAAATGCAGATGAAAATTATCTGTTTAGAGTTCCTCGTAAAGGTATTCACAGAATCTGTCACCATCGTTCTAGTTGTTATCTATTACTCGCAAATAATAATGTAATAGTACGGGTCTATATTCTACAAAAGAATTACCTATGTAACAGCTGTCAACACGAAGATTCGCCTCAATCCTTCAGGAGTGATCTTAAACAGATATACTTGTACAAAATTTACAATATTTCCTCCCTTCTATCAGTTTCTCTATATTCTGTCTCACTCCCTTTTACCTCTCTTACACATATTCTCTTTCACATTACCTCATTACCACACCACCACCTCTTCTCTCTTTTCCCTTCTATCCTCATCTTCAAATTTTCTTCCCTCTCCTACGTATCTGTCTCTATATCTACCCATTTCTCTATCTGTTTTGCTTCCACTTTACCGTTCTCTAACTTTCACATTCTCTCCCCACATCACTCCCTCTTCCCCCTTTTCTCTCTCTCTATCTTTGTGCCATTTTCGCAGGAAACAATGCTGAGACAGAGATAACGGTATAATAACAACGAAATAATAACATCGTCAGATGGAGATCGCATACCATTTAATCCTAAACTGACAAGAAAAAAATAATTATTAAAATATTTATTCTTTTTAGAGTATAAAACAAAGTCAATAGAAATGAAATGGTAAAAAAAAACTTCTTGAGTAAAAATGGTGGTAAACAATAAAATAATTGAACAGATAACACAATTTGTATATTTGGGAAGCCATATTTCAGTTCAAACACCAAACAAACGTTGAGAAAAATTTAATAAAATATAATAGATTAACTGCAGTTTTGAAAAGAAATTTTGGAGAACAAACAGAAAAGATTCAAATTAGATACCATAACATAATTTCAAAACCCGTTCTTCTAATATGATATCGAATGTTGGTCAACATGATAAAACTAGAATAAATTGTTCACAAATTAGATTTTTAAGAACTTTAAGTGGAGTAAAACCTTACGATACCAAGTTAGAAGTAATGAAATCCGAAATAAATGGAAGATCGAAGCAATAGTGGAAGAAATTTTAAAATATCAGTTAAGGTGGAATTAACATGCTCTTAACATGCCAGATAGCAGTTTGCCTTGAAAATTATTAAATCACAGGCTAAAAGGAAAACGAAATCCAGCAAGACCATATCGCCCGCCAATGAAAGGATCAATTTTTGTAGTCTGAGAATTGAGTTTGGTTACCCAGACCTGCAAGAAGAAGAAGAAGACTATTGCCAGAAATGACCCTCCCGCAAAAGCATAGCATTGCGCCCTCTCCTCTCTCATAATTATTATTAATAATTGAAATTAAATGTGTGGTTTGAAGTAGTCCATCCTCTCCTTTAAATCGGAAACGTTACTGAGCTGCTGGAAATAATCATGTATGGCAGTATTCTTCAATAGTGAGCTAGGGAAACCGCACATAAAATACAGAGTGATTCAAAATAAATGTTAACACTATATGGGAAATATAAAATTTGCTTAAAGGAGGAAACTTTGCTGCGACACGAATTTATTCGCGTTTAGTGTATTATACAGTATGTTTAGTGTGCACCTTGTATATAAGTCAAGATGGTTAGTTGTGGGGTCTGCACGACCTCCCAAGTACGATTTCTACTGAACAGTCCTTCACAGACGGAACATGGAGAAAACTGCCGGAATCCCCTGCAAATTAACCCATCTGCGTGATATTCAGTCTGCGTTGCGGTCGTAGCTCGTGTTTCCTATCCTCTGTCTAGGTTAATCAGGCTCGGTATTTCGGAGAACTAGAACATATCTCTGTTCTCGACCTTTGACCTTCCACCAGAATAAACAGTTTCCCTTTAGTCTTAGGCCAAAAGCAATCAGGGTGTCTTGGGGAGCTTCCACACTGACAGATGATAAGCCCTGGCTGTCAGCCATCCTAGTCTAAAGCTTAGCGTGTAGCGATGCCCTTCGCCATGAGGACTTGGTTTTGGATTTTGAATTAGGCCCTTTCATCAGCGTCATAATCACCACTCGGTCAGTCACTAAGGAGCAGAAAGGGACACTTTTATTTCGTTGTACGCAATGACGTAATGTTGGTAAATTAATGTATCAATGGAGTGTGAAACCAGAACACCTGAATACGTGGCTCACATCTGTTAAGAAGAATGCCACACGTAACTAACTCACTATCTAACATTCTTAAACCCGAAGGTTTATGTTTGCAGCAGCAGACGCCTTTCATCTGTCCCCATCATGGGCAAAATCAATCCAATCTTTCCCACCCTTACCGATTTCCTACGTTATCTCTCCATCTTCGTCTTGGCCTTCCTATAAGTCTCTTGCCATCAGGCTCCCACACGGAACTCTCAAACGAAATACATGTTTTATGTTATGATTTGAATGTTAAAATTGATTGATTAATTTAAACTTTAAGAATTATGCTTGCTTAGATTGCTTGATTTTACATATAATACTTCGCTTTTCTGCCACTTTAGTCTAATCGCGAAGATGAGTATGAGTGATAACATGATGAAATTAACGTAGACACGCAAAGAACGCCCATGCCCAGACCACGATTCGAACCCGGTACCCCTGACACCGTAGCGCGCTGCGGTTAAGAACTATGCGAATTATTGATTTGGTACTTGGGCTATGTAACCTACTGGCTTCAAATATTACAAATGAAGCGTAAGGGGAAAGAACAAGGAATGTCACAAAACCAGTTTTTGGAGAAAACGACATTTTAATACTAATCTTTCCTATGTTCTTTCACAGTGTCTCAAATATTCGATCGTCTCTTACACGCATATTTCTCATTTCATTCCAGTGATTTTTGTACAGTTGTTTAGTACAAGTTCCAACCAACAAAATCGAAAAAAATGGACATTACTTGTTTTTTCTCCTTATCCTTCAAATGAAACCAAAATATGCGAACAACTGAACGAATCTTACCTTTCACATGCACAAACACAAACGAGAATAAAATTGTCCATTATTAAAACTTTAGTTTAACCTCTACTGTGTTAGGTGTACGAGTAACGCGTTCCCTTTTTAAAAATCGTTATTTTTCAATTCGCATGTATAAAAAAACTTCAAAGGGGTTTGTTACTTAGGAAGGAAGCAATTGACAGCAAAAAAATAGCATTTGTATTGGTGAGTTTCGCGTGACGTCATCATCGCGTATCCAACTAAAACGACTGTACAAGTTGCGTTAAAGGAAAGCTCTGCAAAAGGTAATGCACACAGCGGCGGCGATTAGTAGGGCGAGGGGTGAACTTGTTGTCCCCCACTTGTTTGCTACTTTTGCTCCCGCACCATGCTAAACCTTTTATGTAAAGAAATAGTCAAAAGTCCTTGCCCCTCCCCCCAATTTTTACACCTTGCCGCCGCAGTTTTGGAACCCAATCGCCGCCACTGATATGGACACGTACTTGTTTACAGATAGAACGTGGTGGTGGACCCTACCATTGCTAGTGTCGTAGAGGTTTGAGCATTTTACATTATACTCAGTAAATAACTGTTCTACTTCACAGCAAATTATGAAATAACAATAATGTATATAGTTCAAAATCACAACACTGTTCTCTGATGAGTATACTTATTATTTGCACTGAATAAATACATTAATTATGCACCAATTACTATGATTCGAACTATATACAAAACGTTCTTGTTATCTCTTTTTAAATTGTTTTTCAACAACTGGTTGCTACGCAACAAAACAGTATGCTATAACATTTCTTTCTTTTTCTTTTACACAAGAAGTGATTACAATTTGAAAACAGTCACAACATTCTCCCTCCTTCGGAGAAAAATTTTAGAACATCGGTTTTAAAATTTTTAGATAACATGAAAAACTACAAAGAAAACAAACTTTCTCATGACATACATATCGTCATTAATTAACACAGAAAATATTGAAAACATATCATAATTATTTAAAACATATTAACATTTCTTAATAAAAGGCTGTTGAAATCTTTTGAAATTACTTAAGTTTACATAATTCGTCCTTTCTTTCCTGACTACAATTGAATTTCTTTAAATTGGATACATTATGTGTTTGTACAGTTCCCTTTCCATCCAACGATAACAATTCACAACAGTTACCATTAACTTCTTTAACTAAATATGGACCAAGCCACAAGTCCATAAATTTGTGTATTCGTTTACACTCAGCACTGCTTTGTCCATGGTTTTTGACTAATACTATATCATTTGTCTCTATCCTTGTGTATCTATCACTAGTTTCCTTAGGCTTGATTTTATATTTTTCCTTCAAACGAGATTTGGCAATTAAACATTTATATTTCCAAGGAACTGCTTTCAATGTCTCAGGCCAATCAATTTGGTTTAAAACAAGATCTCTTATTTCGTAATGCAAAAATAATTCATTTGGAGTTATCCAGTTACTTCAGATACGGAGTTATTTAATAGTCCTAAAACAAAACTTAAATATTTTGACCAATGTTCATGATTTTTGCTTATGTACAGTCTTAATAATCTAATTAACTCCTTGTTGTATCGTTCAATAGGATTGGCAAACGGAGAATAAACTGAAGTTGTGATATGCCTTATTTTAAATTCTTCCACAAAAGTTTTCCATTCTTGTGACTTGAATTGCGAACCATTATCAGACAGTAGACTATTACATACAGGATAATGATAAAAATATTGCAGTTTAAATTTATTAATTACTTCTCTAGATGTTGCTTTCCTTAATGGATATGCCATAAGAAACTTAGACATTACATCTATTACAGTCAATATAAATGTGTAACCTTGAGATTTCGGAAGTGGTCCAATCAAATCAACTGAAATCAAATAATGTGGACTGGTAGAATAAACGTGTAAATCATCCTTTTCATTTTTCAAAACAGCTTGTTTAGTTCTGGCACAAGTTAAACAATTATTCAAATACTGTTTAATACTAAAGTTCATCTTTGGCCAATAATATAATTTCTTACATTTACTGAAAACCTTTCTATATCCAAAATGTCCTTGCAAATCATGCAGTTTATGTAAGATTTTCGGTATTAATGAAACTGGCACAACTAATCTCCAATTATCTTCAGAAACACATTTTAAAAATAAAATGCTATCTTGGAAAGCATACTGAGTCTTACAAGACTTGGAAAGATTTCCGTTCTCAATCTTCTGAATTAAAGCACTACAATATGCGTCACGATGTTGAGACTCCTTCCAGAATTCCAAAGTATCTTCTTCAATAATATCCAATTTTAAGTTATTAATAAACAACTCGGATAAAGAAATATTTCCTGTAGTAGTATCGGGATATCGACTTAATGTGTCAGCCGCTTGATTGTTTACTCCAGAAACATGGTGGATATCATAATCAAAACCTTGCAGTTTTAAACACCATCTATTTAAACGTGGATTTAAAGTTCTTGCTGACTCCAGCCAAGAAAGAGATTTGTGATCTGTGAACAAATTAATTTTAGTTCCGGCTACATAAGTATAAAATTTCTCAAAAGCAAAAATAATTGCTAAACATTCGATTTCATGTGTACTGTAAGATAACTCATTACCACGAAGAACTCTACTTGCATATTGAATAATCCTGGGATTATCTTCTGATGTCTCTCCATTTTACCATAAAACACCTCCAATACCTTTCTTTGAACCATCTACATTTATGTTAAAAGGTTTAGAAAAATTAGGCTGTGCTAAAGCTTCTGGAGATATAACCAAATCACGTAACCTTTCAAAAGCTTCTACATGCACTTCCTTCCACGTCCAGAGAATATTCGACTTTAGAAGTTCATAAAGTGGATGGGCAACTTCTGCAAATTTATTCACGAATTTTCTTCTCCAGTTAACTAAACCCAAGAATTTTCGAAGTGACCTTTTGTTATTTGGTGTTGGAAAATTTATTATAGCAGAATTCTTGTTACTATCTACCTTAATTTCATTTCCAGAAACAATATGTCCAAGAAAAGCAATTTCTTTAGAAGCAAATTTGCACTTTGAAAACTTGATGGACATATTAACATCTTTCAATTTTTGCAGAACAGCTTCCAGGTGTGTTAAATGCTCCTGCCAAGTTTTACTGAAGATCAAGAGATCGTCTAAATAGCAAACAACAAAGTTGTTGAATTCTCTCGTGAAAATTTTGTTCATCCTGTCTTGAAAAATGGACACAGCAGATCGTATGCCGAAGGGAAGATATCGAAATAAATATTGTCTACCACGATATGAGAAAGCAGTATAAAGATGTGATTCTGGAGTTAATGGGATCTGGAAATAGCCACACGATAAATCAATAGAAGAGAAATATTTTGATCCCAAAAATCGTTGTAACATTTCATGAATTGGTTCAACTCTAACTTGAGGACTGATGACATGCTTATTCAAATTTCTAAAATCCACTACTGGTCTCCATAAACCACCTTGTTTTGGCACAATGTGTAGAGGATTTAAATATGGGGAAGATTCTTGATATATGATACCCCAACTTTCCCATTTGGCGAGTTCTTCTTCTAAATTCTTTCTCCTAGAAATTGGTATAGGATAAGGTGCCGTAGCAATAGGTACGTTACTGTCTAACTGTATCTTATATGGTTCTACCTTAGCATGTCTTGGTTTGTCAGAAAATTGTTCGTGATAATTCCATAAGAGTGAAAATAAATAACGTTTCTGTGAATCACCGATATCTTCAATTGCAAATACTTTATCGTGAATATCCCTCTGAGAAGGCATATAATTTGCTTCAATATCTAACATATGTACGTATTTTAACATCCTACATGACTGAAATTCATTCTCAGTTATGTCAGTATCATGCTTCACACCAGATACAAGCTTGTCAGATTCAACACTTATCGTACTAGAATCCTTATTATCTAATGTTGTATACACTTGCTTTCCTGATGAAGTTATTAAACTTATATTCTGGTTCCTAAAATCCACAATTGCTTTGTACTTTCGTAAGAAAGGAACACCTAAAATAATGTCTGCATTAAGTTCTTTTAAAATGAAAAATTCCATTGGAAGGTATTCGCTGTCAATCTGAATATTTATCGTCTTACAACCGACAATTTTGCACTTTTTATTTCCAGCAAATCCACATAATCTAATGTCATCCACCTTGTCCAACGTAAGATTACCAATACATGATGATATCTTACACCAAACCTCATAATTCATAACATTTGCTTGGCTACCACAATCTATTATACAAATGATAGGCAATTGACATATAATTCCATGTACAATTGGAACTTCTGTTAAAGGTACAGGAATATCTTCATCGTTAATAACCCAGTCAGGTTCATCCTCAAACCATTCTAACAAAAAATTAATTTGCAAGTTACTTAATGCATTTTCATTCGAAAATTGCATAGAATCACAAACATTACATAAATCATTTGACTCTTCCTTGTGCCTCTTGTAAGTAGTGCAGAGGGAAAGAGGCTCTTCCGACTGCCACTTTAATTTAAAGTAGACTGCCTTTCCAACTGCTGTTGCCTAGCATCATTAAATTGTAAAGACTGAACACCAGAAGTTGGATTTTGAGTCAAATTAGGATTTACACCAGTATTAGATGTACTCGTCATTATATTACTTTGCATATTCCTGGGCTGATTCCTCATTGTATCACTCACCACTGGCACATCTCGATTTTGTGGTGGACAGTTTTCGTAAACAGAGGGAAACAAAGATCTGTTACTATTATAGTAACCATTCCTAGAAAATCTGTAGTTAGGCTGCCTAAAATTAAGACCATTATCTTGTCTGGAATTCTCATTCGGGATATTTCTATTATTATTACGGTAAAACCTGCCAGTATTGTAAAAATTCCTAGGAAACATCTGATTTCTATTTCGTCGGAAATTTCCAAAATTAGTAGCATTATTTGCATTATATCTTGAACTCATAGATTGGTTTACATTGTCTGAACTATTTCCAACAGAGGCATCCAAATTATCAGAAGGCAGAGTTTGAGTAGAAGAAGAACTAGTACTTCTTGCTTGTCGAATATTTACTTGTCGTACATTTAATCTTTGATGTTCATTCTTCTTAAGACCTTTGTTAGACTTGTCGCAATCTAAATCTTCAGGTAAATGCATAAGTCCTTTCCTACTAGTTCTAATAACACCTAATTTACGAAGCATATTCGTAAGCTGATCCATCGTCTGAACACTATGACAAGCGATATTGTTAGCAACATTATCAGGCAACTGGCTCATTATCAATTGTATAACATCAACATCATTCGGATTGTTCACTAAATTACAATATGTGGAATGTGTTTTTAGTGCAAAGGTTTCTAAACTTCCATGTGCATTTTGGTCATATTTTTTATTCCTTAAAACAGCTAACTGTGACTGTAACATTTCAGGCGAAGCAAACTGCTGAATAAACTTACTTTCGAAATCAGTATAAGAACAGAAATATCTTTTGTGTGTTCTAAACCAATAAGCTGCTCGATTTGTAAAACAATTCTGAATGCTCTGCAATCGTTTATCAGCAGGCACTCCTATCAGATCTAACGTTGAGTTTAATTGTTCCAAGTATTCTCTTGCAGATTGCTTTTCAACTCGACCTGAGAACTTTGGTAATAAAGACAATTCATTTAACTTCAAATGTCTATCTTTCCTCATGTACAAGGGCAAAGAATCAGAGTTCGGTCTTGCATTACAATCTTCTTGAAAATTATGTGTACCATTACAATTTTCTATTCCATTCACAAATTCACTATCATGACTGTTTGGTGACTGTTGATTACCAGCAAAATATGTGCAAGGGTAAGAACGATTAAACAGTTTCCTTCTAGACTCACCGTTATCATTATGAGAATTAAATGCTCTCTGTGTATTATTCATTCTTGAAGCTGTGTTATCAGACCTGTCTGGATTAATTTGAGTATAATTAGTAGAACCGGAACACCAAGTGCAAGGATAGTTTGTGTAATTCAAATTACAATATCCTCCATAACTGCGGAAGTCCTCTGGCCTACCTAACATATTTGATGTTGTTTCAGGAAATGCGTTATTCGAGGAAACATCAATGTTATTCTCAGTTTGCACTCTGTGTTCGTTTAAAATACAACTAGATCTATTCATACAAGAGCAATTAGAATTTACTTGCGTCTTTCTAGCATTATGTAAACTAGATTGTTTGCGATTTTGCTTCCAACTTACATGCTTAAGATGCGGTTCCCTTACATAAAACGTCTTTACTTTAGTAGTATCCGTAGAGTTAATAGAACTTCCATCTGAATCACTCAAACCAGAATCATGATTATGACCAGTTCCAGAATCGCGCCTTACATTTAATCTTCTCGATTGGCGATTTGCAACATTATCAATACCATGAACTTGAGTGTTCGTATTAGAATATTTGTTATGAGAAGTACCTGTAACAGCACAATCAGCACCACCATAATTTACATTAATTGGTTTGTGCATATTATTCTCAATGACATCAACACGTAATGCAAGCTGTTTCAAATTATTATTATCGTACTGATTAACAATTTCGAAACACTGTGAAACCTTAGAATCGAATGTTTCAACTTGCGTACAACAATCATTAATTCCGCATTTGAGTTTACCTATATCGTCTTTTGCACCTTGTAGAGAACCTTCAATTTCATTTATTTGTTTCTCACGAAGATCTTGTGTACTAAGAATGTCTGATATTTTACAGTCATAATTTTAGATGCTTTCTTGCAACTTCTGGTTTAATTCTGCATTTGAACTTACACACGTTTCTGCTAAAGATTCGATTCTTATTGCCACATCAGAAGCCAACATGTCTATACGGTTATTAACCTGCTTAAAATCAAAATTTATAGATTCAATTTTAGACTGTAATTCGACATTGGAAGCTTCAATTGTGGATTTTAACTCTTCGTTGGAAGCTTCAAGCTGATATTTTAATTCTTTGTTAGAATCTTCAAGCTGAGATTTTAATTCTTTGTTAGAATCTTCAAGCTGAGATTTTAATTCTTTACTAGAATTAACTACCACGAACTGAATGTTCTTGATTGTTTCTAGCAGATCGTTAAAATTAGGACTAATACTCTCTTTGTAAGCTGACAATTCATATGGATTTTAGCTAGGTTCACAAGATTTACAAAAGTAATTCTCTACCGTAGTAGAATAAATAGACCAATGTACAACTGACAACTTAAGACAAGAAAAGTGAAACCATAAAAGACATTTATAGCACTGAACAAATCTGATGTCAGCTTTCGTATCACCACAACATTCCACCTTGCGAGTACTGGTATCAGTCTTATCATCAGAATTAACTTCTTGACCTTGAACGTTTGTAAACGTTGCTAGATATGTGCCCTCGTATTGCATAGCAGTCTTCTTTCTGCTACGAGATTTAGATGAATCTCTGGAAGACATTTTTCATTAACGAAAAAAAACTTACACACTTAAATACTTGAAAATAAATCAAATGCAGTTAGAATCCGCTTCAATCCCAGACCTACTGAGATTATATTTCACATCATTTATCCGAAGAACTACTTAACTTCAGAGTCCTGTCACACGGTCGCCACTTTTTTGCTAGTGTCGTAGAGGTTTGAGCATTTTACATTATACTCAGTAAATAACTGTTCTACTTCACAGCAAATTATGAAATAACAATAATGTATATAGTTCAAAATCACAACACTGTTCTCTGATGAGTATACTTATTATTTGCACTGAATAAATACATTAATTATGCACCAATTACTATGATTCGAACTATATGCAAAACGTTCTTGTTATCTCTTTTTTAATTGTTTTTCAACAACTGGTTGCTACGCAACAAAACAGTATGCTATAACATTTCTTTCTTTTTCTTTTACACAAGAAGTGATTACAATTTGAAAACAGTCACACCATGACGTCACGTGAAACTCAGCCATGTGTTTCTGTAATCCGCGTGCGTTATTTTATTGACACACTGAGTGTGTGGGTGGGGGGCGGGGGAGGTCCGTCAATGGTGCTATACTGGGTGCATTTCCAGCTGACGGCTGACCTTCATGCCTATATCAGGCTCTTTCTGTCCCCCAGTCGTGCGGGACGTGTGGCTCGATGGGTGTAAACAAGATCAGTTGAGAAGTGAAAGCTGTAGGGGTGACATTACTCTCCCGAAGCAACGTTGTCAAGCGTACTTCTGTTTTTGCCAGTTGCATACCGACCTGTCGTTCCGGAAACTTGGAAACTTTATTGTGCAGGACCGCGTGTGTGGTTGTATCATTAACCACACCCCCCCCTTCACTTCTGGTGTAGACGATATCGTTCACGGAGAACTCTGTCGCTTTACAGTAAGTTTGGCAACATATGGTTTATCCGACGCTTGTTTTCAACTCGCTAACAGCGTTCGGTGCCTTCTGACTCGAAAATGGCCGATGTCAGTCGAAGAAAATTCATGATCGCTGTTTCAAAATGGAAATGGGGATCAGTATAGTACAGCCAACAGCAAATATACAGTAGGTAAATTGTCCATCACTATATTCCTTCCTTCTTTCCTACAACCTGTATTGTCTTAAGAAATGTAATTCTGTTGCTGCGTAACAGATATTGTTGAAGTTTTTATTTCAATTCAAATCTGTGGAAAACAGTCTGAATGAAATGGTTATGAACAATACGCCGAGTATTACTTTTGCCGTTGAGTGTACGTACACTCGTCTCAGTTAGTAGTGCCGCAAATCTCTTCTCTACGCAGCACTTTTGTAAAAGGTGCAGTGCGAGCGACATTATTCGATTGTGTTTAAGTATAAATGTCTATTACTAAGAGTAATTGTTCTTTAATTCTTCTGAGTACAAGTGAAAACATTTCTAATATTACAAAACGTTAAAATTAGTTCATCACAATTGTGCTGTATAAATTACACACTAGTACTAAATTCGTTGAGTGTACAAAACTAGAAAGCCATATAGTGAAGAGATAGCGGCTAAACGTTTGTGACCCTTCACGTTCATCACGGCAGGGGTAGTCCTGATACACGGCTCCACACTTATCTTCCCCGCAGTCGCTATCCTAGCATTTCGCGGTGGAAAATAACACCGAGAGAGCAACAAGGAGTTGCGAAAGTGATAATGCCTTCCCGCGTTTACAAAAACATTAATAGCATTTGCCCTTTTCTGGGAGCTGTACGGCGAGAACGTTACAGATTTTGCCGCAACTTTCCCTTTTGCGCCATACTTGGAACCGCGGTTATTAATTTCGCCTCGTATCTTGCGCATTTGTTTGCAACATAAAGCAAGCACGACGGAATGTAAAACGGGAAACGATTTCTATCATAACGTTGAATGAGGTCCACGACTGAAATTTATTTAGACTACTTCCTTTTTTGTGTGTTGCTGACAAAAGTCTCCGCACTGCCCATGTTTGTGGCCCATCATGCTAAAATTATTGTTTGTTGTTTTAAGTCCACTTTATGCACAGACAGGGACTGGACCAACAGTTTAAAGTGGGATCCGAACCACCGTGCAATGTGTCGAACCTGAGACCTCTCCCTTGATTACAAGATGACGACGCTACTATTACGCCATAGGGGAGGCCCCAAAACAATTTACCGAGTCCACAAACATAAAATTATATAAATGCAATGGTGTTCTGTTCTCTTTTCTTATTTCTAGTCTTTATTCTTCCTGTATTTGTCCTCTGTTTCTTTCCTTTTCTGATTTTCCTCTTCCGTATTGCTTTTACTTTTTTAGACTTCCCTTTTCATTCGCCCAGTCTCTTTCTTTTGTTATCGGTCACTCTCTGGTTCATATTTTGTTTTTCTGACTTTCTCTCCCTCGATTTCTTCTATTTCCTTCCTATTCTTTCATATCTCATCTTCTGCCTCTTTTTATTGAACATTTTTCTTTCTTCCTTACTTCTTCACATTTAATATTTTTGTATTTATTTTGCAGGACTTCTAAATGAGCTGGATTTAATTGTTCCTTGTCTTAGCTTGTATTTTAATGTTCGATTTAACAAATAATTGAATAAACGTATTGTTTTTTGCAATGTAGTGCGTAGTTTAAGAGCGTCGTTGGATTAAAAAGGGTCAAATCATCAAGATTGCAGACCTAATAATTGCAGAAAATTTAGAGCTTTCAGTTGAAATTCATACAGCAACTAGATTTGTCGCGTGACTGCTCTGGTGTTGCATTTGAGCGAAACCGATCAAAGTACTTTAAAATGATGAAACTAAAGTAAATTTTTTCTATGCTGTGGGTGCTCTATAGATTATGCTGATATTGTCTACACCACGTATTCGGAGATTAAGAATCGAAACTGTCAGCAATTTTTTAGCATTGCTTAGGCTTTGGTTTGACATTGTAACATTTTGGAGCATTTAGAAGGGGATTACGAGCCAAAGCAAACTTTTATGAGTACGACGTTTTGATGTATTCGTCTGATATTGGATTTGAGCAAAATCAACGCAAAGTCAACGCATCTCAAAATGGCGGACAAGAAATCAATTTTCTTTACTTCTGAAGGATATTCTGAAGGCAGTCATTATTATTTTATTTATTATTTATAAATTTTATTAGTTTAAATATAATATTATAAACTACGTAAAGTAATATAATACTTTGACCGCAATAACTACTGTTTTGTAAACAGCTTTCGAGCTGTCGTTCCTATAGTATCTAGATACCTCAGGGAACTGAATATTTGGGAAAGTGGAGTCCAGAACCTGGTAGGTAAGGTTTGTTGGCTTGCCGAAGCCAATATTGTTTACAAAATTTAATGAAAGCCAGTATAGTTACTCTTCATTTATTGTTCTTCAATGCTATAACTATAAATATGTCATATGTGTTTCAATTTACTTGTATTTTACGTATATTAAGTTTTTTTAAAAAAAAGTCAAATCACCCGAAATTACCCCTCTGTAGTCTTCATGAGCCCAGCCGCGACATTCTATACACTGGATCTATCCTTCCTTGTCTCTTGAGTTGGAGTAGATATTGCATTAAATGCAAGCTGCATCAGTTGAAGTGTTATCCTCTTCATCCTGTCCCACCTGACGCTCCCGGTTTCACCCCACAAATATAGGTTATGAAAAACGTAGCGTAGCGTTTCGTCCGAATTCCAAGAACAGGCAGCTTACGGTCTACCTGACCGAGTAGCGTTTCGTCCGAGAGCTACCATCCTAATAGCGTTTAATGACGCTTTAAAACCTGTTGTTCATTGCTTACGTTTACAGTGCGATAAGGTCCGTTGTTTGCGCCAGCCAGGACTGCGTGCCCTCTTTAATTGGCACCTCTATGAAAATAGAGGCGGGCCTGCCGTATAGCCTCGCACTCGGCATGCACGACAGGAGGTCATAAGTGACCCACGGACGCCATGGACCCGCACGGATAATCCATGGATATATTAAGTTATTTTTAGAATGTTTAAAATGGCTTAACAGCATTAGCAAGATTTTCCAACCAGTGGTCCACAAAAGCAATGGCGTGCGGTGTTTTTATCAAGGCAAGCCTGCCCCTTGATGTATTATTGCTTATTTAAAAATTATATATTCAGTGCTTCGGCTATCTAAATGCTCACCGCACGCTATTGACACTAGTGCTTCCTAAAATCTAAGTGAACTGTCTACAACTGAGCAAACTGCTTGCTAACACACTTAAATGTTCTATTTAAAAAAAAAATGTTTTAATATTTCTTTCCCTCTGGAACTTGCAAATATTTATAATCTCTCCTTCACAGTTGTCAGATAGTAAGGAAGTGTTGCCATCTGCCATGACTAAAATTTTTGAATCCAAGTTCACTTCCTCTCGACGATTTGTCTCCCTGCACTCCGTGTGCTACACTCCCCTGTCTATGCAATATAGCTTTGTGCACATCAATGCTGGCTACATCAGGAACACACGCGTGGCTCTCTTCTTTAATTAATTCACTGTTGTTGGTAATAAATAACTTTTCCACGACATTGTCACAACACCACACAACTTCACCACACCGATTCTCCCTCTGCTTTGTGTACCGGTACCCATTACATATCAAACTCGGTTGACCCCTTTTGGTTGTTCTAAACTCCATCTTACGAATATATGCGTTATCCTTGAAAGCACTGATCCAAATAAGGTCAACAACGTGTTGCGCCCTCCGGTGCCACCGGTTAGTCAAGGTACAGCGCCTTGAATAACGTAGTGTGGAAAACGGCACAATTCTGGCATCTATGGCTGGTTCCACTAGAAGATGATACCGCTAGAGGCGCTGGTGTCGGTACAGGTGCATGGCATTCGTCTGCTTATAATAGAAGTAAATGGAGTTTTCGCTGTAACGTCTGTTTTTTTTTACATGAAGCATTTCTATGAATGTGATAATTGCTATGATATTTGGCACAGTGGTCGCGAAGATATTAACGAACATTCTAGACAGTCGACCACGTCCTGTTATCGTCATACTTTCGTTAATAATACAGGAGAAATAATACGCGTGGAATGCTCTTGGCAACTAAATTCTTGTGTATGAATTAGGTTCATTACTATTATCATCATCATCATCATTTCTTTTCAAGATATACTCACTGAAGCATTTGTATTTTTTATATTTACTGTCTCTTTTCTTCCGCTTTAAACTAATCGCGGCGATGATGATAATGATGATTGCATGAAACGACGAGGGGAACCCCGCAAGACTTTCTTAGTGCCATCGACATGTGTGTAAGGAAACTTTCAAACCAATGGGACAATCGACACGGGATGTTCACACTGTCACACTAGTGACACACACTTCCAGACTGTAAAATAGCATTCATTGCACATGAGGGTCCAAACAGCAAACGACACGTTCATATGGCGTATTCACGTGCTACTTCCTTACTTCGGTAGGAAAGCTCCTTAAAGGAAGGGTGCTCAGACCGAAGCGACGCGCTACAGGGGGAGTTCCTAACTAAGTGACAAGCGACATGTGCCTTCAGTCTATTAGCAAGCGTTCGCTGCTAACTGTGCGAACAACAGATAGGCGACACGATAAACCGCACATTACAACAACAGATCTAGGCGACACGATAAGCCACACGTGTCGCTTGTGCGTCGCTCAAACTGGGTCATTTCCTCAATAGCTTGCAACATGTTGCCGTGATTTATTGTTCGCGCATGCGCGATGTAATGAGTGTCTTGCTTTAGGGAGATTGCGCACCAAAGCGACAAGCAGCACGCGACACTTATCGCTTGAGGATTTCACCAACCGAACGCTGGCCTGTGCTTCCCGTCATGCCACTACGATGTGAAATGTTGCTCTTGATTGGCTCGTATCCAAGCAAGATGTGTCGCTTCGGTATGAAAGTTGCCTTGGACCGAAGGACCCTTGTCGCTTTGATGTGAAATCCTCGTATCGTTTGTCGCGTGTCGCTTTGGTGTAAAATCTCTTTGAGGAAACGGTGCAGTCAGAGCTTGTGTCCCTACCGTTCGAAAGCCTGGATTGATTACGGACTGCTCGCTTCCAAGCGACACTTGTGGTTTGTCGCCTCGGTATTAAATATCTCTCAGGATACTATTTATATTCTAATAACATAGAAAAATAAAACTCTAGTACACAATCCAACACCTGACGTCCGGAATCACTGCAATGTTTCCTCTTGTGTTACGGATGCTATTAATTTATTAATTTTATTTTACTTTTATTTCCAAATGAATGCCGTTTCGTGACTGCAAATCACTCCACAAATATAACTGTTTCCATCAATTCACGTACCGCATGTCAAGACAAACAAATCTACACAATATATTCCAAAAACTAACTAAGCCGCATTACTTTCATAAGAAAATTAGCACTCGTACTGATCGCACTGCCATCTATGTTGTCATCCGTCTGGGGAACTAGTTGTTGGGTCGTTTTCCACACTACGTTATTCAAGGCGCTGTAGTCAAGGTGTGACTCATCATCAGCCAGGCTCGGACGAAACGCAACTCATTAAACCATCGCGGACGAACTGTAACATTTCTCTACGAATTTCGCTTTCGGACGAACTGCAACTCGGACGAAACGCTACGGAATCATGAAGAACACGCCGTTGCTAAACTTATAAAAGTGCCAGGCACAATCATTTACTGTAAAATAAATCTTCATGAAATACGCAACGCACAGTAATATTGACACGTTCAGTCACTGCAGCAGTGCTTCTGTAATAATCGGTGCAAAACAGGCAAACATTGTCACGAAAACTCAGGTAAACACATTATCAGACGCTGACATTAAACGAATGCATGCAACGAAGCGCTCTCGTGCTCGCTCCTGCTCCTTCACTAGTTGAACATAGTTCATTCGTCACCCGCGAGAAAGCAGCACTAATCAAGCGGAAAATAAGGTTCCCGGTTTGACCCGACCTTCCGGTTCTGCCCCTCTCTCCCCTAAATTTTATGTTAGTTCTATCAAGAGAACAGAAAACAATTCTTAAATTCTTTCAAATAATTAACATAACTTTAATATTTGTTTTGTATCCATCTTTACATATAACTACAAAGTGTTTACAATATCGGATTTTTTCACTTTTTGTTTCTGCAAACAAATCTTGCATTGTCCTCTAGTGCTACCAATGATGATATCCACCCTTGCAACGTATAGCGTATGTGCGTTCAATATAATTTCAACTAGCCTACTATTTGAACTACTAAGGTTTCTTTTTCATTGGAATTTAGGTGATTGATTTGATTAACTTCTTTCTTTTGTTATACATTTATCGGATATTGTGAATAGGCGATTCCAGAGGCATTCACACAAACGTATAACCAGAAGAAGGAAAATAAATACAGTGGATATAGCAGGTCTCTATTGGTAACGATCAATGCAGATTATGACGAACAATATATGGATGAAGTCCAGTACAAAATGCCAATTGAGGATGTGAGATAATGAATTCTCCTCTCTTGCTAAACTGCTTGAGGTCGCCATTAGATATCGAAAGAGTATACAGTATAAATACGCTATCAAATTTCTAATAAACCACACGAGGAAGAAAGTACACAGTCAGAGGGCTAGCCAAAGGATTTCTTCTGTCGATGCTGAATGCCCATAAACTGGAAATATGTGAGAAAACGATAGGCCATTTTGTAGCTTATTGCACTGACTTCATCACGTTTCGCCGAATGATCATAACTCGATGTGCTGTGAGTTAGAGTTCTGCAGGAAGAGAATTTCGCTAGATAGCGTACGGAATCGAGAGCTTCTTCGCTCGAGCGAATAATGCTCGAACAGGCAAAACGAACGGTATACTCACGAAGCCAAGCCAAGTGACGTATAACCGTAATTTGTCTGTGGTAATGGGCCCTCAAATATGGATCGTGAAGTGAGAGACGCTGTGAAATTGAAACTTAAGTGAACATAGTCATCATCTCCATGTTAAATTGTTGTTTAGTCTATCTTACCAATAGACAATGATACATGAAAATGAAACAGATGATTTTGGGCTGAAACTGCCATGGCGGACTTTTCACATGTGCGTGTGTACGATTATTGTCTCATTAAAATGCTATTCCATTGTATAGGGTAAAACGAGGAGAGACGCCACAGGCGGAGAGATGCCGCACATGCTGTAGTTTGTCTAGTACACATCAGATGGCAGCAACATTTTGCAAGGATGTGTAACTGTTGTCCATCCCACCACGCCAGTGCAGTAGAGATCAGTCAAAGTGAAGTGGGAAGGAGTGGGGTGCCTTCATATGAAAATTTCCTGGTGAATTGACCGTCGAAATTTTATGAAAGGTAAGTGTGATAGATCGTAATAGAGCGCACGCTAGTTTCTACGTGACAAATATTTTATAGAACATTTGTTAGAGTATTGCGATTACCTTTCGCACGATTTTGCACCGAAACTACAAAACCAGTAAAAAGAACTAGTGAGGTATCTCTCCTCGCGAAAAAGGATTGTTGCCGCAGTTACACAAAGGAGAGATGCCGCACTTTTCTCATATTATAAGGTGTACAGTGTCATTTATTTCACCTTTTGACACATTGAATATTTTGAACACAGTGTTACATGTACTGTAGGCTATGTATTTTAACAAAGAATGCAATACAAACACAAAAATATATATACACATGTTATTTATGCTTGTATATAAGTTATGTAAAATAGAGTGTACTTAAATATTAAATTGTCTAAAAGTTTCTAAGCACTCGTTTCTTATTCTTTAAGAATTCAAGATGCTCAACACATACAGAAGAAGATCTGCTAGAGCTTCGTGGTCTGATGAGACCCTGAAAGAGGCATGTACCAGAGTGAAAGCCGGGGACATAGGGAAAAGAGAAGCTGAACGATATTACGGCATTCCAGCGAGAACCATATGTCGAAGGATTGAAAAAGGCGATTTCTCCAATAAGAGTATTGGACTTGAAGGGGTTTTCGGTGCACATAATGAAAATAAATTAGTTTCCCATTCAACGTCTAGGTGCATCAGGTTTCGCTCCAGACAGACAAGCTGTTAGGATGTTGGCGTACAAATTTGCTGAAAAATTAAATATTAAACACACGTTCTCTCATGAATCGCAGATGGCAGGAAACGTATGGTTAAATTCCTTCCTGAGGAGAAATCCTGAACTTTCTTTGCGACAAGCTCAAGGCCTCTCTATCAACAGAGCTCAAGGAATGAATCGCGAAGACGTGAAAAACTATTTTACGTTGCTAGAAAAGGTTATGGAAGAACATGATCTAATGAATAAACCAGGTAACATTTTTAACGTCCATGAAACAGGATTCCCACTCATTAAATTCTTCTTAATGGATGCCAATTATTTTTTTCTTAAAGTGCAAGGACTGTAGTTAAGTTTTCATGTCGATAAATTTCCACAAAATCAGATATGCTTTTTTCTATTCAATTATGAAAAAGTGCGGCGTCTCTCCTCGTTTTACCCTACGCTCGAGGGTGGGAGATTCAGGTTGAGTGTTTAGCCACGTGATTTGAGTTTTAGAGCAAGAATTGTCAGAAGTTTGTTGATGATCCTAAAATAATAGTAATTACCAGATTTCGAGTAGGACTCGACAAACCAAGTTATGTCAGTGCTGGAAGGGATTGGCAAAACACTGAAAAACAGAAATAGATAACAAACGCTTAGAGCACTGGCGTACCCAGAATTTTTTTCGGGAGGGGCTAGAATTGTACAGGTGGATATTACATAGATGCTTTTTACGGGGAGAATACGCAGTATGATATTTCGTATTTTTAAGAACTTTCCCCTCAGTAGATGTTATAACACTTACCGTCAATCGCTATTTAATATTCACAGTTTATTTGCATGTACTTATAACTAATTTGCATGGGTTTTAATTAATTCGCATGTACTTAGAACTAATTAGCATGTACTTAGAATACTTTACATTTATGTATTTGCTTAATTATAACTTTTATGAATATGTAATTATTTATTTTATGAAAAATATGTATATAGAAGGTAATTAGAGGTACTAAACGCTATGCATATGGTTTTATATTCATTACTGCAAAGTATGTAATGTATCAATCGATAATATTAATGTTTATAATATTGAAAATAAGTTTTTATGGTTTATGATCCGCTATGAACGCTGGTAATGGTACGAAAGAAGACGGTACCGGTACTCGAACCCGCGATATGTAATGTTATTAATTAGTACTATGTAATAATGTTATATGTTATAAAAGACGATGGTACGAGATGCCAGACAGAATACTGTCTCCGAATCTCGACTCGGCGGTGAAGGTAGACGAGAAAGGAATTTGGGGAAGTGCGGTGATGCCAGACAGAGAGAATGAATTAATATTCCGCGCAGGTAGACGAGAAAGGAATTTGGGGAGTGTGCGTTCAAGGCGAAAGGGTTGTGGGCGGGATGTTGTGGTGACGGACAAATACACAACAAGTCATTTTGGGGAAAATAAATTGGTTAGAGATACGATCCGCTTCGATTTCAGGTGGAAAAAGAAAATGTATCACGGGGTGATTGTGTCCCTTGAAAAAGACAAAAGATTGTAAAATGCTAATTTTAAAAATCTTCCGCTAAGTGGAAAAGTCCGTCTGTGTGTGGAGCGATAAGTGCAGTAAAATAGTAATCGCCAAGGCAGGTACAGAATTTGGACGAAAAAAAGGATTTTAAGTTAAAAGGACAAAAGTTAAAGGTGATATAATTCAAGGCGGGTGGACGTAAGGAATTTATCTAATGGAAAGAGAGGCTGTGGGTTTTAAATTTGGACTCGTAGAGTTAACGAGGCAGCGTGAATTTAAAGGGAATGTTAGTTTCCAGTATGGAAAATAGGGGGTGGCTGGAAAAAGCTTTGATTTTTCGGCCCGATTTTTTGGGGTATTTAAACTTGGGAATCCGAATTTGACCGCACATTTTTGTTATTTTTTCTATTGAGTTTGTTCTGTGTTTGTCTGCTGAGTTTTCTGGTTTGTCAAGATGATGATGCATATTGTAAGTATTGCATTTTTTATCTAAGTACAAGTGTTATACGAGAATGGAATTTGACTAGTGTTTTATCCGAAATACAAACTAACTTGTCAAGTTCTATCTCGGTTGTGTTTTTTTGTTTAGCGGCAAAGTGTTTAGCGTGGCGAGACGGAATAAAAGTGAATTGTAGTAACAGTCGCGATTAATGTATTTGAGATTTGTGCAAAATCCCTAACAAGGATCGAACCTACGACCGTTTGCACCAACAATTTTTTTTTACTCTACATATAACTATAAACCTTTTATTTTTTAAAAGAAATAAAACGCACAAGTCTACTACATACAAGTTTATTGTTCTAAAACTAATCTACTACAAAATAAATACAGAGTCAAATTAATTTTACAAAAGGTTATACATAGCGTTAACACAACGCTTTACAGTTTTTTATAAGTCATTTTGTACACATGTTGTAATACATTCACAGCGTTCACACAACGCTTTATATTTTCTCAAGCAAAATTGTACATAGATAGTAAACAGCTTTAACACTACGCTGCTATATTTATACATTATAACTACTCAAAGTACAATGCTTTTAAGTTGTTACTTTGTGGAACAAATAGCTTTCCAGAACTTGTTCTCCAAAGAAAAATCATATGAGTGAAACCGGTGCGAATCCAACGCACATATACGTACATTCGGGTATATACATATATCCCTGCCCACAAAAGTGAAACTTTTTTGTTGGCTTTTTATTATATTTAAACACACAGTGACGTACGGGATTACCGTACAATTCTTTTCTGCGTAATGTCTGTACTGGCGCCCCAGAAAAGTACACTTTATTATTATTACAGGTGATAAATTCATTTATATACATTACACCTTTTTGTTCTGTTTTTGATTTGTTTGGAGCCCACAAATCATTGCATGTATATGCAATATGATGATTATTGTAGAAAAATGTACTATGCAGAAATTTAGTATACAGTTTCATAACTAGTTCGATATCTACACTGTCAACTTTTTGCATCGAACGCCTTTCTGTCACGTATAAATATTCTTTTATGAGCCTGCTGGAAGTAGCAGCCGATAACACCCTTGTAAGTTTTGATCAACTGTTCCATTTTCTCTTTTTCTATGCACTCAAGATTTAGACATTTGTGAAGTTCTTCTTTTGGTTCGCCAAGTTCGCATTCAGAACATGTAGGCTTGGGATAATTTTCTACTATTGCTTGTGCAATAGAGAAAATAAGACACTGGTCTTCGATGCAGTATTCACTGCAGGCACACTGTAAATTAATTAAAGGCACTTGAGAATTTTGTCCATACAATTCTGTCATTTCTTTTTAAGTTTGTTCCAAACAATGACAGAAAATAGGTTAGGGGTAACTCACGGCACATATAATGTAAAAACATAATACAATAAATTCCACACATGGATGAGTTTGGGTTTTGAACCACCGTTTCACTGATGCACCATGAAATACAGTTCTTTTTTATAAATTTTAGTACATTTGCACTAGGAGGCTGACCAAAACTATCAAAGTACATGGCCTCCTTATCACTATTTATAAACAAACTTGTCCAGTGTATCCCTGGTCCAGATTCATTGTCGGTGTTAATAATCAATGCAGCAGGCAATTGCACATTTTTTGGCAATGTGTTATTAACAAAAACACCTCGAAAAATAAAAGACAGACATTTGTCTGATTGAACAGTTTTTTCAATTTCAATGTTATTCATTGTTCACTATCCGAAAATGCACTATCCTTGGAACAGCAACCTTGCTCGGATAAGTAATACACATTTGAAGCGTCGTTGTAAAACGAAGCTGAAGATAAATATCCACTGTCTGATGTTGAGGTGTTCTGTTTAGGTGCAGTCTTTGTGGCTTCTCCTATAATATGCTGTTGAAGCATGAAGCTACGGAGATAAGATGCGTATAAATGTGCGTCTCTAAGAGCACATTTGACTGTTCTTAATCTGTGATAATTGCGACAGCAATTTTGTGCAGGGAAGGCTAACAGTGACGCTTTAGGGCATCCTAGGTCCTCGAGGTTAACCACAGTGCGGTGAAGTACTTTAATCAAAAACTTGCATTTGTCAGCTCCAAAAGAATAAATAACTGATGCGTTTCTGGTGTACTGGGAAAGTACAGAAAACAATTTTGAATAGCAAAGTTCACCGATAGGCCATTCGAGAGAATGCTTGTTTTGTGTTTGCCACATATTTTCGTTTTTTGCTCCAATATCTAAAGTATCCCATTTGTAAGGTGGTAGAAATATCCATGATTGCATACTATCTGAGTCTGCATCGACTATAGCTAGTTCTTTAGGAATAAAGTTGCCAGAATTGTCTCGGAATCCTTGAAAATCAACGACAGCCCTCATATTGTGATCCGTACTCCTTCCTGGCTGGTACTCAACTGATTATTATTTTGTATTATCTGGGAAAATACCTCAGTGTTTGTCTATTTGGAGCAGAGAGTCGAACTCTCCATAAATAATGCATGTGACCGCCGTAGGCAAGGGCGCAGAGAATGACAGTTTAGCACTTACACTCCCATCGCGTAATATGTCCCAAGTAGAGTCAATTTCCATTGTGGGTGAAAGAATAAAGGGATACAAAGCAAATCCATTATCAAAATCTTCTCGGGAGAGACTATTTCCTGTATCCTGGTAATGTATTCCCGTTCCAGAGAATAAATTGTAATATGCTTGGATAATATTTTTGTCTGTGAAGCTGGGGCAGAGAGGTTGGTTTGGAATGGTTCTAGTTCCAACTTGGAGTTGAATTTTATTCAATCCGAAATGATGGAAATTAAAGGGGTTTTTATGTATTTGACCATTGAAAGCTGAATTTTCAACAAAACCTAATATTACACGTTTAGGAACAGTACCTAAAAATATATTATCTAGATTATAAGAAATAATATTTTGAGGGATAGTTATTGATTTTACTTCCACGCGTGTAATTGGGTATTTAGCTGTAGTAGTTTCAAGAGCATTTGCATGAGCAAGACCTATATCTGGAGATACAGTAACTCTTTTTACATAAAGAGAAATGTCCTGTATTTCTACACGATAAGAAGAATTCTCGGCGGCCATCAATGAAAATGCATCGTTTGATCTATGTAATTTAATTCTCATGGACACATTGTTCAAGAGAAGACGAGGTTGGCACATAAAATCAGAATACAGTCGCCCGTACATGTCGAATGACCGACTTTGCGCAGCAAGACTCATTCGTTTTTCAATCCCTTTATTTTCAGTTAGATTTTCTAATTTCCCAGGCGTATCGCGATACCAGAGAGCAGCAGTGAGATGAGATTTTTTAGCCTCATTAGAATAGTTGAGTAATGTTTCAATGTAGGCTCTGTAAGCGTAACACCCTGCAGAGGACGAAATCAATTTGTCATTTAACGAAACGTCGACCTGACTGAATGCTGTATGTAGAAAATTGTTTCCGGGGGCAACCAGGTTATCGGCAGCTAAGGCCGTACCATCTGGTTTAGTTATTTTACATTTTAGGTACAGATAAATGTGTGCTGGATCAATGTATTCCCCACTGTCTCCAGTAATGGCAAACTCGACTGGACTTTTACTAGTTAAAGATGAAATGGGACGATACTCCACTAAACAAGAATTTTCAATGCTAGTTTGAGTTAATGGCAGAGAAAACAAATCCAATTCTGTATTTTTGCATTCCGATGAGTTACAGTTTACTAACGACATGGTAGTTAATTAGCGAATATATCTCTGTGTACCCTTCGCCTCTTTTTGCGTGACTGGCAGGTAATAAATGGAGGTTCGAATTTTATACTTTTAGCCTTTCTTTTTTGTCTCCCCTTTCCTGAAAGAATCTGAGAAATTTTTCTCTCACCTTTTTCACGAAGAGCTTGTCCCGCCTGATTTACACGATCTCTGAAAGATTGTTTGAGAGGCCTGTTTTGTAGAACATCCCCAACAAATTCCATTCCCGAATGTAAAGCTTGCTGGCCAATTGCTTTAGCACCCTGTTTTAATAAAGGGGCCGCAAAACGAAACAAGCTTTTAAATATTGAACCGAGGGCTCCGTGGCCTTTTTGATAGGGAGGACCAGAAAAATAAGGTAAACCTGTCCCCGCCTGGTTGAGATAATAATCTCGATATAACTGACGTCTATCGTATCTCATTGTCGCTTGAAATGTAGTTTAACACTCAGATCTCCGAAGGCAAATGAGAGTTTACGACCTGTGTTGTCTCTTAAAACTATTTCTATTGTATCAAATAAATATTTCGATACAGGCATATAATGAACGGGGTTAAATATTATAGATTGTGACCGGCCATAAGGGACCGAAGAAAATGTAAACATTCTTAAAAGAGGTGCCTTTGTATCTCCTACAAACTGGTAACTGAGTACATTAGTGTATACTAAAACCTGCTGGGGATAACCAATATTTAGGTTGGTCTGTTTCGAACTATGCTGTTGTTTAACAAGATTTCTATTTGGTTCGAATCCTAACTGCAGAGCCAAAATATCAGAGAGGTTCAGTGTAGATAATTGTGCATTGTATTTTCCCTCAACAATATTGCTGGACGAGTTATAACCGAATCGAAATAGCCCTTCTCCAATATGATCTTGATTTAAAACTTGTAAAACAGACTCCACACTTGAATAATATCCAGTGGGAACGATTGTTTTACCGCTCTGTTTACTTGATTGATCCGACTCTTGGTTATAATAAGTCCACATAATTTCATTTTGTCCTTTTTGAATATTAAACAGACTGTTTGTGAAATGAATTTCAGACAGACCCACTAACCAGCCTCCAGACTCGAGCTTAACAGCATTAGAAAGTTTAGTTAAAAAATGAGAATGTGTATTAGTCGGAAAAATATTTTTGGATGCATTTGAAACCAAAGTTACATAGTAATCATTATCACTGCCTTCAGAAATCATTATTCCACTTTTTTAAAATGTAATGTAACGCTTGACGCTCCAAACTCAAATGGAAGCAAAGTTCCATGCTCTGTTTTTAATATAATTTCAATTGTTTCAAAGTAACGCTTCTCGACTTTTAGATACTGCCTGGGCTCAAATATATAACTTTTTATTGCTCCATATTCATAATCAACCACACTAACCGTTCGTATTAAGGGACCTATATTTGCTTGATATTTGACAATATCTGTGCATATGTTGATTTCACGGGGGATATGATAATCTAAATTACAAGGATAAATAGAACTTGATCTTGCCGTACCTGGACCAATAACCGAATGTATAGATATTTCTGACTTGGGAGTATCCAACGAAAAACCAAACACTGGAGCTAATTGTGGAGATATATATACAATTTCATAATTTCATCTTCCTCTAGCGTTGTTTGTGTATACATACTATGCGTGGACAAAGTATAGCCAAATCGGACATGTTGAGCAAGCAGTTTTCTTTTTGAAGGGGGAATATTGTTTAATAATAATTGAATAATTGAATATTGAATAATTGAATATTGTACTATACTTTCACTATAAAAAATTTGGTCCTTTTTCGGTTTAAATTGATATGAAATGCTATTTGTATCGGAAACAATATTATAAAAACTCCAAGTTAAATGAAGCTCTGTGGCCGCCACCACCCATTGTTCATTTAATTCTATTGGTTCGCTCAGCTTTGTACGGTAATGTGCTATTTTATTATCAGGAAACAAGTTCAAGTTTACATTGGAAGGTAATGTAACATAGAATTCGTCCAGAGGCATAATGGCAACTAACCTAAACACGCGTAATATCTGATTCATGTACATAACTTGCACATGCGAGGGGGTAGTTTTTCCATTTTACTAGAACAAAGTCTCCCTTTCGTTTTAGAATTTTCTCGATAGTAAATGGCTTGTCTGGATCAAGCGTAATTTTTTGTAATTCTGGTTCATAGAAAATGCCTTTGACAGGATCGTTACTCCAGTCTTTTATACGATATGTAAGGGGATCAGTACTCATACGATCACTAATTATAAAAATTTCCTCTGTCCAACTAGGTAGATATCCTTTCTCGAATTTCATTTTGGCTTTACTTATCCTTACGTAGTTACCAATATTAAATTTAAATTTGATATTATTGGTTTTTTGACTTGTATTGTTTCTAGACTGAGACCAGACCTGCAGCGCATTATTTTCGCTCACCTCAACAGGAGCCATTTTTATAGAACGGTGATACGAGTGATTGTATGATTTTACTACAAAGGGGAGAATATCTACATAACGATACGTATTATTGGCTGAGAAGTGTTTATACAATTTTGATTTTAAAGTACGAATAAATCGTTCCACTACTGCTGCCTTTAGTTCTGAATAAACGCTATAATGAATAATATTGTACTTGTCAAACACTTTTTTCACTTGAGCGTTATAAAACTATTTTCCTTGATCTGTCTGGGAGTAAACAGGAGGATATTCTAACATGTTTATAATTTTAGTGATTGGTTTTGCCATAATTTCACCCGTTTTGCTTTTCACTGGTATACAGAACGCTTGCCTTGAAAACACGTCAATTGCACAAAGTATATAGCGTATACCGTCATTGTACTTGGCGATATTCTGCATATCTGCCAAATCCATTTGCATAAGTTCCAGGGGAAAAGTGGTTTCGTAACGTTTACGTGGGAATTTTTTTCTAACTGGAACATGTAAAGTATATGCATCTTGTTTTGATAGCCACTCAGAAATATTCTTTCGTGATTGCGTAGAATGTTTGGATAATTTTTCAGTATTGGAAAATGAAGTCGGTAGTTCATGTGTATAATACAATGTTTTAAGATCCATACTTTATATATCTTCCCATATAAACTCAGCTTTCCTATTTCTTGAAGGGGGTGGGGGCGTGCGTGTAACTATATATTCTTTGGGTATGTTTAGAGAATGAAGGATAGATTGGAACTGATCTCTCCCTACAGGATCTCTACTTTTCTTACGGGGGCGAACAGAATCATTTATCAGATCTATGATATTTGAACCCTGAATTCTTTTTCCATTTATGTACACTGTTCCATATGCGTCCCAATTTATATATTGAGAAGAGAATAGTCTTTTAAGTAAAAGTTCTGTTTTCTTCTGAACAGTTTTCGGTACTGAAGCAAGAATTTCTTCCCTGAGAGTAACACTAGGAGGGGGGGTCGTCTTGTTGCACTGGTTCACTTATTTGTGGCAGCTTATTTTCTTCTTCGATCAATGGTAGGTGTGTGGGAATAGGCTTAGTAAAATTAACAAATAGTCGAAGTGCCTGTTGGTAAAGTTTCCATTTTTCACTTTCCCCTATATCTTCACGTGCTAATATTGTACGAATATTAGAATCTAATCTTGATTCGTGTCTCTGAGCTTTCTCAACGGAGGCATGCATATTAGTGGCAAAGTCCTCGGGAACAAGAATCATTTTTCTCACGCTCATTGTGAAAACAATGCACTACCTAACGCTGATATAATCGGACCGATTAAAAATGGCAAAAAGCCGGCGCCTTTTTGAATTAATATTTTCTTTTTATTTTTGAGCGAAGTGCCCTTCGCCGCTAGTTTACGCAAACTGGCCTTATACTTTTGAAGCTTAGTTGTTTGTACCCCTGAAAGCGGAATATTACCGCGTACTGTATTGGCTGCACATTGTCCTAGTACACGAACTAGTCCTGGTGTTGCTCGTTGCAAAAGGCGTTTCCGTTGAATAGGTTTTAATTTACACAATAATTTAAGTGCCGGAGCATGTTCTTTTAGCTGTGATGTCATTCTGACGTTCGCACAAGAAATGGTTTATTTACATGCTTTCCAGTGGCATAAATAGCCATTTGTTCATCGGGGAAAATATGCGCCCTCATACGTAAAATTTCAGGTGTATTTTGTGTTAAATCGAACAGCAAATAACTGTGTGGTGTTTCAGTTGCATCTTGAAAAGCTTCCAAAACACTTTTACTATTGTCAGGTTTGAAATGTCGTGCTAAATGGTATATTTGGTGTTTGTCACGTGGATTTTTGAATATCACAAGATAGTGTGAGTTGAGGCTTATGTCTCTCATTTTAGCACCTTTGTGAAATAAATTTTGTACTATAAAAATAACACTTATATTTTTGTGATGAGAATATTTCGTAAATATATCTGCGACTGCTGAATCTTTGCTGCTTTCATTCATTAGATCATCAATGACAATTAATCCAGGAGTTTCAATATCCATATTTGCTACATCAGGGATTCCTTCAATAAACTGAATATTTGTATTTTGGCTTAATTTTAATCTGGGAGGAACCGCACCATACGCCCATATTACTGTTTTTGGAACTTGTGTAAACATTTTATGTTTATAAAATAGAAGCTTATCCACAAAAGTGGTTTTTCCACTTTGTGAGGGCCCACAAACCATCATTGCAAACGGGTGTGTAAAACGCAATTCCATGTTGAACAACACACGTTCTCTGCTTGAAGCGCAGACACACAATGGCCCAAATATATACCACAAATTAATTTTATCTTTTCTTTTCAGGATGAAATAAAGAGGGAATGCCCTATATGTTGGATTACAGGATTCAGGGGGAAGAAGGCCCTCAGAAACCATATAAGGGCGGAACACCACCTTCGCCCGGTGTCCCCTCCCTCGTCGCGCCGGATGCGCCGAAGAGAGGGGAGATGCGGTTTCTGCGCCAGGCGGCGCGTCAACGGGGAGTGCCCCTGGATAGCACGCCAAATTGAACTTATACAGATGGCCTTAGGGCTCTAAAAAACAATAAAAAATAAAACAAAACACTCGTTTTTTATTTAGATTCCATATGGAACAGTCTCAAAATTTTCAATTTTTCTTCGTTTTGTGTGGACTGCTTGGTGTGTTTTCTGCTCAGATTCAGAAACAATTTCAAAATTGGCTTTTCGTTTAATTTTACGGGGGTTCTCAACAACTCTCTTTTCAATTTCCCCTTTGACCAGTTGCTTAAAATAATCAAAATTAATCTGGAGTCGAGTTCTGTAATTCATGGTAATGCCCCTTACTTTAATAACATGTTTATCATCCTGAGGATCATGTTTGTTCACCATTTTATATGCATAGTTTTTGGGATCACCACCCAAAAAGCATGTAATTTGGTAGGGCTCTTTAATCTCATCCGTCATTTCACCAAGAAATGAGCCTGTAGGAATAAGTTTTTCATGTTCTCTTTCTACATAGAACACAGAGTCTGTATCCACGTAGTGAATACTTTCCTTGACTTTATCCATAAAAGAATATAAGTGCATTCTTCCATAAGCAGTAATAAACGCAGAGACAAGTACATTTGAAAGTACCAACGGTTCATTTTTGCTTTCCAGATCAATATAATTCACTAATAAACAAGATTCGGAAATAGGAACAACATTACTGATTTCATACTGCGGATTAAACACTATATCATGGAATTTCTGTTCTGTATTTACAAAAATAGAGTTAGTTTTTAAAGGATTTTGGGCGAATTTCCCATACAAAGAATTCAGCAGAATTTTGGAAATAAAACGAAGCCCTGGGTTAAGTGCAATTTCATCTTTTACAAGTTGAATTCCCTCACGATCGAAATAATCTTGAATATACTTGTCTTTGTCATGTTCTGAACTGCAGCCGGAAGGATATCCTGAAGACTGTTGTTTCAGTCTAAGAAACGTGTCTACATAGTCTTTGAACACATTATCATTCTGGTGAGCCGAAGGAAAATCCAAAATTTCATATATTTTGAGTATTTTGTACCCTTTTTTTGCAGCTAGTTTCAGTTCTTCCGATACCCAGGTGCCATGTAAGTATCTTTCTTTATCTGCGTGTGAACATTGTTCTTGATTCTCGCTTTGTGCACAAGTTCTGCATAAAGCAAACATTAATTTGTTATTGCATGACATGCCCAGTACTGGTAAATATAAATCTTTAGGGGGGAGAATATCACATTTTACAACCCCAAACACATTATCCAAGGTAGGAAACTCTGACGTGTAAATCACTGGTTTCCCAGTAGGCATTTTTCTTTGCTTCATCATTGCAGGGTAAAGGGAAACTACATCTAGCAGTTTCATGCTCGTATTTTCATTCTCTTGTTTTTCATAAACTGCCCTGAAAAGTTCAGTGCGTCCCCCATTAAAAGCTTGTTTTGGGATAAGTGGGTTATTCAGGGAATAACAATTCTCAGCAATGAATTTCCGTAATTCTGGATCTTTTTTAATTTCCTCATTGAATTCACATTCCCATTTTTCTACAACCTTGTAACCCATTTGCTCTAATATTTCTTTACGGGTAACAGTACGTTCGTACCTATGGTCTAGGGTCTCGCCAGTCTCGTTAAGAGGCTTATCTCTGTTTTCAGGAAGACAAATCGGGCAAGCATGGTAGTAGCAACCTTGGAAACTATAAACAGTTTTACTTTCTTCATGGAGGCCGTCCAACTTATAACGTCCTATTTTAGCCTCCCCGAGATTCCCTGCGTGTCTTAGAGTGATCTTTTCAGTATTTTCTACCCACTTTAACCACTTTAAGGCAATTAGAGACTGTTGGTCTTGTTCACGAAATCCAAATGGGGGGACTTTAATAAGAGTGTTTTCTTTCAGATATTTACTTCTAAATATCAAAGACGCTAACGACGCAAGAGTCGCGCAGCGAACAAAGCACTGTATTCCAGTCAGATCTTCGATCAGATTAGAAAATTTAATACATGCAGCAGCAAGAATTTCCACATCTTTAATACAGTATTCGCGCAACTCTTTTTGAAAATCAAAAATTTTCCCTGCTTGGACAGTTTCCTTGTGCCATTTTAGCATCTCTTCTCTTTCTTTGGGGGACTTGGAATCTATATCATAATATTGAATATCAGGGAATGGACCTACATAATTCTGATTTGCAGGGGTGGAAAACAAATACGGAAAATCGCCTTTCTGCAAATCTTCCGCTAGTCCCAGACTTGCAGGCAAGTCCTTCAATTTCATGAGCATGAAATTCAACGAGTCCCTGAACACTATTTTATTTGTAATTGACATCTCTATTATTTTTCTGCCCTGCATAATTACGGAGGGGGTAATATTCTCTTTAGTAATCAAATAATTTAAAACAAAATGTGAATCGTATCGCCCTGCATTATGTTCAATACACACAATTTTATCAAACCCTTCCCTCGGAGTTTGTATATATTGCATAAATTATTGAATATTAGTGAAAATATGGACACGGGGACAACACGTCTCGCAGAAATCTGCATCAGTGTCTTTACAGACATGACAAGCTTGCTTAGCAACAGCCAGATTGACTTCGTGTTTCTGGTCATTTTCGCCGTCTACCAGCATACACTCAAAATCATAGAAAATATAAAGAAACTTTGCACTTGGTTCGGGCTTACCAGGCTGAATATAGCATTTGTGTGCTGGCTCAACAAAAGCATTACAGCTTTTACAAAAAAATTCATCGCATTTGTGTGGTGTTTTGCGATTTCTTTTGTTCACTACTTTGTAACATACGTTACATTGGTGAATAGATTGGCAAACACTTGATTTTCGCCCTTCTGTACGCAAATGATTTTCATAACATTCCGGGGACAGAAACTTCCTATTACATGCAGTGCATTTTCTGGGGATAGTGTTAGTGGCTACATTGCCATCATGAGTGTATTCACACAATGAACAATACCTAGTGCATTCAGTATGTTGATACTTGTGAGCGAACCCGACTTGACATTTGGGGCAGTAATAATGTTTCACAAGAAGTGTGGGGACAGAGTTAACTATATCAAAATGTTGATCGTGATAGAGTAAATTAATCTGTTTAGGGGCGAACGGAGTTGATCGAATAACTTCATACTCTCTTTCCCCCTCTTTCATTGAAAACACTACAATTTGGTACTCTGGTCCCAAATGATTTTGAAATTTAACAATGTCCTCTACAGTGCATCCATTGGTTGGATCAACGCGTGCTTCATGGCATAAGCGCATAGCAGCTTCTTTCAATTTGTTATCAAATCTTTGAAAGGATTTGATTTTGTTTGTGTTCTTGTCGACTTTGGCTTGGGCAAATACAATAGCGCGCGGCAAGCACAAATTGTCATCGTTAGTCAGAACAGTGATAGCCCGCTGTCTCTGGTTAGCATTGTTTATTGATAGTAAAGGGGCGTACTTTCTATAAAGGGGGTATTTGTTCTTCCCTCTACCGCGCTTGGGTTCGACAATATGCGCCATGCATTTCAAAGAGTTATCTAAAAAGAAGGATTCATTGCTGTTCAGCACTTTGGTCACATAGTGTTGAATAATCTTGGGATTTAATGCCGAAAGGCTGCGCCAAGGGATAAAAATATCCTTATTGGTTTCATTGCCGAAAATAATCAAACCAACCTGACTGTCCGGTGACACATCAAAGAAAATCTTTCTCATTAGAAATTGGAACATAGACCCAACCAAATATTCAGGGTCCCCCACAACCTGATTAGGTATTTCAATGGATACCTCCCGTCCTAGCATTCCAAACCGTCTAAAATATCTTTCTCTTTCATCCACAATAGAAAACTGATTTGCCCCCACCCCTAATTGACACATTGCTGTTTGCACTGTCTCGCAGAAAAAAGTCGGATCACATGAAGGGATATCGTCGTGGAAAATAACTCTGTCACACATATCATAGTATGCATTAACGAGTTCTAGTGGGGAAGTATACTTTCCAGAATGAAAATTACATATAATTTCGTTCGAAGTACTCACCGCAGTGTGGTTAGCCTCGTTTGTGGAGCTTGAAGACGCCATTTTCAGTAACAGATCCTTCCAGTTGCACGCACACAGACAATAGAATCACCTGTAAAAAATAGAAAAAATAGTTGTAGTACTAGTTCATATTACACATATTTGTTTCTTGCTTCGGTTCATTATTTAAATTACAAATTATTTAAAACACAATACATATATGTAACAATTCACTTACCTTAATTATAGCTTCTTTTGAGTTCTTTGTCTTCAAATCTCAGACAATAATCACAAGTTGATATCTTTTCTGACACAATGGTTCAGAAATTCTTCTCAAACTAACATCTTCTCGCTTTTACGCGTTTTTTTATACTTCATAAACAAAACTGACGCGTTCTCTGATTGGTTGAAATAAAACCGACGCGTTTTCTGATTGGTTGAAATAAAACCGACGCTTTCTTTGTTCTTGCGTTCTAGTTCACCTTGAACTACTTCCCATCATCCTTTGTTCTAGTGTTCTCGGTAACCTTGGCCTACTTTGACAGAAACATGTCGTAGCATGCAAGCGACGCACAGTTTCAAAAAATTTGACCCTTGCTGCGCATTTCCAGACATCCTTTGTTGTCTGGTTCAATCCCTCCCCTGCCCTACAGTATTGCATAGCTTTCCCCTGTTCTTGCGTACTGGTTAACCTTGAAAAAACCGGTTCTGAAAACCTACCGACGCGTTCTCTGATTGGTCAATCAGGTTCTTCCTTTGTTCTGACGTTCTGACGTCATTTGACCTTGAACGCACACTCCCCAAATTCCTTTCTCCTCTACCTGCGCGGAATATTAATTCATTCTCTCTGTCTACCTTCACCGCACTTCCCCAAATTCCTTTCTCGTCTACCTTCACCGCCGAGTCGAGATTCTGAGACAGTATTCTGTCTAGCGTCTGAGACCACCGTCTTTTATAACATAATAACATACATTATTACATAGTACTAATTAATAATATTACATATCGCGGGTTCGAGTACCGGGACAGTCTTCTTTCGTAATTGGACCTGTACCTACACCCATTAACACCTTTCATAGCTGTTCATAAACCGTAAACTCTTATTTTCAATATTATAAACATTAATATTATCGATTTATACATTACATACTTTGCAGTAATGAATATAAAACCATATGCATAGCGTTTAGTACCTCTAATTACCTTCTATATACATATTTTTCATAAAATAAATAATTATATATTCATAAAAAGTTATAAACATGCAAATACATAAATGTAAAGTATTCTAAGTACTTGCAAATGAATTCTAAGTACGTGCAAATTAATTAAAACCCGTGCAAATTAGTTCTAAGTACGTGCAAATTAAAGACCACCCATGCAGCGACCGTCCTTATCTCGTTCAACTTCTACTACACCCCTCTCAAAAATGGCAATCGTGGGTTATTTTAAGAGAGGAATATATTTACCACTCTAGTTTTCCCTACTTCTTCGCTGCTTATATTTGAAAATGTTGATTCTTTTCAAAATTTCGGAGGGGGCTGTAGCCCCATCAGCTCCCCCACCACCCCCTGCGTACGCCAGTGGCTGAGAGAGAAAAGTTGAAAACGATCCATGAAATTCGGGACAGAAAGCAAAATTATTAGCCCACAACCTCCCAATCCGCCATTTCTGTCATCATGAAACTTGAATAATTTATAGCCGTTCATGCCAATTTGTCGCTTTCCTCTCTCTCTCTCTCTCTCTCTCTCACACACACACACACACACACACACACACACACACACACACACATGTATGTATACGCAACCGCGTTATCGCCTGATCGTTTCGCAATTTTCCTCCCCCGTCGTTTTGTCGCCTGGAAACAACATGGAGAGACGCCGTATTTGAGGAAGGAATTAGGGAGTTGATTTCCCTGGAGGGGTTGATGGGTTCGGGTGATTTATTCACATTTCCATGTTTCATTAGTCAAGTGCCGGGTTCTTCTCCGGTAGCCAATACCCGCAGTGGACCCTCTCTCTGAAGAAATCAATACGAGCCCTCTCTCTTTTGTAATGGAGCCGACTGTAGCCTAATTGTGCTGGGTATGATCACGCAGGTCTTTCCTGCAGTACCTAAATGTATAGAGCATTTGGAGATTAAGTACTGTTCCTGAAGGCCGAGGGGTAGCGACATCTTAGATTTTCCACTATGTGCATCTCTTTTATCTTCTTTAAACAGAGCAGTGGCCTTCCCGATGCCGCAGTGGTAGCGTCGCCGCCTTGTAATCAACGGGTTCCTGGTTCGATACCCGGTGGAGGCACATAGTGGTTCGGTTCCCACTTAAATCTAAGTCCAGTCCCCATTAGCCTTACTGTGCATAAAGTGGACTTAAACACCAAATCAATCAATCAATTAAACAGTGTTGAAGTTCAAGATGTACAAATGTAAGGAGATGAAAAATTATTTACACTTCGAAATTATTTTTACTGTTCACAACTAATGTTTTATAGAGCGACCAGACACAAAAAAACCTTCGGCGAAAATTCCTCGCGCATCTTCCCCTCCATGCGTTCAACGCGGGCCATAAGGAAGGCTGCTCCACTCTATCCTTCCCTCCTAGAGCACTGCGATGTACAGGACACGCGGTTCTGCGCAGGTCCTTTTGCCTGTGGCTCCAGTATAGTAGACAGGGATCTTTCTATCATGCCTCAAAATACTGTTTTTAGTTTTAATTTTTAATGTTTTCATTATTGGTCATTTTTTTCGGCATTATATTTTTCTTCATGCATTTTAGAGATATTTCACACCGAAGCGACAAGTGACAATAGTCGGGAACGAATAAATCAACAGCAACGTTTCACAACGTAGTGGCATGATAAGTCCCACAAATCAATTAGTAATCCTCAAATGATACAAGACGGAAGTCTTTCATGTTTTTGCTTATTCTTTATTCCATGTGGAAAGACCAAGGAAAGAAGGCTCGAGCGAGCAGCACAGAGGTTGTAATATGCTCCTATATAAATCAAAGATTTTGGAAAGGAATTTGCTCTTGCGTTAAAGACTGTATCATCCCAGCATTTGCATTGTGACCTCGGTCAGTATCACCAACCTCCGGAATCAAACCGGAGACCTCCCTTTTCCGAACCGATTGCGCTAATCGTACGGACACCAGTTGTTGAAAAACTAAGTAATTATGTAACGTGTTTTGCCTGTTAAAAAATATATGTTTTTGATGTTTTTGGTATCGTTGCTTTTGGTGCAGATGATCCTAACGTCGGTTTATTTTTGTTATTTGTTGTTTTTTTCAGTCTATATTTTGCTGTGGATGTTTTTACCGTCGATGCTTTTACTGTCTCTGATTTTGGTGCAGTGTTTCTGACGTCGATGTTTTTTGGTTCAGATGTTTCTGACGTCGATGTTTTTTTGGTTCAGATGTTTCTGACGTCGATGTTTTTTTGGTTCAGATGTTTCTGACGTCGATGTTTTTTTGGTTCAGATGTTTCTGACGTCGATGTTTTTTGGTTCATATGTTTCTGACGTCGATGTTTTTGGTGGAGATGTTTCTGACGTCGATGTTTTTTAGTGCAGATACCCCCACACCCCATATGCGCCTTCATGGCGTGGTGCTAAGCACAGGGGAGCACTTTACCTTTTATACCTTTGATGTTTCTGACGTCGATGTTTTTTGGTGCAGATATTTCTGATGTCGATGTGTTTTGGTGCAGATGTTTCCGACGTCGATGTTTTTTGGTGCAGATGTTTCTGACGTCGATGTTCTTTGGTGCAGATGTTTCCGACGTCGGAGTTCTTTGGTGCAGATGTTTCCGACGTCAGTGTTCTTCGGTGCAGATGTTTCCGAAGTCGGTGTTTTTTTGGTGCAGATATTTCTGACGTTGGTGTTTTTTGCAGTCAATGCTCTTGCTGTTGATTTTTTGCAGTCTATGTTTTTACTGTTGATGACTTTGCTGTAGATGTTCTTGCCGTCGATGTGTTTGGTGTTGCTGTTTTTAGTGCAGATGTTTCTGACGTTCATTCTTTTGCAGTCAATGCTTTTGCTGTCGATTTTTTGTTGGTTGGTGATGTTTTGTCTACTACAATTTGACGCTACACCCTCCGTCAACATAGTCAACTATACTATGCCACAACATCTCACATATTCTATTTTTAGTAGTCAGTGCACTGGTATTTCATTATTTATTTTAGAGAAATATACTATACCAAATAGAGGGTTATAACTACAGCGCCTTGAATAACGAAGGTGTGGAAAACGACCCAAGAAACTGGTTCCCCGGACGGATGAGAAACATAGATGGCAGTGCGATCAATGTCGATGCTAATTTTCTTATGAAAGTAATGCGACTTTGTTAGTTTTTGGAATATATTATGTAGATTTGTTTGTCTTGAAAGGCGGTACGTGAATTGATGGAAACAGTTATATTTGTGGAGTGATTTGCAGTCACGAAATGGCATTAATTTGGAAAGAAAAGTAAAATAAAATTAATAAATAAATAGTATGCGTAACACAAGAAGAAACATCGCAAAGTGATTCCGGACGTCAGGTCTTGGACTGTGTATTAGAGTTTCTTTTCTATGTTATTAGAATATAAATAGTATCCTGAGAGATATTTCATACCGAGGCGACAAACCACAAGTGTCGCTTGAAAGCGAGCAGTCGGAAATCAATGCAGCCTTTCGAACGGTAGGGACACAAGCTCTGACAGCACAGTTTCCTCAAGGAGATTTTACACCAAAGCGACAAGCGACAAATAATACGAGAATTTCACACCAAAGCGACACGGGTCCTTCGGTCCAAGGCAACTTTCATACCGAAGCGACACATGTTGCTTGGAAAGGAGCCAATCGAGAGCAACATTTCACATCGTAGCGCGCTTGACGGGAAGCACAGGCCAGCGTTCGGTTGGTGAAATCCTCAAGCGATAAGTGTCGCGTGCCGCTTGTCGCTTTGGTGCGCAATCTCACTAAAGCAAGACACTCATTGCATCGCGTATGCGCGAACAACAAACCACGGCATCATGTTGCAAGCTATTGAGGAAATGGCCCAGTTTGAGCGACGCAGAAGCGACAAAGCGACACGTGTGACTTATCGTGTCGCCTAGATCTGTTGTTGTAATGTGCGGTTTATCGTGTCGCCTATCTGTTGTTCGCAAGCAACACTTGCTAATAGACTGAAGGCACCATGTCGCTTTTCACTTAGTTGGGAACTCCCCTCATGTGCAATGAATGCTATTTTACATTCTGGAAGTGTGTGTCACTAGTGTGACAGTGTGAACATCCCGTGTCGCTTGTCCCATTGGTTTGAAAGTTGCCTTACGCTCATGTCGATGGCACTAAGAAAGTTTTGTTGGGTTCCCCTCGTCGTTTCATGCAATCATCATTATCATCATCGCCGCGATTAGTTTAAAGCGGAAGAAAAGAGACAGTAAATATAAAAAATACAAATGCTTCAGTGAGTATATCTTGAAAAGAAATGATGTTGAGGATGATAATAATGAACCTAATTCATACACAAAAATTTAGTTGCCAAGAGCATTCCACGCGTATTTTTTCTCCCGTATTATTAACAAAAGTATGACGATAACAGGAAGTGGTCAACTGTCTAGAATGTTCGTTAATATCTTCGCGACCACTGTACCAAATATCATAGCAATTATCACTTTCATAGAAATGCTTCATGTAAAAGAATCAGACGTTGCAGTGAAAACTCCATTTACTTCCATTATAAGCAGACGAATACCAAGCACCGGGTCCAACCCCAGCGCCTCTAGCGGATCATTTTCGAGTGGAACCAGCCAGAGAGCGCAGAACCGTGCCGTTTTCCACACTACGTTATTCAAGGCGCTGTAGTTATAACCAATTGATTTTGGGTCACTACTGTGGCCAGAGGAACAAAATGTTGGGACCGGAGACCAAATCGAAGTAATTGCCAATTGAACTACAGAGCTCTTGATAACAATGAATATAACTCCTTGGTTACAAAGGTGGAAAAGAGAAACATTCCAAACAACAATGACAAGGTTCGATCGAACGTTCCCTACGGCGGAGGGGGAGGGCAGCGGTAGGAAGTGATCATATAACGGGTCGAGTGGCTGTCAAACACCCCCTTCTCGGTTGACCGCTGCGGGCAGATATCGGGCACGGGAATATTGATTTCGTGACCAACAGCTGATGGAATGCCGCTGCAACGGTAACAGACGATAGGCTGCCAGTGCTACGATCGAAAGAACGAGAGGCATGCTTTTCTGCCTTTTCTGCGACCGTTCATTGTTGGTTTACTGCATTGTTGTAACCTTCATCTCAAACGGCACCGCATTGGTGGTAGTTCAGTCCAGCATTACCAATCGCACGGTCCTGACTAGGCTTGCCAACCCTTCCGGAATGGTCAGGGATCTCCCGGAATCGAACCCACTCTCCAGGTCTCCCTGACAAACTTTACCTCCCGGAATGACGAAATTTAGCATAATAAATTATTATTATTTTTTGGTATGCGTTTGCCGAGCGAAAAACTATGTTATTGCAAACAAAACACTTAATCTTCACAATATTATTATGAAGATTCGTAAAAAAAATGAGTTCATTGTTTAAGTGTGTGTGAGGAAGGAGAAACAATGTTTAAACATATTGTTGCGTCAAAGCGTCTACACAAGAGCTGCAGGAAACGAAACCTAAGTCTCGAGACTTCTTTATTTCTCTACACCCAATCTTGCTTCATTATCAGCACGGTTCTGACGGTATACAGGGTGATTCTAAAGGTATAGTACAAACGAAAACCACAGATACCTCCCATGAAATAGAGACGAAAGTTCCCCTTCCACTTTGCCGAGAGATGCCTCTGTGAGGAGCTAGACAACGCCGAAAACGTGTGAAAATGAACTTCACACCTCTGTACAGCCAGTACCAGTGAAGATAGAAAGGCGGAACAAACGAAGTCAAAAGGAACACCAAAGTCGCCCATCCGAAAAACACTAGGCGGCAGCTGCGCAACGCATGCGCATGGGGTTCCACAAAGGAAATAGGAGTGTCCCGCAAGACAAGTGAAGGGAAAGGGTAGCGATCGACAACGGTAGGGAGAAAAGAAGCAATGAAGTAACAATTGCACAGCGGGAAACAAACACATGCAGCGCGTGGGGAGTCCCCAAACACAGTGGGGAGACACCGCAGCAAGAACAAAGCACGGTTCAACAAAAGAGAAAGAGGACCGAACGGGGAATGGTACCTGTCAAGGAGACAACAAATGCGGGACGAGGGATTCCCCGTAGCAGCACCGAGGGCACGTACAGATAGGAATAGTACGTAGTACGTAGTCGTACCCCGGACTGACGTTGTTACAAAAGTTGCTCAAATTGACGACCACCATATTCAATGCAGGCATTGCAGCGTCGCAGGAAATTCTGGCGAACCCTATCAAAAATCCCTGGCATGGTACACACCTCGGCCGATGCTGCAAGTATCCGCGCTACCAATGTTTCCTTGTCAGGCACCGGGGTCTCGTAGACGAGTGTTTTCACATGGCCCCACAAGAAGAAATCCATTGTTGTGAGGTCAGGCGAACGGGCGGGCCAGGGGACGGGGCCCTCTCTGCCGATCCAGCGCTGTGGGTAGGTATGGTGCAAAAGGGTTCGCACTGTGCCATCAAAATGTGCAGGCGCTCCATCCAATTGAAACCACATACGATGTCGCACGTTGAGGGGTACATCTTCTAGCAGGTCTGGAAGGACTGATGCAAGAAAGGTGCGATAGAGGCGGCCATTTAAACGTGGTGGCAGCTTGTATGGACCGATAATCTGTTCATCGATGATACCTGCCCAGATATTCACTGCAAACTGGGTCTGATGGTGCACCTCGACTGCTGCATGTGGATTTTCATAATCCCACACATGGCTGTTTCGGCAATTGAAGATGCCCTCACGGGTGAATGTTGCCTCATCCGTGAAAAGCACATGGCTCAAAAAACGGGGATCGTCGGTACAAAACTTCAACAGTCGTTGACAGAATTCCACACGTCGTGGGTAATCCCCAGCCTGCAACGCGTGGACTCGCTGTGGATGATAGGGATACAGCAGATCATCATGAAGGACACGCCACACTGTCGACTGTGATACTCCCACTGCACGTGCAATGCTACGGGTGCTAGTGGACGGTGTGTCGTCCACGCGAGCAAGTACGTCCTCCTCGACCGCCGCGGTGCGCACATGTCTTGGGTGACCGACATGATGGCCTGCACGTAACACACCCGATTCACCAAGGGTACGGTGCAAGTTCGAAAACAACCTGCTGTCGGGTTGTCGCCTCTCCGGATACCGTCCGCGATAAAGGCGTGCAGCTGCTCGGCCATTGCCATCTGCAAGGCCGTAGACAAAATGAATGTCCCTCAGTTCTACAAATGTGTAGCGTTCCATGGTACGGTGAGGATAGTGCCAATCTTGGAATACTGTACTGCAGTGCACAGGTGGCACACACACACACACTGGTCACAACGGCTTCGAAACAACGTACTCAATTGTCGTACGTCAAGCACACCACCACCGCACCGGCTCTTTCACTGACACGCTCCCTGACGCTGCACTTCCAATCAGCCCACACGTCCGCACGGCGCTGTGGTACAATCAGCTGACGTTCCTGAGCCACCCGTGCCTGTGCTCTTCACTACCTGACCACTGCCGTCAGGTGGGGCCATGTACTCTGGGGCCTTGTCATCGTGGAACACATGTAGCGTCCTTCATTCTTGCCCCATTCACCCACAACACGTACTTCGTCCGTCTTGCTCGAGCCGACGGGGAGCACTACGTACGATCGTGTGGTGTTTGTGTACACCAATGTGGGGTAACCCAGCAGTTGAACAGACGTGCATAGCCCCACGTAGCTTCATTACACGATTGTCCCACGCAGTTTATCTGTCCAGCCTTGCTCGGCCCAGTCTCACACCCACGCGGCAGTGTGCGGCTGCGGTGGTGTGAGGCCACGCTTGGTTTCGGAGCGGAAGGCTGCGGCCGAGGAGGGACTCGAGTTGTTCGGCTGGGGTTGCGCTCGGAAGCAAGCAGCCGCGTCAGGTCTGGGAACGGTGGACCTGGTGATCGGGATGGAAACATTCCGACCTCGTCCATTAGTGTCGTCCACCGTACGGAGTGGTGGGGTCCGTACGACACTCCAGCAGCCTTTCGCCCGCTCCCACCCAGCGATGTGCCTCCGGCTTCATTTCTAAGAGGCTGATTGGGCCCCATCACGACGTTTGTTACAACGTCAGTACGGGGTACGTGGTCCTATCTGTACGTGCACCTTTCATTAGCAATAACCTCCTGTGCCCGTAGTTGCTGTGTTTGTTCTGCTGACGCACGACCTCTGTGTGACATCCCTTCGGTGCTGCTACGGGGAATCCCTCGTCCCGCATTTGTTGTCTCCTTGGCAGGTACCATTCCCCGTCCGGTCCTCTTTCTCTTTTCTTTGCTTGCATTCTCGGTGTGTTTTTACATCCTACATCGTCCTACCGTGGTTCTGCAACCCTGCACTACTTTTCTCGACTGCACTGCTTCAGTCATGGTGTTTGTTTCCCGCTGTGCAATTGTTACTTCATGCTTCATAGCTTCTTTTCTCCCTACCGTTGTCGATCGCTACCCTTTCCCTTCACTTGTCTTGCGGGACACTCCTATTTCCTTTGTGGAACCCCATGCGCATGCGTTGCGCAGCTGCCGCCTAGTGTTTTTCGGATGGGCGACTTTGGTGTTCCTTTTGACTTCGTTTGTTCCGCCTTTCTATCTTCACTGGTACTGGCTGTACAGAGGTGTGAAGTTCATTTTCACACGTTTTCGGCGTTGTCTAGCTCCTCACAGAGGCATCTCTCGGCAAAGTGGAAGGGGAACTTTCGTCTCTATTTCATGGGAGGTATCTGTGGTTTCCGTTTGTACTATACCTTTAGAATCACCCTGCATGTATAGTCTACGCGTTTACTTCGTTAACGTCGAAGAACTGAAGAAAGCCCCCGCCACGAACGTGGGTGGGGATAAATAGGGGGCGAGTTGTTTTCGTCCAATCACACTCAACCTTCAGCCAATGGGCGCAGCTGCCATTCTGCTCGTCTACTCCACAAGGAGTCTCAGTCACATAACTGCGGATTCGCTGTTGCCGTACTTTGCAAGTTCAATGTGGAGATCTTAGAAAGGTGCTTGTACGAGGAGGGGCAAGGTGGCGTAGAGTAGATGTGGAGAGTAGATGTGTGGCAACACTGTGCGTTGATTGTTGCAGCTTGTGGGCGCGCTCCGTGGACTTCAAAGCCAGCCGGTCGTTAACGTAGCTAGCGCGTCGACTATACAGTCACAGGCAATACAAATGGGACACCCAGATCTTGATAGACTCGCTCCCCTGCAAGGCGTTATGTGTGATGCCTAACTCTACGGCGATGGTAAACGTTGCCACTGAAAATTAGCTATTAAAATTCACTTATTCAATTTCCACCGTAGAGTTAGGCAATACACATAACACCTTGCAGGGAAGCGAGTATTTCAAGATCTAGGTGTCACATTATTATTGCCGGGGACTGTACGGTAATTTGTTGTCCGTGTGCGATCCAAGGTCTGTACGGTGAAAATGCGGTCCTGGAGAGAATTTTACACATCGAACAGAATTAGCAATCATATGACAAAGTGGCCGCGGTGGCTCAGTCGGTAACGCGTCTGACTACCATGCTAAAGGTCCCGGGTTCGATCCCCGGCCGGTTCAAATCCGGGAACTTTTCTAACGATGGAAGCGGCCCCGGCGCCCACCCAGCGTCGAATAACATGGGTACCTGGGGGAAACCCTGGGGGGTAAAGGCGGTCAGGGGCGTGATGCTGATCACATCACCCCCACTCACGACCGGATCAAGAAAGTGTGGGCCGTTACCCCCACACCCCCTATACGCCTTCATGGCGTGGTGCTAAGCACAGGGGAACACTTTACCTTTTATGGCAATATCACAGACAATCAGAATTCACACCAACTTCAAGAAATGGCAATGACGAAATTCTTTGAACATGAAAAACTTTTTAAATGAACGCGAATAGAAAGTTTCCTAAAATTAAGAAACAATAGCCGTTTTGCGCATTCACAAAAACCGTAACAATCATCGAAAGACAGAAAGCCTTCAATATACAGTAAAACCTAGTTAATCCGGACCCCGGTAAGTCGGACTTAGCTTCATCCGGACAGGCGAAAGACAAAAGGCCCAAAAAAAAAGGCGGAATGCAAGGTTTTAAATGTGGCTAGAAGTGAACAAGAAAACTTCCCAAAGAAAAAACAGTCAACCACTGATGAAATTCTGTACTGTACTGTGTAGTGTATTTAGGCCTATGCCCTTTAAACACACCATAATAAACGTGTTTTGTTGCTATAAACTGAGTTTTAATGCACGCTCTACTGTTCTTTTAGGTTATTTAAGTTAATCCGGACTTTCATTAAATCGGTCAACTTATCCCCCCCCCCATTAGTCCGGATTAATTAGGTTATTTGTTTTCTGACAGAAATCGCAAGATTGATAGTTTCAAAGTTTATTTTCTTAAGGCCACTTTATGCACATAAAGCTAAATCGGGAATGGAAATAGAGTTGGAAGTGGGATTCGAAACACTACGAGCCTACGCCGGACATAGAACTCGGTATTCCTTACTTACAAAGCTACGGCATTAGAAACGCTCAAGTAACGTTGATGTCTATATTTTTGGGTTCGTAATCGATACGCTGCACTACACGCACACGCACGCACGGAAATGTCTAAAATGCAAATGTACGGTCCTGTTAATAAATATATGGTCCATTTAACAAGCTTGTACGATTTGACGTCCTGAGAGTTTGACAACTGTGGTTCAGTCCGACCTCCTTCTGATTAGATCATCTGTTAAAGCTTGGAATCCAAACTTCTGTTCTGATATATCCTCTTTATTGCAAGTGCAAACTTTTAGCGATACTCATTTTCAAAAAGGAAGTTTTCGTGCACTTTATACTCAGATAAGCTAACTGCAACTGAATCTACACTTTCAAGTGGGATCCATACGAAACATAATGCCTATTGTGCGGTACATTCGAGTTCAGCGTAGGGAGCATCATTTCCTAAGATAATGTTTTAATTTTCCCAACTCCAGGGGCGGTTCAAGATAAAATTTTCACCCGGGCGAGGAGGATTTTTGACATCCCCTGCCATCCCTAATTTTCCACCCTGGTCACCCTAATTTCCACTCTCAATAAAACCTTGATCATGTTACATATTTGCCGTTTTAAATAAGAAAAATAATAGCCTTATTCTAAAATAATTTAAGTATTTTAGAATTCTACTGTTAACAAATATGTTTATTATATGTATGAATTTTTTTCATGCCAAATAATGATATCAATAGTAATATAATTAAGCCTAGTTTCCATATTAAAAACACTAAAGTTGCTGACCAAGGAAGTTTATTGAGATTTAAAAACGCTTTTCATGTAACGTTTCTATCCTCTATCACGGTCTTCCTCAGACTAAGAACAAAACTAAAATCATGTTACATATTTGCAGTTTTAAATCAGAAAAATAATTGCCTTATTCTAAAATACTTTAAGTATTTTAGAATTCTACTGGTAACGAATATGATTATTGTATGCATGCATTTTTTTTATTTTAGTTTAGTTCTTACTCTGAGGAAGACCCTGATAGAGGGAAGAAACGTTACATGTAAAGTGTTTTTAAATCTCAATAAACTACCTTGGTCAGCAACTTTAGTGTTAATGATATCAAGATTATAATAATCTACCAAAATAAGAAATACAAAATTCTTGACTTTTTCATGACTTTTCCTTGATCTTTGTTTCCTTTTCCTTGACTTTTTTTTCCCTTTTTCTTAACATTTATCGCCCCCTACTTAGGTATAGTTGGAAATTCAGAAAACAGATATTATTTCTAATGAAAAACCCCTACCAAAAGGCCGTTTGAGATGAAAACTGAAACTGAAGAGAATTAGACTTGCTTTATCTATGAATAAACACAAAAATTAATGCTTCAGACTTCATCCTGGATGGGAAATGGCCACATCACTTAATACTTTTATAAAACTTCGCACATACTAGAATGTAATTTTGAAGAAACAAAGTGAACAAATCTTAACCACAACTAAATACAATTTTAGATTTCCAAATATTCAAGTTTCTCAAATCAGAGTACAGGTATATAACAATGTAAATTCACTACACTGTAAAAAAATGGTACGAGTTTACTATATCGGAAACACATTAAAATCGAATATTTTGTGTTTCGACTGGTTCGTACTTACCAATTGTGTATTGCGGAAAATAGTTCGAGGTGCCATTATGCTTTTTACACGAAAAGAAACATAATTTTTCACATACAGAGTGATTTTTTTCTTCGTTTCCGTAACACACAATATGGCGGGCACATCTTGACTCATGTTGTGGGTATGCAGTGTTTCCAACCTTCTTCACCGAAAAATACCTACTATCTTGTTCGTCACATGTGCAGATTGTACATTATGCACGGGTAACTGACGGATAGCCTCGCGAACCATTCACGGATAACCCCACAAACCATTCACGGATAGTCCCACGAACCATTCACGGATAGCCCCACGAACCATTATGCACGGTAGCTGACGGATAGTCCCACGAACCATTCACGGATAGCCCCACGAACCATTTCCGATAACGTTAGGTTAGGTTTGATTAGGTTAGGCAAGTATAGTTAAAAAAAAGGGGGTTGGAAACACTGACAGGGGCTTACGTCATCAAAGGTACGCAGCATCCGGTTCTCGTAGGGCAAGCATTGTTTCATTGTTTTCTTACCATCAACATATTTTTATTATATTTCTACTGTCACTAAATCGATACTTATCCTACAACAATTTATTCACATTCTTTCATTTGTGCTACCATCAATGTTTCATTTTCGCAAGTTCTTTCTTTTCATTTCGTGTTATTGAATTATCTGGTTTGTAACAATTCTTTTTAAAACGAATAGCCAAGCTTATAAAATAAAAATTAAGGTTTTGGTGGACACCCCAGTTTGTCGCCCTGCCCAACTCCCTGTAATGATTGGATTTGGCAACAGTGTTCTAATGAAATTTTTAGTGTTTGAAAAGCATTGGGTTTTTGCACTGGCTGTCTCATGCATTTCTAATTAGTTTTGCTTGTGTTCCTCGCAAGACCATACACACCCTGCACTTCAAACTCCAATAGGAGTTGCTTGCTCTGGCCAAGTGCCGACGATAAGTAGCCGACGTTATGATCTCGCCGCCGAAGTTCCCGCTCGGCCTGAGAACGGTGTTTTCTGTTGAGTATCCCTTCATCTGATCATCACCCATCCTCATCTGCGCGATTAGCCAAAACTGGCGAAGTCAAATTACAACAATAGGAATACATTCACTTGGAAATCTTTTACACCCTATTTTTAACATTGTGTATGCTTTTTAGATAAGAAGTTTTCATAGAATAATCTCAATGGTGTAAGTAGCGTTAAGCACTGACGTACCCAAAAAGTTTAACTCAACCTGTAAACCATTGATTGCAAGACGATGTCGTTAGTCACTACGTATTGGAGAAGCCAAAATGCAATACATGAGATTGAGTAAAGTGAACATTGTCCGACCTTATTATTATTGTTGTTGCTTGCAAAAGATGCAGAACAGAGAAATAATTTGAGGGCAACATAACCAGATTGTCTACTTCACGCTCTGTAACTATTACAAGATACCATAAAATAATATTTGATTAAATACTTAAGAATTGAGCATTCGTTTGATTCCAATGGACATTATAGATCGGTCAAAATTTAGGTCGCATGCTTTATTAGAAAGAAATTAGTGCTTAAGAACGGTATCCAAGTATCTAAATAAATAAAATATATATATATATATCTTTCCTTCGCTACTTTCTACCCTTCGAGAAAGAGGGAAAAATATGAAAAATGAGTGAGAGAGGAGAGGAGGAATGAAAGAGAAAAGAGGTAGTGTGTGCTGCTCGTTTGATCCTCCAATCGCTGTTTCAGTTGTTCCACATATCTCTCTCTCTCTCTCTCTCTCTCTCTCTCTCTCTCTCTCTCTCTCTCTCTCTCTCTCTCTCTCTTTCCATTTCTTTATTTCTTGTTCTACGTCATTCTCCCTTTATTTATTTCTTTGAGTGCAGGTTAATTTTTTATTTCAATTATGTTTTCGTAGGTCATAGGTAACCAGTGACATCACAAAATGGCTCTCATCTGCGCTCAGAAGGTGGGTTGACCGTTAAGAAGGGATTGAAGAGGTTTTTTTAACCCAGAGAAGTGGAACATCTGCGAGGTTGCGGCTTTTAGAGCAAGGTAAACAGATTTCACGCCTACTTCCGTTAGCAAACATTAACAGCTTAGGTCTGCACATCAATACAAGGGCTATTGGAGAAAAGTTTTAACTTTTCTTAAAGTCAGTTGGATCACAGCATCCGAACAAAATATCTGAAAAAAATTAGAGTTTTAGTGTTTCGCTTGGAATATTGTGAAATAAACATTTCAAATGTTATGTCATATATTTATGGTGTCTGTGACTGACCCAAAGATGTTCATTTATTATGTTTTGTTTAATTTTGTGCTTAATACGCACGATGATATATCTATGTTATCAATTTCTGTTTTGTTATATTTTGGAAAACGTTGTTGCATTAATATGATGTATAATTAATTATAATCACATTCTTCATAATGTAAAATTACGATGTATACATTTCTATATACATTTTTGACCATAGCAACGAAAAAGAAACAAAACACAGTAGACATTTTAAATAGTGACGTCCAAGTTTCATTGAAGTTATCAAAATCCTAATTGCTATTTCGTAAAATGAATACTAGGATGCTTCTTTGAAGTTCAAGTAAAATGCTTGCTTCAATAATTTCAATTTCCGAGAAATCGTAACACATATAAACGTGTAGGTTTGTAGAACAGGGTTATTTTTTGTGTCATTCCTGTCCACATCTCATAAGCATCTAAGAATCGAGTCTTAATTTCTGACGTTGCATGGAAAGCCGCGCGCTCACGACGCTATTTGCTTCTCAAGCACATGCAGGGACCAGATTTTGATGACGTCATTTTTTTTTCTTATGTAGGATGCATTGCTCTTAAGTATTAAAATCCTGAATATGAACCTCTGATTATAAAAACTTTAATATTATTGTGCATTTTTCGTCGTATTTTCTATTTTTTAAGTTTTAAGTCATTTTTTCAAGTTTTACGTCATTTTTCGGTCATTTTTAGTGTTTTACTTCTTTTTCTGTTTCTTTTTGCGTAATTGCAAAAAAAAAGTAATGTAATTGCATTAACTTTCACGCACCCATTTTTAGCCAGGAACTGACATTTTATCGCCTTGATGTCTGTAGCAATGAAAACAAAAATTCTATCGCCACGGGATTGTAGGAACAAAGCACCATGCCGCTCGACATTACGTACTTTGTAGGTAATTCTATACATCATTTTTCAGATTTTTTTAGGTCATCAAATTCCGGGCCCTGTGCTAGAACAATTTAACTGCACAATACGCATCCTTTCGTGCAGCGTTATAGGCTCGGTGACTAGCTTGAAGATTCAACTCACAAATATTTTGAAGTTAGGGGCTCTACGTAATGTTGTTAATGAGGGGAGGGAAAGGGAGAGTGTAATATCTGACTAAAAATTCAGCATTTGCAGCCCCAGGACATCGTAATCTATAACTAGCTCCATTCTGCGCGTTACTTCGTCTCGCTATTATTGACACTGATCAGTGAATCGCCATTTCTATAACATCCTGAAAGTTAAAGATATAAAACGTTCGTACTCACCCAAATCTTGATCGTAGCAGACCACATTTCTTGTTCCTTTTGGCAGTAATGCACTCAGGAATGGGCTGACGGAGAGTTCACAATTTTATCATAAATCCTGTAAAAAAGAAAGAATGTTCGATAATGAAAGGATGGAAAAATATACCTGGCTGGGCGGCCGAGCACGTTAAGTACAACCTTAGTGACAATGAAGTTCGACCAGTCACAAATATAGGAGTGCGTTGTGAAAGAAGGAGAACACATGCATATGCTGAACATATTTTATTCAGCAGGCTACATGGAACAAAGGAAAACATAAATTTCCGCTGCAACGCAGCAATGTATGGTGTCCACACAAAATAAAACATTTCGTCCATCTACACGTGACATTGAAGTTCGACCACTGTTAGAGGGGATCCTGTTTACCATGGTGTGACGCCGCCCCGTCGGCGAATAACTGTGGCAATGCGTCGGGGCATGCTCCGGACGAGTCGTTCAAGGTATTCCACATCGATGCGGTGCCATTCCTCCTGCAGGCAGGCGATAAGAGCAGCCACTGTCGTGGGTCCCCTCTGTTGCACACGTCGCTTAAGAACACGCCACACATTCTCAATGGGCGAGAGGTCGGGACTCGATGGTGGCCATGGCAGAGTTCGCACGTGATGTCGAGTCAACCATTCTCTTGTCAGCCGCGCTGTATGAGGCCTGGCATTGTCGTGTTGAAAGATGAGACGCCGCCTGTGGAACAGGTGCCTTCGCACTGTGGGAAGATGCCGCTCCAGTATGCGTGTATAGGCGTGTGCATTCACAATGCCCTCACAGACGTGTAGTGGGCCAACCCCAGATGCCGTCATGCATCCCCATACCATCACTGACGCAGGTTTCTGTACCCGACGTGCATAACATTTTGCTTCATTCTGTTCCTCCTTCCGACAAATGACTGTTTTCCGTATTTTCCCGTACACAACATTGAAAATGGATTCGTCCGTCCACAAAACCCTGTTCCACTGCCGAAATGTCCATCCCCGGTACATTCGTGCCCACCGTAGTCGATTGCCTTTGTTCAACATGGAAAGGAAGGGTTTACGTTTCGCCTTGTACACTCGGTAACCGCATCGCTGTAGGTAGCGGCGAATGGTTCTGGTTGACACTTCAATGTGAAAGCGTTCTCGAGTCCACAGTCGTAATTCGGCCACAGAAACATGATTGTTGGTCTGGATATAGCGCCTAAATATCCGTAGGTCACGCACGCTCAGCAGGCGTTTTCGACCGGGGGCCTTACCTGGCTCTGTAGTACCCGTATTTTGGTGGTGTTTGATGATGCAGTGGACAGTTGACTTGGGTAAGTTCAGTTGGCGCCCTATTTCCCGTTCACTGAGTCCATCCCGTTGCAACTCCACCACTCTTCTCCTCACGGTGTTGTCAATAGGTTTGCCCCTGGCCATGGTGACGATGCACTGCGGTTCCTCGGGGCACAGCACGCGCTTATATACGGCGGACTTCCTTATCGTGTCCGTGACGTCATGCTTCCGTCGAATACGCCACTATCTGGAATTTTGCCGTATGGGTCTGGTGCCTGGTCGAAGTTCAATGTCACGCGTATAGTTCCCCGTTTTCGTTCTTTACGTGACCTTGGGTGCAACATGCTGGGATCACGATCCTTGCCTGCTCACACGCCTCCTCTTACACACATGCGTCACTTCTGCGGGTCACCCATTCCACCGCCTATGCCTCTGTGCATTTAATCACGTATTCCTTTCTGGTCGAACTTCATTGTCACCAAGGTTGTAGTTGACTTTCTATCTCACCACCGAATTTGCGAGGTTCGAATCCCAGCTTGGGATTCTTTGCGAGTACTGCTTCATCAGTCATCTAATCACCGCTCATCCTCATCGTCGCAATTAGCCAAAAGGGTCATAACTGTGACGTCAAATAACATATTTCATAACATGTTTTTTTTTTATTTTATTTTTTAAGGTAGGTGAGCGAAAGGTAATATGTAGAAACGTGAATAAACAAGAATAAATATGTCATTTTTAGCACATTGGGAACAGATTTAACGGGTTTTGTAATTCTTTTTTTTTAAGTTACAAGCAATGTTACAAAATATCCATTTGGTACACGTTGTTAACTACTTATAGGAGTTATTTATTTTAATTTGAGAAATTTATCTCTCATTACAGATTTGTAAATTGCCCTAGAAGCTTAACTAGAGCCACCTTTGGTTCACCTACCTTATTCCTTATAGTTCTTATTCTCTTATTCTTTGATTGCCCTCATACACTTGTGTTTACGTTTGAATTAAACGAACTCCAATGAAATGTTGATGCAAAATAATGTCAGTTCTCATAGCCATTAACCGAATACAATTAACCAATCTCAACATTGTTTTTGCTGGGTCCATCACAAACATTGAAACATGTGTTATTTCCATTGAGTAGTGACAATACACTTCCTACGAGAAATACTTGTTCAGTGATGTATTCGTCAATCCATACTTTCAGTTGAGAGAATGAGCTGAAGGGGCTACAGCCCCCTCCGAAATATTGAGAAAATAAACATTTTCAAACAAAAGCAGAGAAGAACTCGAAAAAACTACAGTGGTAAATGGAAACTAGCCTTTATGGATCCCCGATTGCCATTCTTTAGAGTGGAAACTTCTTAATATACGAAATATCTTATTGTGTATGCCGAAAGCAGCTATACACTATACACATTCACAATCCATCCCCTCCCGAAAAAAATAATCTGTGTACGCCAGTGTTCAGATGTTCGAAATTTGTCATGTGTTTTGAAAAAAGTAGCTAACGCTACAAATTAAATCTCCAACTCCAAATTATCACAAGATAATCACAAATTTTCAGAAAGCTACGAGCCTGGTTCCCGTAGAGAATACAAATGGTATCATGACTATAAAAGAGCAGCTATGGTCCAGTCAGAAAGGTGTCCGATTGCCACGCGGAGTGTGTGTTTCCATGTGGGAATTTTCCGGCAATGTCCTTGCACGTAATGACTCTGAGATTCACCCCGCCTCCACTACATGGGTACCTGAGGGAGAGGGGTAAAGGTGGCCGGAGTGTGGTGCTGATCATTATCACATCCAAAAATGGCCAACATTGTATGTTGTTGTTAAAGATCCAGGAACCCATACATTCTGATGGGTTCTATTCAGTGGCGGCGATTACGCGGGGGGCGGGGGGGGCAGTTGCCCTTCAGTTTTTGCCACTTTTGTCCCCGCACTATGCTAACCTTACGTAAAAAGTAAAAAGTAAAAGTAAAGTGCTCCCCTGTGCATAGCACCACGCCATGAAGGCGTATAGGGGGTGTGGGGGTAACGCTGGGTGGGCGCCGGGGCCGCTTCCATCGTTAGAAAAGTTCCCGGATTTGAACCGGCCGGGGATCGAACCCGGGACCTTTAGCATGGTAGTCAGACGCGTTACCGACTGAGCCACCGCGGCCAACCTTACGTACCAAGGTAAATTAAACTGTCCTTGCCCCCACCTTTTTGCATCTTGCCCACCTAGTTTTGGAACCCAATTGCCGCCACTGGTTCTATTGGGTTCCGTAACAGGACTGGAAGCTTTTTTTCTCGCTCAACTTAGATTTGGTCCAACTTGCACATTGTTTCATTTCAATACGGACCTTGAACACTATTTAAAATAATCCTGAAAAAAGGTTCCTGGGTCGCAGTTAAATTGATACGGAAAAGAGGTTCCTGAACCGTACTTAAATTCATTCAGTAAAAAGGTTCCTGGACCAATTTGAAATACTTTACAGATAAAAAGGTTCTTTACGGTCCAGAACCCATTCACGCTTGCTGATTTTCTCTCCTGGGACCAGAATTGAATTTATTTAAAATTCCTGGACCTCTAACAGCCCTGATTTCCACCCCTACCCTCCATGTGCCTTGATGACATTTTAACTCTGCGTTATCGGCGACAAGAAGACCACAGGGTTTTGGATGGAAATTGACAAAAAATTGAAAGGAAACACCTGTGAACTTCACAGAAGACACAATCCAAACATTCGACTGAAGCAACAGAGGAAAACCATGCAGAAAAACCTTTGACCAAGATTACTTGCATCGGAATATGAACCTGCGACCTCTCTGATACGAGTTCGATTAGCTTCAGGGTGTAAAATGAAATATCATCGTTACATACGGGTATTGATCAAGAGCCGAAACTAATTATACATGTGATGAGATCGCCGATCTCCCATTAATTACAAGCCATTCGTACTCGACTGCGCCAACCTTTCAATCCATTACCTACATTGAGCACTTTTTAGGAGCGTGCCAAAACAGAAGCATTAATAATAATTAATGCATTTCGTCCCCTGTTTCGTTGCTATGTAGCTGCACAACGTGAAAGCTCTTATGATTGACAGGATACATCGAATTTCAATTGCGACTGAGCCATAAGCACATATTGTCATGTACAGAAAGATCCATACATGCAACTGGGATTGCTAGATAGGGACAAGCCAAGCTTGCATATAAGCATTGTAAGCAATGCTTGCAAATAATAATATATCCTCGCACGTAATCCTACACGGCGAATTTTGATTTATTCAAATGTTAATCAACGCAGCTAGCCTATTGAGGGCCTAGTATTCAATAATGGCAACAGATGGCGTGGTAAGACAACATGTAAGTAACGCACTTGCCGCTTCAGCCAGATAAGATATCGGTCATTGCTCTCTGCTAGCAAGCGGCACGTCGCGGTATGCGTCTACAACCTGCAGTTTAGGTAATTGAAAGAATGATTACGCTGGGAGTTAGTACTGCTATGTTCTATATTCCGGTGTTCTTCATATGCGAGAATGTCATTATCAACTGAAAGTTATCGTAATTCTGTGAAGACTTCATGAAAATATTATACGCCCCTCACAAAAAGTTTGGAATATTGTTACGTCAGACAATAGGTGATAGACTTTCGGCCTTGGAATGCAACAACACATGCTATCTGTCTGGTTGGTAGACGTTCTCCTCTTTTCGCCGACATATGCCACCGTGCAAATCACCTATTGCCTAATATAAGAATATTCCAAACATTTTTGTGAGAAGTGTATATAGTTTAGTGTAAGAAATGTTCGAATAGTTTAAGTACATTTACTGTTTATACCTGTTTAAAATTTTTGTTGATTTTATTTTTTTATTTTTACGCTGAGGATAAGTGATGATACGATTAAATTAATGTAGGGACACTCGCAAAGAACGTCCATGCCCAGGCGGTGATTCGAAACCTTGACTTCTGGCGTCGTAGCGCGCTGTGCTAACCACTCTGCCATGGATTAACAAAAAGTGGCAGAAATGCGAAGTAAAATAAACCAAATCAATCAATCAATCAATGTTGAAATTGTTGAGCAGGTGAATGGTCAATGATGAGGTTATTACTAGTATTGTTTGTTTGAGTTTCGTTTTTAAGTCCACTTTATGCACAGAAAGGCTAATCGGGACTGAACCTACAGTTTAAAGTGGGATCCGAACCACTTGTGCCTCCATTGGATATCGAAATCTGTAGGTCTAGTCCCGATTAGCCTCCCTCTGTATAAAGTAAAGTTAAAACAAACTCAAACCAGGAGGCTCACATCGTTAGGGAAATAGAATATATTAAATACCCACTTTTCTTCAAACATCTTTCCGATACTAGCATTTTTTGTGGTCTGGCCAATACATATGTAGCTTCCTCCCCTTAAAAGCCTTCAATCCGCCTATGAGAAAAGGTGTGAGAGAGAGAGAGAATTAAAGCCGTGCAAGATCCATTAAGGGAGACCTAAGCCAAAGCCAAAGTAAAGGGATAAAGTTAAAATGTAGGCATGAAAGAAATTGGAGATGATAGAGATAAGTGGATTTTCCTAACCCAAGTTTCCTAATAGGGCCAAATGGAACTCTTGTGTTGCTGTGGTGATGGGGCTTCAAGTTTGAGGATAGCGGATTATTAGTTAGGTGGCTCCTCAAGCAATGGGTGTTGGCCATAAATTAATCTTAGCCTGTTCACCAGCACCTTCCCACCATTTCCTCTCGTAATCTCGTTCATACTTCTCATTCTACATTCTCTACATGGTTCGATGCCGTACACACGCTACAGTGCTGCAGGGAGAGAGGTTTTCGCTCGAGCGCCTAATAGTTAGCAAGGACGACGCAAGATAGCGTACGGAATTCAATTCGAACAAGCGAAAAGAGCGGTATACACTCGAAACCAGTAGTGCAGTGGGATCCATGAGTATTACCGTGCAAATTGTCCATCACCATGTTTGCGTACTTTATTTGACCCGATAAGTGTTTCAAGAATGAAAAGAAAACTCAAAACAAGCTGTTGATAACTTCTGCACCAGCACACATAAAACCCATCGCTTAAAAACACACAGGATGTGCCTAGCAATACTACTGGATCCCTCTGTACACGTATAACCGTAATTTGTATGTAGTAGCGGGCCTCAGATGTATCGTGAAATGAAAGACTCAAATTAAAATTGAAACTTAAGTGTACCTAGTCATCATCTCCATTTGTTATATAATTAAGCCTTGTTTCCATATTAAAAACACTAAGATGCTGACCAAGGCAGTTCTTCGTCTGAGAAAGACCCTGATACAGGGTTAAAACTATACATGTTAAGTGCCTTGGTCAGCATCTTAAAGAATCATCTCCATGTTAAAATTTAGTTTAGTGTATCTTACCAATACAGTGATATATGAAAATGAAATAGTTAACTGTGGGCTAAAACTACGAGGATGTCTACGATTATTGTAACATTAAAATGCTTTTCGTTGTACACGCTCGAGGGTGAGAGACTCGAGCGAGTACGAAATTGGTCCCATGTAGTTCTCTTTTAACGCACACACAGGACAGGAGTTCCTAGCGGACGGTTCATAATCCATAGGGATTAGAGACGGGCAAATAATTTAACATTGATAATATGATAAAAAAAATAAACAATTTAAGAATTTATTTTCTATGGTTTATCTACCGCTTCCATTTATCTTCACACAAAAGTGGTCGGGATTGAATGAGAGTTTTTTTATTGACTTTTGGTTATTTAATGTCGTTTTACTACCTGTGGTTTAATTGCAAGGAAGGGCGAGGGTGGATGAATAATGATCCTACTTTTCATGGGGTATATTTAGACACACGCTATTATCATCTTCACTTGTTCATGTGTAAGGATTCAATTTTGGCAAACTGACATTAAACCACGGAAAATCTTTCTTCAAATAAATATAGATATTCTAGCCTTTCTTCTTATTATTGATTTTGATTTTTTGTGTTTTAAGTCCACTTTATGCACAGTAAGGCTAATCGGGACTGAACCTACAGTTTAAAAAAGTGAGATCCGAACAACTATGTGCCTTCACCGGGTATCGAACTCGGGACCCCTTGCTTACAAGGCGACGACGCTACCACTCCGCCATCGAGGAGGCCCTCTTCTTATTATTAAAAGCGTTAAGAACAAAGTTCCGAAAATAATTCAAAGTTATGTTACGTTATAAAAACTCATTGTATTGCAAAACCTAAGTTTGATTTAATATTCTCTGTATAAGAAATGACATTTTGCAATACGAATTTGGGAATAGAAAAAGGTGTATTTTAAAAATTATCATTTTGATAAATTTGCAGTATTTCCTGAAATGATTTTAATTTCGGAAGTCCTTAGGAAAGTAATGAACCTTTCTACACTGTGTGGGTGAAAATCCATACATAAAAACTATTAAACCAGGGAGAGGATGCAGAATATAGAAGGAGAAATCCCCCCTCATCAAGCACTTACAAATACTACCGTGGGGGAAATGTGTATGTGTGTTTGTGTGTGTGTTGAACTACGTGTTCTTGATTTCTTAATTTTTGTTATTTAGCGTCGACTCTCTGCCACTTTTGGCTAATAGCGACGATAATCGATTGATTGATTAAATTGTTGTTTTAAGTCCACTTTATGCACAGAAAGGCTAATCAGGACTGGACCTACAGTTTAAAGTGGGATCCGAACCACTATGTGCCTCCACCGGGTATCGAACCCGGGACCCCTTGATTACAAGGCGACGACGTTACCACCGCGCCACTGAGGAAGCCCCAATCGCTACGATAAGAATGAGTAATACTATCATGAAATATATTAAAGGACTCGCAAAGAACACCGAAGCCCAGGCCGGGATTCGAACCCGGAACCTCTAGCGTCGTAGCACGCTATGCTAACAACTCCACCACGGAGGTCGTACTTGTTAATGTGGCAATTGTCCTTAAAACAGTTTTCCACAGCTTCGGAACTATACTATCTTTAATGGGAAAGAGACGGTGACGTGTGGAAAAGACGTAGCTGCTCCTCCATCCTCATGAGAGATTCGGCAGCTGAGAAAACATATCCAGAGGCTATCAGACGAAAGAGACAGCGATGCGAAGAACGAGTTTTGTCAACAATAACCTTTCCCTTCCGTCCTCTTGTCTTTCCAGTAGAGAGATGGGACTTTGCTGTGCAAGCAACATTAAGCCATTGCCTCGAAAAGCCAAGTCAGCAGGATATCTGTTTGCTATAGGCACGAGATTCCGAACAGGAAAACAGAGACCAGGGAGGAGGAAAAGATGAAGTCCTTTATTTATATAGCTGGAGCATCAGTGGCAAGCGCTGCCATGTAGGGAGATTAGGAGGCTCGGCCCGGATGTGCAATCTACTTTGGACATTTTAAAATTAATTTGTCAAAAGTTACTATATTGATATGAGTGAGGTATGTAAAAATATATTTCGAGAGGAGTCCGAACCAAGCGTAGTATTTTTACGTTCACTTTTATGCACTGATAGGCTTATTGGGACTGTACCTACAGTTAAAAGCGAGATCTGAAACACTATGTGCCTGCACCGGATTCGAACCACGGACCCTTTGATTACAAGGCGCCGACGCTGCCACAACGCCATGGGAAGGCACCCGAACGAAGTGTCTCAGATATAATATTAATATAAATGTTTACAATTAATACGTTAATGAAATGTACAGATCTATTCGTATTAATAATTACAAAAATATGTATATTAATTAATATTGTTATTGTTGTTATTATTACCGCCGGCCTCCGTGGCGCAGCGGTTAGCACAGCGCGCTACGAGGCTAGGGGTCCGGGGTTTCAATTCCGACTTGAGCATGGGTGCTCTTTGTGATTGTATCTTCATCAACTCATCCTCATCTTCGCGATTAGTCAAGAGTGGGACATAAGTGAAGTAAAATGAACCAAATCAATCAATTATTGTTATTATGACACGAATAGGTACAAAGACGATATGAGAATAATAGGGATGTAACATTACTGTATTTATTACTAGCTTACATGTAGTTAAGATCTCTGAAATTTGTATAAAAACTGGCCTGGTAAGAAAATTAATGTCAGAAACAAAATAACTGAATAACAAAAACAATGTGAGATCCAGTTGGTGAAAAGTAACATTCTTGATATATATTTCAATGCGTATTAATAGAAAAAGTAATTTGCATAAATCTTCTTAGATATTGTCATTAAAAGTCGTATGATCCCAATCTAACCCTTCCTTTCGTAAAAGTTCATCGGAAATAAATAACCCTCAATTATATAAAATAATAAACACGTATAGCCTATTTTGATTACTTTTGTTATTTGGTAAATCTATCGGGGTTGTCCGGACCCCCTAAGCAGCTCCCTAAATACATCCTTGATTGATATATTCAGAAATATATTTACTCTGATTCGAATACCCTTTTCACAGTATCAACCAGAGCCTCTCCAGTTCCGTAGTGGCATGACCTTGTAACCAATGGGCCACGGGTTCGATACCCGGTAGAACCACATCGCATAGTCGTTCGGTTCTCACTTGAAACTGTAGGTCCAATGCCGATTAGCTCATATGAGTAAACTTACAAGATACTTTGCAGACGTTTCGATTTGCAATCATATTTCGATTGCTAATCCAAAATTCGGTTCATTGAACTTAGAGAGTAGGTTTCGTAATTCTGAAGCCCTCGCGTCCGAAGTTCAATCTTAAGAATCTTTCGTTATATTCATTTGTGCAAGAATGTCTTTCTACTTGCATTCTGCACAATACCTTCTCGCGAAAACACGCCAAAGAAATCCGGAAAACTTACCCTCATTTAGAGTTCAGTGTTTTCAGTAGCTAACAATCTGTAGTTGACAATAACATATTCTCCATTCACAATGAAGTGTAATGTATAAAAAAGGATGTAGCAAGTGAAAAAACCCTGTAAGATAATTGCGATGGTAGATGTTCCATAGGTATCTTCGGCGGGAGCCACTGTACCTCTCTAGACTTACGTCAAAAAAATTAATCGACACATTTCGATATTTTTACATTGTATAAAATTGATTCCAATGCGCGGAAAACACAAATAACGGAGATGTTTGAACCCAAAGTTTGGCCCGACTAAATTAAAACCTGCAATCTCGGAGTGCTTTCGCAAATGTTTATTAGTAAAAACCGTTCGTATGCACACTCAAATAGCGAAGAATCACGTCTGAAATTGCTGTCAGATTTTAATCTAGCGACATAAAGTTATTATAGCTTCTGCTGTGGAATGTCGTGTAGGGTGCTTGATTCACTTGAGAGAATTCTGGCTGTTCTGCTTTACGCTAAGGTAACACGCTAAGACAACAGAAGTACAGTACTTTACTTCACAATAACACATCTCCGCAAGCTAAAAACAACTGAAAACGGGGCCGTTTACCCACTGTACCCCCTCGAGAATTACGTCGATCTTTTTTAAAAAGATTTCAATGTTTTACGTAATGTAAAAGTGGTTCCAGCTTTAGGAAAGCACAAATAACGGAGATTTTTAATCCCAAGGAATGGACCACATAAGTTAAAACATGCAAGTTCGGAGTATTTTCGCCACTTTTTGTTAGTAAAAACTGTTCGTATGCACACTAAAATAGCGAAAGAACAAGTCGTAAATAACTATCAGTACAAAACCTAACAATCCTAACCTAACTACGTAAAATTATAGCTGCTGTTGTGGAAAGTCACTTGCGCGAAGCCTTCGTGCTGTTCTGCTATGGTAACACGCTAAGGCAACACACGTACTGTACTTCACAATAACACATTTCCTAGAGCTAAAAATCAACTTAAAACATTCATAAACAATAAAATCTTCATAAACCATGCAAAATTCTTCACTTCTTCAGGGTGTATAGTGGGTCAAGGGTACCACCGCTATTAGTAGCGGAGTACAAATATAAGACGTTTCACTAAACTTGGTTTTTAAGTTCATACAACTGTAAAAATGCACGTAACGTACCTATAGTCCTTTTTGATCACTCATTTTCCTTCTTGAACCGGCTTACGTTGGTAAGAACAGAAAAGCACGAGTCTGGTGCAGCAGGAACAGGAGTCCAAGCAATAAGACCGGTAGCTCGTCGCTTCCAGCTAACAAGGTCAGAATGACGTCGTCCAAAAACACTACTGCCAGTTAGTTGACGATCAGGTCTCACTTATCGCACATTGTATTCAACACCATCGCTTACTCACGCAGTGATGAATTCAAGGGGTGGTCCGTGGGAAAATCCCCCTCACCCTGGAAATTAAATAGTCCTTCCCGAACTTGGCAGAGTAATTTAGCAATAATGTTCACTTTGGCTTTCTTTCATTACTTAAATTTAACGCAGAACGTACTCTTTTTTGTAATAAGCACCGATCAGTCACCTTCATAATTGAAAGTCGAAATAATGAACGCATTGAAATTATAGTCCGTTTTGTTAACTGCTAGATTAAGAAACACTGAAACAGGATGGATCAGGATACGCTTCAAGCTTGTGCGAAGGTGTCAGATGCTGAGGGGGATGAGGAACCCACAGAAAGTTTCATTACATATATGCTGTAGAAGTCTAGACGCCTTACTTTGCTGTAAATGTAAATTATTTCATGCTATATTACTATTTTATTGATTCCCATAACTTCATTCTTCTAATGAAAGTTAATTAATCCTAATTAAACTTAATTTAATTTAATTACATATCAGATGTAAGCAGGGTGGATAAAAATCATGAGTTTTATTTTAAAAAAACATTTTTGTTGATCTTTTTATACAAATAGGATTTTTTATTTAAATCGATTTTTTTTATTTTAAAAAAAACATGATTAAAATTGATTGCATGTTTTTTGGCACTATGCACATTGATATATGTTTTTCATAGAAAGGCTTTTTTTTAGTAAATGTGTAAAATATTTGAACAGTTTGATTAAAGCAAATAAAAAATATACGTAAACATACATTTTTCTGTTTCTGATACTGTAACTACTATGGAAATGTTTATTGAGTTTGTTAATGAAACTAATAATAATTTCAGTAACTCTTCTTCCAGTGAAACTAAAACATTCTGGATGTACTCTATAATTGTAACTTAAAATATTAACTTAAATATTTTTATAGTCTTTGTACCTGAATTTGGGAGATTTTCTTAATGATAGTTCAAAAAATATCAGCTGCCATGTTTATTTACAGTTTAATAATATTGATATTGTTTATAGTTTAACATAACTAGTATTTTGTATATTTTTCTACACAAAATGTTTGCTATTTTTGCCCATAAAATTATTGAATTTTAAATCAAGAGAAATGCTGTGATTACATTTCCTTTCGTATGGGCTTCACACCATCAGTACATATATTTTATTTCCTTTATTTTCCTCTTATTGTCATCTGATAACTAACTTTGGACAGAAACTGCTTCACAACATTCCCATAGAGTTCTGGTGTTCCTCCCTATTGAAAAAAAACTCTGTAAAAAGTACCTTCTTCCATTAGCAAGGATGAAAAAACCTGTTTATTTAACAAATCCAATTAGTCCTAAGCATTTAAGGTTCCGTTGATGGAAAATTGACTAACCAATCATGTTCCACACAGCACACCACACCATTAACTTAGCAGCACTAACCATTCAGCTTTGATCTGTCGAAAATGGGTTATCAGATAAAAAGGATTGAATATTCTGTTTATGAACTTCCTTATGAACATAAACATTAGCCTTGTCACTGTGAAGGACTTTTAATTCAATGGAAGCATCACACAGTAAATTGTTCGCGACAACCATTCATAATGCCCAACTCTTCGTGGATGTATCCGATTAAAATCGTGTGCAATGGCTTGCGAACTTCTCTCCCTAGACGTTACTTTGATCTCGATGCATTACCGAAGCGCTAAACAAATTTTAAGGCATTTTTCTAACACCTCAAAAAGGAGCAAATTGGTACAAGAATTCAGGTTAAATTCTGGTTAAAGATACGTCGAAGAAACCTTCACCATTGCATTTCTCGTGAAATTCTAGCCTGATTTGATATATCATATCACCCCCTTCCAAATTAAAATTCTAAAGTTGAATTCAAGATGGCGGACATCAAGATGGCAGCCGATCGTGCGGGTGGCGTCAATGTGGTGGTTACCTTGGCCTGATAACGATTGGTCATCACCATTTCCATGTTGCGCGCTGCAGTGGCCTTGTACCGAAGGTGTTAAGTGACTTTTTGAGCCACCCTGTATAAATTATTATTTATTTAGAGTGATTTAAATCAGTGATTTTTTTTTTCAAAAAATCTCCTGATTTAAATCAATCCACTCTGGATGTAAGTAAGAATTTAAAAATATTTGAATTGCTTTATTAATATTCTAATTTGATGCCTATGACATATCTCCCCCGTGTGAAGTGACATGTCCCCCTTCCCCCCCCCCCCCGGACGAAATGGCTGGATATTCAACACTACGCTGACGTCAGCGCAGAATGCTGTTACGCTTGGCTCTCTTAGCATAAATGCACTGCAGTTTTTTTTTTGGAGCTTGACCAAAAAGGAATTATTTATGCTGAGAGGTTTGTGACCGACAATTTAATACACTAACTTAAACGCACAATAAATGTATAATTTTAGGTATATTCGGCAGAAACGCGTCCTAAATTAAAAACGCAAATTTTTTGGGAAAATAACACCGAAAAGTAAAAAAAAACACCAATTTTGGAAAATAAAATGTCACCGGAAAATCGAGGTAACAACACGACGAGTTCTGAAGTCGTGAAGAAAATATATTTGGAATTTTCTTTCATCTTGTATCAATTGCAGTTTACCATTCTTCTCAGTGATCAATTGAAGTATGGAGAGTTTTGACAGGAAGACCCTGTACATGCAAATATTTTGCGGAATGCTCTCGCAGTTTATAATATTATATAATATATAATGCTCTCGACGTGTATAATATGGGTTCTCCCCTCAACGTGAGAAATCATATGGTCATGCTTTCCCACTTCGCTTTCAAACGTCACTCGCACCGCGAAGGAAGGATAATCCCTAAGCACTACTCGCCTGCGGGTTGACGCGTCGAGTGTTCGAACCGAGAACTACCTAATCTGACTATCACGTCGTATGTCACTCACTGCTCCACCTGGTGACAGCAGCAAACGAGCATCTGCTCCAAATTCATGACGCAGACCTAGCAGCTTGGCCTAATGTTAAATGAATGCAACGTTTAGTAATGCGGGGCTCAATTGGTCGTGACAAGATGACTGATTACTACGTGATGTTCGCTGAGAAAGAGAGAGAGAGGAATATATATATATATATATATATATTCTCTCTGTAGCACGCGAACGCGAAGCTAAGACGCTGTAGAGCGTACCTGTCAGAAATTTGTTTGCAACCGAAAGTCTGAACTACGAAATTACAAAGTTCATCTCTGTTTATCTCATTTTTATTGCTTTCTCACGCTCTGTTGTTCTCTCTCTGTCTCTCGTTTCTCTCAGTCTATCAATCTATCATTTGATTGATTCATTTTTTTTTAATTTTACTCCGCTTTTCTGACACCTTTGGCCAATCGTGAAGATGAGGATAAATGATGATAAGATGAAATGGATGAACGGACAATCGCAAACATACATGGATACAACATAACACGAGCTCCACAGAGGATTATACCGGTTGTGAGTCCAGACGCCGGAGCCTCGTTAGTTTGCAAAATGAAGTCAATGGTATATTAAGTGGAAGAGAGGTTGACATATGGTATTTAAAAAATTGTCACCCCTTAGACTACTCCATATCTATCTCTTGCATTTTCTGTCACTCTTTCCCTCTCTCTTTCTATTTTTCTCTTCTCTCCCTCTCTATCTCTTGCTTTCTTCTGTCAATCCTTCCCTCTCTCTTTCTATTTTTCTCTTCTCTCCGTCTCTATATCTTGCTTTCTTCTGTCAATCCTTCCCTCTCACTTTCTATTTTTCTCATCTCTCCCTCTCTATCTCTTGCTTTCTTCTGTCAATCCTTCCCTCTCACTTTTTAGTTTTCTCATCTCTCCCTCTCTATCTCTTGCTTTCTTCTGTCAATCCTTCCCTTTCTCTTTCTATTTTTCTCTTCTCTTCCTCTCTATCTCTTGCTTTCTTCTGTCAATCCTTCCGTCTCTCTTTCTATTTTTCTCTTCTCTCGCTCTCTATCTCTTGCTTTCTTCTGTCAATCCTTCCCTCTCACTTTCTATTTTTCTCTTCTCTACCTCTCTATCTCTTGCTATCTTCTGTCAATCCTTCCCTCTCACTTTCTATTTTTCTCTTCTCTCCCTCTCTATCTCTTACTTTCTTGTCAATCCTTCCCTCTCTCTTTCTATTTTTCGTCCTCTCTCCCTCTCTATCTCTTGCTTTCTTCTGTCAATCCTTCCCTCTCTCTTTATATTTTTCTCTTGCCTCCCTCTCTATCTCTTGCTTTTTCTGTCAATCCTTTCCTCTCTCTCTTTCATTTTTTCTTCTCTCCCTCTCTATCTATTGCTTTTCTGTCTATCATTCCCTCTCTCTTTCTATTTCTTCTCTACTCTCCCTCTCTATATCTTGTTTTTTCTGTCAATCTTTCCTTCTCTCTTTCTATTTTTCTTCTTCTCTCTCCCAATCAAATCTCAGTGACAACACCAGCGACAGCTGCTGGCTCTGAATTTGGTGAAGTGCTAGTAGGAAGGAAATGGGGGTATAGAGAAAATTAGGTGAATAGTTACACATACTTGTCAGAAACAGCATTTTCTAATAAGTATGTGTAACTATTGATGTATTACCCAATTTCCTTCCTACTAGCACTTAGCCTAAATCAGAGCCACCAGCCGGCGCTGGACGACACCAAAGACAAAAATTAATGTAGAGGCAGCTGGGGCGTCGGAATGTTATCTTATTACTTTACAAAATGTACAGTATATTTGGGCTTAAAAGCATTTATTAATCTAGTTTATTTTGTTTGCTGCGTGTGGCAGTAGGCTTTTGTTCCCCTTGCCCCTTTCTGGCACTGCAGCTGCTCTATCGGTGGGTCTGTCTTTTTATACTATCACGCAAACAACCATACCCACCCATGCACGTGTCTCCCTGCCCTTTGCATCTGCCATTCAATCCCGGACTGGGCACGGGTGTTAATTCTGAGTGTGTCCACTCATTCGCATCGCCCGATAGCTAAAAGTAGCAGAAATGCGATACTGAATAACAAGAATATTGTAAAATCAGCACACTTTTATAATGCCACGAACTTTGTTAAAAGCTCTTTATAAACAGGACATTTGGGTGGCTGTAGGAAGCTGGTAGCACAGTAATTGAGGACTAAAAGTGGTAAACGTTGTAAGTGCCAAAAGCGAAAGTGTTGAGAAATCGCATCGTTTCGCACATCAGCCCGTAAGAACGTGCACACTAGTGCCCTCTTTACACGCACTTTGAACTACTTAGAGGGCTACCAGCCACATTTCACGTTTACCACATTATAAAGCATAGCACATTTCACAGTTTCACGTGGTAAGCGGTGTTTGAATTCTTGTGGCACTTACAGCGTTCACCAATTTTAGTCTTCAATTGACAATTGTGGTTTAGTTTATTGATTTCGTCCCGAAAAGTCTTGAAAGACCTACAAGCAGGGGCGGAGCCAGAAATTTTCGACCGGGTGGGCAGAAGCTTCGTAGTGATAGATTAGGGTGGGCAGTATAAATGTAAGACCATGTATGTGTACGTAAGACGTAAGTATCTCCCCTCTCTCTTACACTCCCGATTTTCCTCTTACTTCTTTTCCCTTTCCTTGTTTTCCTCTTTATTATTTTCTAATTATTCTCGCATCTTGTTCAATTTACTTTCGTTTTGTCTCTGATGGACACAATTATTTTAAGGGAGTGTTTACACATGCGCAGCCATACCCCAGCCATACATTCTAATCCAATTCTTTCATGCATGTTAATACAGTGAAATAAATGGATATTTATCCCCCTCGCACCTTCAATAATGACCTTAAACGCTTTCTTTTCTTCATCTAATGGATTAAATATGGTGAATTTAAGGTGTAAAATTTTTACCTGTATTTTGGAAAAATATATAAATGTTCAATTTTACATTATTTGAAGGGGAAAAATCCCCCAAAGTATCTCGATGGCGCAGTCTGCGCCATAATCCCCCCCTGGGGGCACCCCTGAATATACGTCTTCTTGGTAGAAAAGGCTTAGCATAAAGAGGCCATAGTGCGGGGGCAAAAAGTGGCAAAATGTGGCTGGGGAACTGCATCCCCCACTTCCCGCTCCTCCTAATCGCCGCCACTGAATGTTTGGATAAAATGAACGTCTTATTAGGAATGATTTAAAACACACACGGAAAACAAATTATTTGTTCATTGTCCATTAAGTATCCCTAGGCTAATGAAAGGCTATTTTGAAAAAATAACACTCGTCATAAGTAATAAACAAGTAAGATTGAGAAATCTGTTCAGAATTTAAGAGATTATTAGCTAAGTTGCTTTTCGTTTTCTGAAGAACTGTCATATTACTAATGCGGGAGAAGCAATACACGTATGGTTACATGAACATATTTTTTGAGGTAACAAAATGATTTAGGACACAAGGAATTCATCGAAGTTGATCATCGTACCAGTAATACTTCATCTATTTTTCACTGGGTTGTATGGGGTGACTATTTCGAACACACTAGAATGTCAACCTCTATCCTGTGCAGCATACCCTGGAGACTGTATTCTTTAAGGGCAACGAGTCCCTGGCGCTTGGAACCACTGTGAAAGTAATATTTTATGAGGGTTTGTATTTTGAGTGTCAGCGTGTGTTTGTTTTCGCCCCTTCGTTACTTTCATCTAATCACCATTGAACCTTATAACGTCGTCATTATCAAAATTAGCAGAAATATGACTTTAAATAAAACAACACAACCACAACTTACTTTTCCAAAAATCGAGTTTCATTAGTCCATAGCTCTTAGAAAGTTGAGGTGGTAGTTTCAATTGCACAGCTTTTCATTAGTGGATCAAGGTAGCTAATTCCGTGAATAATGACATTGTTTTCCGAAAGTCTCAAGTATTTGTCTCAGGCAATCACTCTCTTAAAATAGACGCATCTTCTGTGGTGATAAAATGCCACGTTTTGTGCGAGTTATTCCTGTATATTTTTTCCGCCAATGCCATAACGCTGTCGCATTATAATGAAGAGGTCCTGTGTTCGACTCCCCCTCCTCTGGTGGAAGCACAATGCACACGGGTTCGGACTACACGTTAAACTGTAGGTTTAGTCTTGATTAGCCTATCTGATTATAAAAGTGGGCTTAGAAACAAACTAACAAAATCGTCTTCTATATACTTCGTGACATAACTTTTTTTCTTTACTTCAGCTGCATCTACAGATTCTGTTGACATTTTCAGCTGATTCATGTGACAAAATTTATGTGTGGAACGAGGATTTCTAAATAGGATAAGCCACTCATTAGCAATTGAATAATTCTGTAGCTTTTTCCATATATAACTGTTTTATTAAAATTTATTTACTTCGGTATTGTAGTGATTGTTGTGATACCTTCTTATTAGTAGAACGAATATAAAGTTGATATTTCGTATACCATATTGATATTTGAAGATGACAGGTATATAAAAATTGTAATGAAAAAAAAAGGGACACTTCTGGAATTTCAATGCAGAGCTAATTAAAATTATATTATACTCTATAGCAGGCATGTCTAACTTCAATCAAGCAGTGATCTACTTTTTATTGTCACAACAGGCAGTGAGCTACTATTAATCGTTAATCTTTGCAAAAATCTGTACCTACTCAGCCATTATACATTATAGAAGTTGAATTCAAATAACGTATATTCGTATAATTACAATAGATAACTGCGATCGACCAACAAACGCCCCGAGATCGACCGGGCAATCGCGATCGACGCGTTGGACATGACTGCTCTATAGCATACTTAAACCCGAAGGTTTATGGCTGCAAACCTTCCATCTGTCCCTATCCTGGGCAAGATCAATCCAATCTTTCCCATCCTTACCGATTTATTTTAGGTCCATCTCAACGTTATCCCTCCATCCTCGTCTTAGCCTTCCTACTGGTCCCTTACCATCAGGTTTCCCAACAAGAATCCTGTAAACTATTCTTTCCTCTGCCATTCGAGTCACATGGCCTGCCCATCTAACTAAGTCTTCTTGATTAAATTATTCTAATATTAATTAAAAAGTCGAAATAATTTATTGTGTTGCTGGTGGAAGTAACACTAAGATGATGTTTAGATTTGTTTATTTGGAGATGATTTTAACCATAGCCAGGCCGGAATATATATACGTAGTGGAGGCCCGGAGCTGCAGCCCTCAAGTTCACCCTCAATTCTGATTTAATCTTGATGATACCCTGCATAATTTTGAGCCTCCTAAACCTACTAGCTGCTTTTAAACATGGAAGTATCAATTTGATCACAGTTTTTGTTTCAACAATGACAAAAGTGGCTTTTTATGGGTTGATAATATGTGAACATTTCCGGCATAAATAATATTCACAAGTAAAATATACATGTTATGAACACCAGGTTACACTTAAATATTTAATCATTCATATATCCCAGAGTATATGTACTTATTGAATTTGATTGGGTGGGCAACCGGGTGGGCACAGGAATTTTTTTTTGCCCACCCGTGCCCACCCCTGTCGCCGTCCCTGCCTACAAGCAGGCCAGTAGGCTAGGTAGGATAAAGCCCATGGCGCCATGTACAGACAGCGCCGTTTAAACTTCTTTTTTCAAGACAACAAAGTCAGAATGTGACACATAAAAATTTACACTTGGCTAAGGTATGGGAAGAAGGATAACATACAAGGTGTTACTCGACCCTTGTTCCCATTGAAGATTTTCATGTAATGAAGTGACCACCAAAAAATTTGGGTGGGGGGCATGAAAATAGATGTCACCACTGAACTAGTTACTATTTTTAATTAGTTTTCTATGTTTCCTCATTTCAATCTTTGTAGGATGTAAATATCATAAACCATGGCATAAAAAAGGAAATACTATTGAGGTGTAAGGGGTGATGATGCTTCCACGTAGTACACCCTGGACTGCATTTTGCAGACTAACGAGGCTATGGCGTCTGGACCTACGGTCAGTATAATCTTCGTAGAACTATGTGTGTGTTGTCCTGTGTGTAAGCCTTGTTGTGTGTGTGTGGTTTGTTATCTATACTTACACAAGACATACAAACACACAGGTTCAAATTAAACAACATAACTTTAATACATGGAAGCCATTCACGTACATCTTACACACGGTTACTATGACAACCAATCAAAAGCATGCTATAAAATACAAATTATTATTCTTCCTCTTATCATGCGTCTATCATCTCCTCGTGGAGTCTCTTTTTTGTTTCAAGTGCTGGTCTCACCATATCTATCAGAGGATCTTCTAAGTCAATTCGATCTTCTGAGTGGCGCGTGCCCAGCGTTTGTATTTGGTTGGTTTTGGTTATCTCTTCTTCCCTCTGCATCCTTAGGTCTATTGGTAACTCTTTTAGCTAGAGTTAAGAACTGGTCCAGGCCCAAAGAATCGTCTTCATCTTTCTCACACTGAACAGATCTGTTTTATGCTGCTCCACGGCCCGTGCCACTGAATTCCTTGTCTGGGACAAATCTGTTTGTTTTCATTATTTACTCCAAATTATCTTCATAAACATCCTTGTCCAGATATCTTGATGCTCTGTAAATATGTTGGCCCAGAGTTCCCACCAAGGTTTATCATACACGTTGTACGCTTCGTTATCTCCGTACCCACTGTCCATCCCCTTTCATTGGTTGAACAGCCTCTGGTCAAACTGAGTGTCTTCACTGCCCATGCTCTTAGCTGGCATTCCAAGGGCAATCTCTTCACTAATGTCCCTCTCCCTGTCTCTTTGGAGCTTCGATTTTTTTATCAGGATCTGCTCTGGCCAAATTTATTTTTCGTTGTCTATCTTTATGTGTCTCATATAGCAGTTGGTCACGTTCCCTTTATTCGCCATCCTTATTTGCCATTGCCTGTGTTCGAATTCCAGCTCTCTCTTCTCTCGCCTTCTGAGCCAACTGCCTCAGATGCTCCTCTTTCTTCTCCTTTTCTTTCTGGGTAAGTTTCTTCTCCAGCTGCGCTCTCAAACCTTCACTTTCCGGTATTTTAGTATTAATATCTGCGTTATCATTTCGTCCGGACCCTGTATTTGTGAACATCGTGCTAACAAGTTCCTCCAACCTGGATGAATACTGTCGAGCCATGAACGTCCAGTCAACGGATAACGCAGTTCTTCTTCACACAATATAACCGGTAATTTATACAATACGTCATTCAATGATAAATCAATGAAAGCTAGACCTTTCAACTTCAAAGTATTTCGCCGATGGGGAAATAATTGTTTGAAAGACTTGTTATTAAACAGAGTAACTGTGGATCCAGTATCTAGTTCACATTGTACAATTCGTTTATCAATACACAAATCAACTACGCACGGTTCTGCTGACACAAGAATATAGCTTGTGCCATCTATAGCTTGTGCTCTTGGCTTGAAACTAACACTCCTTGCTTTTGAGCGAGTGAGTGTTGCATCTTCCATTTGTGAATTATCTGTGCTTGATGAAATAAGTATTATCTTCTGGCGGATGAGAATCACTAACTTCAACGAGCAATAAAGACAAGCCATGAAATTCGTTATGTATGTTTTGTTCAACAATAGCGTCTAAAGTTTAATATTAGACTAAAAGTTTGATCCGAAGAAATTATCTTACTCGTAAGTTCATGGTTATTTTTCCTAAACTTGCATTTTACATGCCAATGAACTTTCTTTTTGCAAAATGAACATATCGAATATTTTGCTGGACAATGTCCAGGATCATGTTTTCTGGAGCAATCTATCACATTCTTCAATGATTTTATAACTCCTAACCTGAGGATTTTTGTGTGCTTGCGAGGACTGGAAACGTTTAAATTTCTGTGTCCCAGCAAGTGCAACTAGATTAGGACTACATTTCTAGATTAGGAAACATTTGTGTTCCCCGTTCAATTAATTCCATTTCAAGCACAACATCTTGACATTTTTCTGGAGTCAATGTAGGTTCAGAAAGTAATTTCTTTCTAATGGCGTCAGACCGAACGCCTACAATTATTTGCTCTACAATGGCTTCCTGTAAGTACTGTCCAAAACTACATTTACGTGCTTAACACGTACCATAAATTGTGTTGCATTCTCGCCACTTTCTTGTATGCATTGCCTGAACTTAAAACGTTCCACATATTTGTTTCTTCTCTGGCCATAATGTTTAAGCAGATTATCATAGAGGGTCGAATACGTTTGCAGTTCGACTCTTTCAGGTGCAAGGATAGTTTTCAACACTTTAAAAGTTTCAGAGCCCATAACTGCAATCAGTATGGGTACCTTTGTGGCTTCATTAACATCACGAGCCAAACAAGACGGTTCAAACCTCGTTAAATAATCATCTATTTCTTCCGAATCTGGCCGAATAAATTCAAACCGAACATATTCATAATTGTGGACAACTTAATATCACAACATCGTAGACACAATCCGTATCACACTGATTTAAACTTTGCCCTTGTACAATTATTGTAAATAATACACAAACCGTGTAATCTTGGTTCTTACCGTAGAAATTGATCAAGCCGACACAATTTCTTCTTACATAAACCTATGCTGGAATGATGATCGTCGCGTACTCTTCGTGACGTCTTCATCCATACTTCTTCTCACGAATAATTACCAAGAATATCCTACCGACTGCGCCATAGATGTAAGCCTTATTGTTTGTGTGTGGTTTCTTATCTATACCATCTGTCTCTCAAAGTATGGAGACTTTGGAACCACCCTGTACATCGTTTGAATATGTCAACAGCTGAGCTGTGCCATTCAATTTCAATCACAGTTTACGGTGGGCCAAATATAACATTGGGGGGTTGGGGAAGAGGCTACTTTTATCTCGCCAATGGCAAACCATAGTTTGACAGAACCTGAGATTTGAAAGTTCCATCTCGCCTGGCACTTTGCCTGGAGAAATACCATATCCGAAGTTATGACGAGAAAAGAGGGAGAAAACTGAAAAGTTAAAGAAAAAAACGATGACATTTCCGTTCCTCCTTTTGGTAAATGTGTGTCTACTAGACGATGAGTTGTTGCTGTTTCTCCCCGTCTCGGAGACGGAAGAAAAAAAAACTAGAGATTGGGGAGAGAAGGGGGGGAAAAAAGAAAAGTCGAGATTTGAATTTCCCGGAGGGAATCCCCTATTTTCCAGAATGCTTAGGAATTCCCAGGCAGCTAAGAGAACGCCAGTGTTTGGATTGATCGGGGATTCCCCGAGGTGGATTCCACGCAAAGTACTTTGCAGGTGGAGGTCAACAGAAATCTCGTAAGAAAGGAGGAAAGGGGTGGTGGGGAGCAACCTTGCGGAGATAGGAAAATACTTCTCCTTTTCTCATCCCTTTTTCGTCTTCTCCTCAGGAGGAACGAATGCAAAGGCAAAAGTCAACAACTCAAAGACTAGATTTTCTTTCCATACCCGCCGCATCCTTAGTTTCCTCTTCCCCCTCTCCCTTTTTCGGCGGTAGGCATGTGTGAAAGAAGTAACCGAACGGAGCGCATTGAATTAGATTCCGGAAAAAAAAATTCCATTCAAGACCTGCTACGTAATTGGATTACCAGTAAATCGATATCGATTTTAGCTTCTCTGGCTTGTAGTCTCCTGTAGACTTGTATCCGTTATTTCACTTCTGAACGTCCCACACACAGACACGACGGTGACAAGAGGGTAAAAAGTTTCCATAATTGCAGAACATTCCCTCAATGGCGTCCTGAATTCGATTTTCGGAGGAGGCACAGTGCTTCCGATTCCACCCTAAACTGTAAGTCCAACCTAGACCTACATAGTGGTTCGGATCACAATTGAAACCGTATGACCAGTCCCGATTAGCCTATCTGTGCATAAAAGTTGACTTACAACTAGTGTTGGGTGATGTACCGTCCAGACGATATATCGCGATATTAAAAGAAATATTATACAGACGATATATCGTCACGATATTTTAGCTATATATTGATGAAGGAATTGGGAGCATGAAAGGTGAAATATCAAGTTTACTAAAACGTCGACCTGAAGCTCGCTAGTTGAACGCTCATTCACCCCAACTTCCACCGGATGCAGAGCCGAACAACAAGAATTTTCCACTCTGTTCTGCACGGTCAGCAAGGCAACGGCCCTCGCCAGCGGTGAGTGCACCTCCAACTGTAACTTTCCACCTGCACCTAGGGATACCACAGGTGTACATTTGGAGGTGCAAAGTCCACCAAGTCACGGCGAAATTTCGATGCATAAAATCCCCCTGCAGATAATCAATCGATCTCCACATCACCAGCGACTCGATCTACGAGACCACGACATCTGACAGTTGAGAGATCGCGACATTACGAGGCGGCAACGAGCGAGCAGTTCGAGAAGCAGTACTGACTGCGGAGATCCAGAAGCCGAAAGCCAGCCCGAGTCCAGAGAATCAGTGCTCCGTCGATTAAGCCGCCGAGTCGCCAGCTACCTCTTACCGCCGCCAACAATCTCTCCAGCGAGCACCAGTCTCCATCTGACTCCATCGCCGACGCCAGAAGCCGAGGGCTAGAACAACAAGCAAGGGGAGTAGCGTTCAACGACTTAGGCTCCTAACAATCCTTCACCCGCACCATTCAGCGAGATCCAAACTAAAACCTAACTTACTTAACTGAGCTACATCCCGGCGTGACTCGATCCCGTGCCATACCGGACGTCACGCTACAATGCACCGTGTCGGCGATATTTGGTCACGATATTTTTGCGATATCCACGATATATGGCCGATATCACAATACGAAAAAAAAATCCTCTCGAATCGTCTGTGACGATATTTTCTTCACGATATATCGCGATATCAAATTTCCAACTCTATTTAAAACTCAACTCAACTTGAGAAACAGTAGAGAGATAGAACTACTCTCCAGCACCCCTGAAGATGGTCACTACTCCCTGCGGAAAGACAAAGATGATTTCCTATTCAAAAACGATAACTGATTTTTCTGGCAATCCTGTTTCGATCGTGGAAAAGGTGTTTTAAAAAAGCCCCACGTTTCCTCTCTCCCAATTCTTCCTTTTCTTCACTAAAAAAGAAAATGTTCTTAATGGCAGGAGACCTATACATAATACGCCAGATAACCCTGAACATATAAATTACGACGTCACGCATGTGACGCCTGGAACATCCATATTAAGGTAGCGCAATATACTCAAGTCCTATAGAACGGAAATTTACTGAATTATTCAGAGGCGTAAAAGTTCTTTATGTTCTTCTTATCCGATATTCAAGCGTTAACTTGGCGAACGGGACTCATCGGAAAAGGCGGCAACGAAAAATGTTGCTTGCAAGGGTGAAGGGGGAGAAATTTAGAAGCGACGGGATGCAGTAATGCCTGGCACTAAACCCCGTAAAAGTTCCGGAGTAAAACTCCATTGTTACGAGCCCTGAATCCTTGATTGGTGAACGTAAAATCTGGATCATAGCCCCCGTCCTCCCCTCCGAACGCTTGCTTTTTATCATTGTATGCCCCCCCACCCCCACCCCTTGGTAGCGATAACCGCTGCAGGTTACAAAACAAGTTGTTAAACATCTGACGAACGTTTGATTACCTCGCATCAAGATGCCCTCTCATATCCCCCTATGACGTCATTGACCTCGCGGATAGCCATGAACGATCCTCTGCTGTTTGGTTGGGCAATGGGCCGATACGGGTGCTCATTGGTGGGAAGGATGGGTATTGTCAACAACGGGCTGTTGTAGAGTTTCGGAAAGTACTTTGAAAAGGCACTTAAGGTGAAGACTTCGCCTGGGGGAAAAATATTTATTTGTTATGTACCTCGTGACGTAATACTGTTAGGTACCCTTTATTCCCTTAGTCCAGGGACTCTAAGTGACAACGCTGTAATCAACTTGAAAGAAACCCTGCTTAAGTTTTATTGCACCGAAATGGTGCAATGACATTTACAAGAATACGAGACATTTCATATTTTTAACAACAGAAGGGTGCGAACTAAGACGGGGATGGCTGACTCGATTACCTTCCCTCCAGGGTGCGAAATCCCGGGGACGACGGGAATTCCCCCATCAACAATCTTGTTCTGGAATTTCCCCCACCAAACTTTTCCGGGGGGGAGAGTTTTTGTTCTAACAACAAACATAAACAATTAGTTTTGAAGTCAAATATACTTTACTGGAATTATATCGAGCACACATGCAAAGAACATACAAAAAAGAGCCTCATCTCTAAGGAACTGAAAAACCCAGCAATCCCCAGAACAAATAAATTGGTCCGACTTGTTATTTCTTCTCCATTTCTCATCGTCTTTCCTCAGCTACCGCAAAGTGTATAAATATGTAAATAAGACACGTAATAACATTTAGATGTGAATTGTATGTATGAAATTATTATCTTCTTAATGTCTCTTCATTTTTTCCGCTAGCCACGCAAATCATTGTTCATAGTATTAGTAGTATTATATAGAAATCTTCAATTTGCAGTCGAATTTTGAATGGACAGTTGATATAATATATTGTACAGTATATTTTATAATATAATTTAATTATTTAATAATTGACAAATATTTCATGGAAATTAAAATTATATATAAGTGTGTGTGTGTGTGTGTCTGTGTCTGTGTCTGTGTCTGTGTCTGTTCCTCCCCGCCGCCACCACCAATTTACAGTGATTTCGCACCCTGCTTCCCTCAGAAGACCTAGTAACGCTGGTACAAAAAATTTCCTTCTCTCAAAAAGGCAAAAGAGAAAGAAACCAGGGGTGTTTATTTATCGCCCTTAAAGAAAATGGAGTTGAAATCATGTAGTATACCATTTCATAACCTTAACCATGTAACAAATACAATTGAAAAATCATTCGTGTCCATCATTGGTCCAGTCATCAAAGATGTCTCTTCCGAAAAGTATGCACCCTTGTGGATTATATTATATTATACAACTGACCAACCTCACCGAGCCAACACAGCAGGCTGATTTCCACTTAAGTGGTAATTCCACGTGTATTGAAGTTCACAAGAAACCTGTAGGTGGGTTAGTACCCACAGGGGGGATTCATGACGCACATGCACAATGGTAATTTTTTTTGGGGGGGAACAAAATTTTATAGTTTAGCTTGAGCTACCAATTCTGTATATGTTCACATAAAAGTGGGGGGGGATTGTTTCGTTTGATTGACTTGTTATTTATTTTTATTTGTGTTTATGTTAAGTACACTAACAATGGCAGTGAGCCGTGCTTTTTCTTTCTTTCTTTAGTCTTTTAATTTCAACTAACTTCAACTGCAATGAAAGGTTTCGAATATCATGCGCCTTTCGATTGTTGGCATCTCGGCAAGTGGTAAACAATGTCTGTGTTTTCTATGTGCTAGTTCTGAGTCGGCTCAGAACTTCCGACATGCAGAATTCAGTTTTAGTGTTGGATGATTTCATGCACGATTTGATTCGCTTTCCTGTGCTTCGACTGACAGGATAATTCTAAAATACTGTCAGCATTTGTTGTCTAAAGCTTACATATTTCGAAAATTTATTTTTTTAAAAAATGAAATAAAATGATCCACATTCAAACAAAAATCAATTAATGCGTATTTATCCAAACTATTTTTGTGCGTGTTCGGGGGGGAGGGGTATGATGAACAATTATTTTGGGGGATGCGTTCTCTGCCTTGAGGCGGGATGGGCACCCCTGGTCTCAATTCAATAGTTTTCAGTTTTACTAGTTTACTGGTGTTACTAGTTCGATAGCTCTTTTCGTTAGGGTGGCCAGACGTCCTGATTTTTGCAGGACAGTCCTTTTTGAGGGTCATGTCCTGCGTTCTGTGATGCTACTTCAAAAAATCAAATATGTCCGATTTTTCAACAGCGTCCTGCGAAATGTCCTGCAAAATATCCAGACGAATTGTTTGCCTCTGTGAAACTGTTATTGCCTTTAAATTAATAATTTCGCTCGCTTCGCTCTTGTTGTAAAACTTCTATTTATTGCTTAGAAGCAGATATTGCATGCAGTCTGTTCATGATATGATACGCAAGGTACCGAGTGATGACTAATTCTTGGGTTTGGTTTGAGTTAGTGTTTTAAGTCCACTTTATGCACAGTAAGGCTAATCGAGACTGAACCTACGGTTTAAAGTGGGATCCGAACCACTGTGCCATGGGCCTTCACCGGGTATCGAAACCGGGACCCCTTGATTATAAGACAACGACGCTACCACTGCGCCATCACTAATTCTTGGGGTTTGCATGTTTGATCCATTGATGAGATGTTTACTACAGCTGCGGAAAGGGACAAATATATTCTCAGTATTAATTAATATTTTAATATTATTTCACAATGTATTAATGTTTTATGTTAAAAAAGTAAGGAAGTAAGAACGAGAGGAAGGTTGATCTGTAAAATTAAAAAGACAAGCAAGAAAAGGAATAAAAAAGAGAGAAATTAAAAGCGAAATACATAAGAAGGGCGCACTTGACCCTGTCCTGTGCTCTTTTAGTTACAGCTGCAATTCCTCCTGTACATCCATGGATGTCCTGCTTTTCGTTTCAGAAAATTTGGCCACCCTACTTTTCGCGTGTGTGCTATTTTTTTTTTAATGTAAATATACGGGTGTTTCTCGCACTAAGTGTTTCTAAATAATGTGCAAATGTCATAAGATTTAATGATGTAAGTTAGAACCAACGTTCTAAGGTACTTACAACCGCAAGGCAATAGTTTAGTTTACTGACTGGTAACATACACAATTTACGTATATACCCAGAAATAACTACCAGCCGAAATGAAATCACAAATACAACACTGAGTGATTACCCACCCCCACTCCCCTAAATCAAAACGCTTAATTTTCACATTGCGTACAAAAACCCTAAGGTTTTGGGATCGAACATAGGCTAGGCCAGCCTAAAGCTACTCGCTTGGTTTTAGAGAGGTACCCTTATGGCTTGGGGTAATACCCCGGAGAAACAACGGTAGCACGTAAACAAGCCCCTGTGAAATGAGAACACTTAAACATTCGATTTTAACACTTCGGTTGACTGGTCTGGCAGGGTCGTGAGAATATTAGAAAAGGAATAAAGGAATGTTCGTTTACCTCTGATGTCTTTTAGAGATGTTCGTCCTTCTGATCTAGTAGACAATGCACGGTCCTGAAACTCCTCACGTAACAATTGATAATCAGACAATAATTCGGAGGCAAGACCTGTTCAAGCGATAGCTTTCTGATTACAACTGGGCTGAGAAATGGTCTCTCGAACTATTTATGTGGGATTAAAATTTCCGATCGTTAAACCCGTTGCAAGTCCGCGTCTGCCGTTAACGGTGTATTTTGCCTAAGGCTGAGTTTACTTATTTTTCGTACAATTTCCGGTAGAATCCCGTGTCAGCAGATTTGTCAAGATCCGCTGAAGATTGCCGGTGTTATGTGCTTGTAAGAAGCTATTTCCAGCGCTCAGCCGGACCCCTTGGCGAAGTGATTAAACTATCGAGTTATGACGCCAGGGGTCCCGGGTTTGAGTCACGTCTTCGGCTTGATACGAATGCATGCATCCACCCACTCCATAACAATACAACATTCACACTCATAAAACACAAATACTCGCATTAGATTATGAAATGTAAACTTATTTTTAAAGTAAGTGTTATTTCGTGCCTTAAATGTCAACAGTGGCCGACAATACGTTACGAAATGGACAACACAACTTATTATCAAGAAACTTCTTCACGTTATGAAATGTAATCTTATATTGCAGAATGTAATATATTGTTTCGTGCCATAGGTGTCAATAATAGCCGACAATACAATACAAAACAGACAACACAACTTATTGTCAAGAAACATTGTTAGGTTATGAAATGTAATTTTATATTTGAAGAAAGTATTGTTTCGTGGCTTAGGTGCCAAGAATAGCCGACAATGTAATGCGGAACAAACAACACAACTTTTAAAGAAACTTCGTGGAGGGATGGTTATCGTAATGTTCTATCATTCCCAGGTTCGATTCCTATGGATGAATTGTGTATCCGATTACCAATCCTTGATCTTCAATAACGCAATTATACCACAAGACGTAGAAAATTGAAGTAAAATAACAAAAGAAGAAAAAAAGAAAGACATTTTTAGAAAAGTTGGGAACGGTATATACTGTCTTAAGTTGGAAAAAATGTTGAGGTTACGGCCTGTTTAAATATTTTCCACTTAATGATGAACCACTCACATTTAAGTTTGTCTCGCCCCGCCACTGTTCGAAATAATTATTGACAGGCACGACACTGCTTTTACCGTTGTTGATGAGACAACATTGCTTTTCATTGCTTCACATCTATGTCGTCAAAAGCAAATACAATTTGAGTGGCAGAAAGTAAGATATTTTCCACCATTTTTTTGTTACCACAGTTGGAAATCTCTCTCTCTCTTTTGGCAATGTATATGCCGATGATACAAAAAAATGTTGACAGAGATATAAGGCCAGAACAAAAGGGAAAGAACAAAAAAGGGGGTAATTAATCTGTGAACCGGTGACTTAAACAAACGCCTGTTTGAAGCATCGCAAACACTGCTTTTTGTGTACACAGGCTGTAGATTACAGGGAGCTCCTCGTAAACCTGTCAACACACAGACCGCAATGGGTTGGTCGAATTGGATGGCGATTGATGGTAGGTGCTGCCCTATGCGAACGAGTTTGAAACGGAGCGCAAATATTTTGCGAGAGCGGCGAGTCGGTGCTATTTAGAAATATTTTTTTTCCAGGACACACACAAAAAAAAATCGTTTGCTTTATTCGCAATTAACGCAACCTTTGTAAATGGCGGCTTCGAAATTGAGCATTATTGTGTTTGTGCTGTGCTGCGAGAAAGCAGATGAAGCTTGTGTTTGTGCGACCGAGTTTTTCAAGTCGCCAAATGTCATCTGATCTGTTTGCGTGCCTTGGAGGGGTGGACGGAGGCAAGGGGGGAGGAGTAACACACAAGGGAGGGGGAGAAACTGGGTCAGCGGATGAGAGCTGGGGTGGCTGTGATTAGGCCTTTCACGCAAAGCTGTGATTGTGTTGATCCGCCACGTTTCACAATGTCATGCAAGTGCACAGTCGAAATTTAAACCGGCTTTAGACCAACAGATAAAACAAAAAAAATCTTTTCTGTATTCATTAAACTAAAAATGCTATTACCATGTCTTTCAAAGGATAGACCAACGTATAGACAGATACGTTTTAATGCTTTCGGATCTTTTTTCTTTCGAACTAGTAACGGAAGGATTTCAACAAAATTTCCCAAACAATTTCCGTACGAATTAAAAGTTTGCTTCTAACTATTACAAATAAGCTATAAGAGAATAACAGATTAAAATTGTATATTGAAGCATATTCTCCAAACCTTCTTCCTATGAGCATGTTAAATGCGAGTCAACCATTTAACGTCACAGAGAGGCTCCGCCCTGATCCTGCGTACCGCGCTACTGCGCAGGTCTAAAACAGCGCAGCACAATTTCTGCGCAGCATGCTATCATTTGCAAGAGTCGTATGCTCCTTGACTGACTTCCGAGTTTGAATATTGATTGTTCTGAACAGAATTCGGAAGAAATTGGTGGAAGGTTTTTGTTGTTGTTCCTTTAGGATTTTTTTCCGCAAGCTTCAAGACGATCCTAAACAAAAAGTAAATTCGCTTACCTCCTATTTTGACCAAAAAACGAACACCAAAATTCTGCCAAACAAAAATGAATCCAGCAGGAAACCCGTTTCTTCAAGTCTCCAACTTTATAAAGTAGGTTTGTGATGAAGAACTGCTACATTGAATCTTTCAACTTGCAGGCCAACACAACTAACTGTTTTGAAAATGTAAAAATTACTACAAATCTTTCCCTAAAAAAGTCACAATGTGTCCAAGGACGCCTCCAAGGAGGTCATTTGACACCCCTTGGAGTCGTCCTTGTGTAAAAATTGGTTACATTTGTATTCCATTTTCCCTATTTCTTTCCCTGGATTTTCTTTTTCTTTCCTATGGCTTAGAGTCTGTTTTTTCTTGCTCATTTCTAATTTATTTTGTCTTGTTTTATCCTATTTTCTCGTTCTCCCTCCCTGCTTTCCATTGTATATTTCTTTATTTATCTCTCTCTCTCTCTCTCTCTCTCTCTCTCCTTATTTCTCCCTATCTCTCTTTCTAGAGATAGTTTATTTATCTCTTCCTCGATTCTATTATATATATTTCTCCCCTTTCTATCTCTTCTTTTCTTTATATCTCTCTGTCACACACAATAGTATCTTTTCTTCACTCTATATCTCACTATATATCGTTCTTCTAACTTTTTCTTTCTCTCCCACTCACTTGTTTATATTCTGTTCCTTCTCTGTTCTTTCTATTCCTCTGTGCTATTTCTCTGTGTACATGATTCATTCATCTCTCTCTCTCTCTCTCTCTCTCTCTCTCTCTCTCTCTCTCTCTCTCTCTCTCTCTCTCTCTCTCTCTCTCTCTCTCTCTCTCTCTGCCTGTCTAGAATATTTCTATTTCACCATGATCTGTAAAACATGACGTCACACACACACACTCCCCTATGAATGTTTAAATTATTGGCATATACGAGATGTGTATTTCTTAATTTAGCTCGGAACGATAACAATGTGTAAAACAATTATAACGGGTTAACAATTTTCCTTGTCTAGAGTAGAAATCCACGAGTTAAATAAGCACATTCCTACCGCTTCAGGTTTGTGTGGGTCGAGTGTACAAAACAGGGTAATGTACCGAAATGAAATTAAAAAGGTAACTCTATTACAAAGTAATTACATTATTTGCATGAATCGTTCTTTTCGTAACTCATTATGCGGTGCAATTATTTTACGCAACGCTGTTCTAACAATTTAGTTATATTTAATGTGTTTTTAAAGCAAAAAGTTGGTATGTAGTTTGAGGACATGTTTATTAGGAACCTAATGAAAATAGGAAAAAACTAGCGTAACAGTAACTAACTACAGTCAACTTTGCTCATAAACGAATTCGGATAATTAGTTCACCATATCTAAAGTTCACTAAAAAAGGAATGCATTCCTTTAACTTGATTGATTGATTAATTGAGTTGGTTTTGTAATCGGGACTGGATCCGATCCACTAATTATGTGCCTCCACCGGGTATCGAAACCACGATCCTTTGATTACAAGGCGATGACGCTACCACTGCGCCATCGGGGAGGCTCTCCTTTAAGTTGAATTGGGGTTAGTAGTACTAGAGAAACTAAAATGTCTGATTGACACACAGTTTATTAATGAAACATCAAACACAGATATGATTAATTGACCTTTTTAATATTATTTCTTAATTTTATTTCATTTTAATAGATATATTAATCTTATTAACCTAGTAATTATAAACTTTATTACTATTATCAGTGGCGGCAATTGGGTTCAGAAACCGGGGGGAGGGGCAAGGACATTATATTTCCCTTTGTAGATATGGTTTAGCATAGTCCCGGGGGGAAAGGGGGCAAAGGTACACTAAACTGATTGTTTGAAATAAAGAGAGGGAGAGAGGAAAATGCGGATAGAGAAAGAGAGCGATAGAGAAATAGGAGGTTGGAACGAGAGAAATAAAGAAATGGAGAAAAGAGAGAGAGAGAGAGAGAGAGAGAGAGAGAAGTAACAAATGAGAGTGACAGAGAGTTAAAGTGAAAAGAAAGAGAGAAAGACGATAAAGTGGTGTCTCCGCGTTTCTGCAAAAGCTGAAGCGATTCTGGAATTGTAGTTATTACATGTCGCTCCACGGTGTCTTCTGGCAAAAACTACAATTTCTACCGTTGAGATAGTCGCCCACGGATCAACTGTCTGTTGCTACTTCTGACTGGCGTTTTAGACCCTCACTTAGCGTTTCATCACCCCCTCGTAAATACATTGTGCAAGGACCTTTGTTTGGCTCATAATGGAAACACACATGCTTTACGAGGTTCTTAGGGAGTTAGAGTGACATGAAATTCGAACATTAACTCAGTAAGCTGCATCTGTGAGGTTTTATTGCCAATTCCTCCTCCTATTCGTCAAAATGCGTTCTATTTTGCAAGTTTATGAAAATGGCCATTTCAACGCAAAGTAAAGCAATGGGCCAATAATGTAATTGATGCACTGTTGCGCGGTTAGCATTATGACGCTGTCGTTTCGCTATAAAGCGTTTGCGCATGCGCTGTGGTCTATCACACAGGTAATTAAGGTCATCCATCTATTCACGTCTGTACCAGTTATATGAATATACATTATTTCTCATATACGTGGCAGATTAACTGGCCACCAAAATGGACACTCAATACTTTTGGCAGCGCTCTACGATGTTAATTCTGTAAATGATTGCTAACATAATGTACACACACACACACACACACATGTTCCGCAACTGTTCAATTTTATGACCTTATTACTGTATCTCGCGAACCGACATTCAATTTCACACATCGATTCAACAACGTCAGAATGCAGAGGTTTCGGGGGACGGAAATATGACATCCTACCAATTCATCCATAATAATATTGTATCGAAAGCAAACATTATAAACATATAAACGTATTAATTGACCAGCATTGCTACAGATACATTAAACTATAAGACCAATAGTAACATTAATAACCACTTGGTTATTTTTCTCACACGCAATAGCGCCGAAGAATCATTATTGGTCACAAGAAAGTGATTATAAGTACATCTGCAATGATATATCATAAATATATTTACCATTCAGACTGAGCCCTCTGGAATCTGCTCGAATCAACGGACCATGGGGAAGCAAATGCTGACGAAAAAAATAGTTCTAATTTTCACTACCAGGTGGAAATGTTGCGATGAAATCTTGTGCACACTGAACAACATCCTGCTGCTGAATCATTGATCACGCTGTCTTACACTTTCAAAGGGTTATTCACGTTAGCGAATACTTCTGTGCTGACGTAAACTAAGAATTAAGTTTTGCATGGCCGATTTCTTGTTATTTCAGCGCCACATTTCCACCTGGTGGTGAAAAATTTTAACTACTATTTTTCCTTAGAATTTGCTTCTCCATGGTCCCCATAAACTCTATACCAAGTTTCACCGCAATCCGTTGCTTCCAACGGGCACCAGAAGGTTCTGAGTACGGGAACTTTAATTGGAATGACTATTCATTAGGAACGTGTCAATAACATTCTAATTAGTGCTTTCCTTCTTTCGTTCTCTTTTATAAGAAAGAAAAACAGAACTTTGATATATTTTCTCGATTAGGTCTTATGGAGGGTCAGAATGGTAAAGATAAATTTGGAACACCCTGTATATCCATAACCGGTTGTCACAAATTCTACCTACTAGTCAGTCTTCGTGATAACCGTTGCGCAAACTGAGTCAGGGATCCCATGTTCGAATCTTGGCTTTCATTGCGGCTGTTCCCTTATTTCTTTCACCAATTGACCATTCCCTTCATCGTCGCGATTTACATATACGTTGTCCCAGCAATCTTGTGAAACATGCGTACGAAAGCAAGCCCTCAGCGCAAGTAGTGTCTCGGCAGAGTTCGACCAATGATACGGGAAAGGATTGCACGGAAAATGCAACTCGGCTGCAGCTACCATCCGTTCGCAGCAGCGCGAACTGCTTTGCTCCACCCATTCGCTTTCTCGCCTCCTCTACCGTTATGCGCGGCGTTGCTCTACGGATTCCTGAGACAGACTGTAGAGAGGCAGAACAGCGAAAGAAAATTACAAAATTAATAAAACTAATAAAACCGTTTTTACTGGTATGAACTGCGTATATCCGTAGTGACTTGACGGTACAGTTAGAATTGGTTTGCACTTCCCGTACCGACCTGCATAACAATCACTCATTGTGAGCATTGATTGAATTGATTGAATTGCTTTATTTTACTTCGCTTCTTGTGCCACTTTTGGCTAATTTGCGAAGATGAGGATGAGTGTTGATATGATGAAATTGATGAATGGACACTCACAAACATCCATGCCCAGGCCAGGATTCGAACCCAGGACCCCTGGCGTCGTAGCGCGATGGGCTTAACCACTCTGCCACGGGGGCCGGCTCATTGTAAGCAAAACGTGTTTCCAGTGTATCCTAAAAGTACTTCGCCAGTGTTCAAAAAGTTCTTCACAAACGGAACGTGTCCTAAAAGTGAACACTTTTGGAACACATTTGAATTGAGAACCCTTTAGAACACGTTTAGAACACCGTTATTGCACTTTTAAACTTGTACACTTTTTATGTGTACTAAAAGTGATCAGAAGTAGTTTCTAGAAGTACAAAAAAGTGTACTCCTTTACAGTGTAATATAGAATGAAAGACATTGCTCGTTCGAATATTTTTCGACAAGCGAAAGTGCAAGAGAATTCTCAATTTACAATCTCCCGCTTTGTCCCTTCTATCTAAATAAAATGAAGGAACATGACGCACAAAAGAGGGTAAAGCAGAAGATAAATATTCTCCGATTTCAGTTAATTAAATTAGAGGAAGAAGAACAGACCTTTCATCATCGACACTTATCGCCCACTTTGGTTCTTAGCTCAGGCGGTAATTTGATTCCCTGGGTTGATGCAACAGAGCGCTGCAAGTAATATTGTTAGCTCCTTACACAGACGCTCCCGTGTCAGTCGAGAAGAGGACGAAAAATTTTTTGCAATACGGAGCGACGAAAATCTGGAAGCAGTCGTTACTTCCACGTGAAAGGCCGCGGATGGAGGGGGCTGAGTGAGGGTTTCGGATGAAAGGAAAATGGAATTGCTCTGTTAATTCCTGTGCATAACACGTAACATGCAAAAGGCTTCTGCTCCCATCTTTTTCGGAGGTGGGGGAGTTTATTGTGACGTTCCACGTTTATTCAGGATAATTCTTGCGGGAGGAAAAATTTATTTCGTCAGGAGTGCGACATCCAGGGTAAAAGAGAAGACTGTCGGAAAATGGAATTTAATTTCGTAGGTGAACAACGTATTTTGCTTTCGCATAGCTAATTATGTTATAATTGTTACGAGAATGAACGGCTCAGAACGAGTTAGAAGCGAGTTTCGAATCTTAGTAATTCCTCCAGCCTATGCTTGACTAAATTAAATGTCACGTTAATAATAAATTCTGTAACTGGCCTTTTAGGCACGGCGTACTCAAATAATTCAGACGTGATATTGGTTTATACCGTCTCCGGACTTATGGGTGGAGGATCCTAACCTTTCATATATGTTTTAGTTTGGTTTTTAAGTCCACTCCATGCACAGATAGGCTAATCTAGACTGGGCCTACAGTGTGAAGTGAGATCAGAACTACTTGGATCGAAGCAGGTGGAGGCACACACACACACATTATATATGGGTGGAGGGTACATGTGTATTGTGTGTGTGTGTGTGTGTGTGTAATCAGCGGACAGTAAGGGCTACAGCATCGTTTCTCAACCTATGGAGCGCGACCCACTGCTGGGTCCCGAGGGGGCGTTTTGTGTGGGAAGTCGGACTCGAAAGTTTATTTGCTGTGTCTTAAAAATCTATTACATTTAAATTACAAATAAATATTGTTTTAACAATTGAAATTCAACCCTTGTTGCACGTAGTCTAAACTCTACATTTCTCTTATTTGCGCTCTACCATTGCTTTCTACCAGCATCTCTCAATTTCAGCACGTGTGTTTAGTTAGATGTTAGACTAGAGTAAATTAGTTTTCTTTTTAAAAATTACATATTTACTTTTCTAGAATAAAGTGTATGTGATTTGTTTAAGCAAGCGTAAAAGAGGGCTGAGTACTCGATGTTAGTAAAAATATGATTATAAACTGGATGCACATCACTACAAGTAATTCTGTTGGCACCCATGCTTATGGGCCCAAGGTGGGTCCCGAACTGAAAAAGGCGCTACAGGATGTTGTTAGCCTCTAGCCAGTACAAACTTTCAAACACCTATTTTTCTAGAGGGTTTAATTTCATAAGACATATGCCAACTATTTTCTCTGAGTATTATTTTGCCAGTATAAATAACTATCGACTTTTTGGAGAGATAAAAAGCGGATCAGGGGCGAGAAACAAATCACATTTCTTTCTTAACCTCTTTCTTTCCGTCTTGACTTTGGCTCGTGGTTAACTGCGGTTCTGATCTACTCCGCACAACAGCAACTTGCTGTTGCGGAGCAGTTAGTGTTAGTGCCCTTTTATTTCCTTTTCTCTCCTCTTCTTCCTTTTTGTTTCGTCATTGCTTTGTTTATCCCCGACGCCATCACCAGCTGGCATCTTCCCGTCGTTCCAATTTCCAGCGACGAAGATTTCACACGACGTTCATGTCAGGGCGGATTGATATCGATCACGTGACTGGCAGGGGTCGACTCGCGCTCCTCGCCGCGGTCGTCATCTCGGGCGGAATCACAAAAAGGAAGACACACAAGGCTACCACACGAGCTGATAATCCGAGGGAGGAATGTTGATGTACCAGAGTCAATCTCAGTGGGCCATTTCAAGAGTGGGAGAAGGGAGAAACCGTTTCCCGCTGAGGAAACTGCATCGTTCCGCCAACAATGCGGGGGCCCTTGTACTAAAAACAGCACGCCACTGCTTCTTCTTTTTATATGCCTCACTTTCTCGTCAAACCATGCTTCCTCTTTCTTTATATTTACGATGAAAAATTGCAGCTCCTGACTTCTTTTCTCTTGCAACGGTAGGTTATTTTATTATTCTGACGCGACATTTCTTTCTTTTTTTTCACTCTAAGTAAGTTACTGGCTGACTCAGGACGGAGCTCTGTTCTGATGAAGCTGTCAATATGAAACACTGATTCTGCTGTCAACATGACGAGAGTTCAGAGCAGCAAAAGCAACGTTTCGTCTCTTGGAACCAAGGTTTTGAAGTAATGGTTACTTACTTTTAGGAATTGTAACTGTAACTTATCAAGAGTTACTTAAATTGTAACGCGGGCGAAGAGCTAAATTTGGCAACTCTGTTTTCAACTGTCTTCTCTATATGTTAAGGCGAAAGGTTTGCCTTGGGATCTCCTACGGCAAGGACGCTAAGCTTCATTGCATGCTACCTTTAGAGCATCTACTCTTAATTACAATTCGTCATTTCTAATTGTACGCGAAGAGCTCAGTGTTTTGAGTGGATTGTTGAATTCATTTGTGGATCTGGTGGGCACACCCACCTTCCAGCAAATACCAACACTAAATGTTAAGAACTCTACACCTGGTCCTCCTAACCTAACCACGTATGCATTATTATTAGACCCAAGCGGAATTGTAGACGGGAAATTGTTAAGTTAGGTTAGGATTTGTTAGGTCGAGCCACAAAGAAGTCGTAGCTTAATGAAAGGTTTAAGGTTCCCTACATATTCATACGCATACATTTGCGGATGGATTCAGTTACATTCCCTTTCATAGCATGAAAAGAAAAAAAATAGTCAATCAGCAACAGTTAATGTAGGTCTCGAATTCGGCACTACGAAGATTTACTTTACAGATTGACTTGTGTTTCTGTAAAAATTTCATTGTAGAACAGTGTAATTTGGCCCGGATCCTGTAAGGCCTTGCCTGGCTACACACCTTGTCGCTTCTTGCCTGTAACAATCAGGGTTGTTAAAGGTCCAGGAACCTATAAATTCTAATGGGTTCCGTAACAGGACCGGAACCTTTATTGCAAGCAGAATTAATTTGGTGCAAGTTGCGTATTGTTTCGTTTCAATACCGAACTTAGACCGTATTTAAATTGATCCGAAAAAAAAGGTTCCGGCATCGAATTGAAATACTTTAAAAATAAAAAGGTTCTTTACGGTCCAGAACCCATTTTCGCTTTCTGATTTTATCTCCCGGACCGGAATTGAATTTCTTTACAATTCCTGGACCTTTAAAACCCCTGCATCAGGCTACGAAAAACAATTATGTATAATTGTGTCGTGTGCAGTGCAATGAACAATGCGAACATTTCCAAAGAAAATATTTCCATAAATAATTTGGTGGCTTGCAGCTTTGCAGCTGTTATTGTAGAGCCGCCTATAGAGACAAGGTATAGTGTCAGTGCCTTAATTGTAAATACTATCCAACAATTCATTTGTGCTGACTGAGAAGGAACACTTAAATACTCCCGAGTCAAAAAATGGCTTCACTATGCGGACAAACTCGACCATCTTGGTTCCGTGTTGCCTGCATAATTTGTATCACACACACAACTGCATTGTTAATGGGAACGTTTGAAGGGGGGAAATCGGTCCATTAATACATTGTTACCCTACGTTTTCTCAAGCCGATGCCTACTAACTTTTCTAATTAAACTTGCATTCAATTTCTCATTCCTTTTCACAATGTTCGTGATTCTTGTCCTCGTGTTGTCGAAGTTTGCCTCATTCAATTTCTTTTGCGTTAAAATTCTTCAGGAGTTTTTTGGGAGCGAAATATGAACTACATTCAACTGCTTCATTAAAAAAGATGGTCGAATATTAGACACTTGCGTCATTCTGCAGTCTTGGTGTTGGTATTTAATGGCACGGAGGAAAACCAAGGAATTCTTTCCTTTTCAACAATTTCCCCAAGCTCTATATACCTAAATTCATTCCAATCCGATGAAAAAAAAGTCTCCCCTCACTTCTGAGAATATTTGTTTATCTTCTGCGTTTTTTGTCTATTTTTTTCTGTGGTAGTGAGCCTTAAAATATGGATCGTGAAGCGAAAGATGTGGCGAAATTGAAACTTACGTATTCAGGATAAAATAACGCTTTTGAGGGTTCATAGAGTTGGAACGAGCCGCAGACGGGAAAAGTTGTCTTAATGACCCCTATACACTTTATAAGTTTGTTCGGTGCCGCACATACATGCTGTTTATACTAGTCCTATATATTTCGAGACTCGAGACGAGCCCTATACGAGAACGAGACGCATTTACAACTATGTCTCCTTTTCGTGTAGTCTCGATTAGGGATGGGTAAATCCGGATAAAATTTTATCCGAATATCGGATAATGTTCTATCCGATTTCAAATATCCGGATATAGGATATTCTGATGTACGGATTATCCGGACATCCAGGTATCCGAATTATCATGATATCCGATATTCGGGTTATCCGCATTATCCGGGCAGTTTTATCGTTTATCCGTTTTATTCGCCATTCTTGTATTTCACTGTACGGATTTTCTACAAGTCCTTTATCAAATCTGTTCTATCCGGACATTCGGATTTTTCGGATATCCGTACTATCCAGATTTTCGGATTATCCGTTGCATCCGAAACGGATATCGGATAATTTGAAATCCGCATTTTGTGGCCATCACCAGTCCCGATACATACTGCAAGAGTAGTGAATGTATTTAACATTCGTAAATAAGCTATTTTCTGGTTATGTACCAATTCATTACATGCTGAAAGGTAGCTACAAACAATCCCTCTCGCACCCACCTCGTTCTTCCCACTATAGAGCGACCACGAACAATATAACCTCCGGCCAAAAGCCCTTGCGCATCTTCCCCTCCATCCGCTCAACTCTGACCATAAGGAAGCCTGTACCACTCTACCCCTCCCTTCCGCGCGCGAGCACGATGCACAGGACACGCGGTTCTGCGCAGGCTCTTTTGCTTGTGGTCCCACTATACATCAGTTAACCTAGTATATTAACCAGTGGTGTGTCCAGGAGTTTCGAAAGGAGGGTATTTGGTATACACTTTTTAGTAGTCAGCCCTCATTTTGCCATATTTTCCTGCATATGATGTTTTTTTTAGTAATACTGGGCCGAATGGTGGGTTATAACCCCCACCAACCCCCTCTTGGGCACGCCACTGATGTTAACAGTACGTGGTATACGGTAACAGGGTTATCACATCACGCAAATACGTTGCTGAACCGCAGGACAGTGTGTGGATTAGGATTTACATGTCTCCTCTTCCTATGCTCACACTTCGGAACGCTGATTAGGATCCTGATAAACCCTCCTTTATAACCGCGAGTTATTCTGCGGCCCTTTCCGCTTCAACTCCCGTGCAACATATTTCAGCTTGTCTGAGGTGGATGCATGCTACCTGAGTTGTCGTACATAAAACCCGCAGAAATTTGCCGCAGTGTTTCCTCTCCCACCCCTTCCCCCTTTCTTCCCCCAAAGCCCCGACGAACACAGATGACTTCCTAACCTTAGACCTTCCTCTGGAACGAAAAGGTGAGGGGGGAGAAGCGCCGCGTATCGCAAAGATGGGGCGATAACCCACAACACAAACTCCTCCCGATCTGCGGTCGCCTCGACGTCACGTCTTCCCGGAAGAGGGTGACACCGTTATCTCCCTCCCTTCTGCGTCGGCAACCTCCACAGTGGACCACAAAAGCATGATTGCGTCGCGACTCTTCTTGTGCCCGATGACCAAATCGATTTCCAGGGGAAGACCAACGAGGGAAAATAAACTCCCCCTATGAATTTCAAACATGCCGCGAATAAACGAACTAGATATTTATTGATGCAGGTCTCTCTCTTCCTCAAGTGAGTGTCGCGTTTGACATTCATGGATCAGACTGCCTACGGCGCATGACTACAGCGCCAGGATGCGTGGGGATAAGGTTATTTGCGAGGGAAACATCACAACCTCTTTGGATACGTAGGGCGTTTGTAGAGAGGAAGTAGAAGTGACTTTGAAGTATCTGCAAAAAAATTTTAAAAAAAATGCAAATTATGTATGAAGGGTCATGTCAACAAATTAGAGTTCCATTTACGTTGGTAAGTACGTCATCCGATATACTTCGTGTCTCTATATCCTATACACCCTTAAAGCAGTATCACGCATTTTCGAACGCAAATTATAGGCTTGCTAGGTTAACTGTAAAGCCCGAAGCCAAGAAACTAAAATACAAAAGAAAAATCGGTTAGAAATTGTTAATGAAACTTAATTCCAAAAATAAGTTGATGGTTCCGACCTCCGTGGTGGAATGGTTTGCATAGCGTACTACGACGTCAGGGATTCAGGGTTCGAATCCCGGCCTGAGCAAAGGCGTTCTTTGCGAGTGTTCCTTCATGCATTTCACTCATCATCCTCGCGATTAGCCAGAAGTGGCAGAAACGCGAAGTAACATAAAGCAAAAAATATGATGATTCTGGAGTTAGCAACGCGATTTCTTAGGCGTTTGCAAGGCAGCTTACTTGGAGACGCCAAGAACGAGGAAAATGGGTGTGTCTAACCATTTATACAGGTCGTTTACGAGAACCTAGTCTTCTGAATTTACCATAGATATGTATACTTATTTCAGACTAGACACACAGCAATAAATGTTACATTAGGAAATTAAAGAAGGCCAAGGCGGAAAAATTGTTGTTCCCTCCGGCAGGAATTCCTTGTGGATCATGCCATCACTGTCAAGGAAAGTGATAAACATCGTCTTGATGCGTGATTTTTACGCCTTGACCTTCTTCCGACGGGGTGATGCAGGAGAACTCCATTCCATGCTTTGGCGGTTCGTTTCAGGGTCGTACCTCACACACCAGCTCTCATCCTCTGTAGCAATGCATTGCAAGAAATTTGGATCTGAATCCTCCAGATTTCTTTCTTCCCACGCCTCAAAATCGCTTTGAAAGGTCAGAGATTTGAGGATATTCCGGACATCCAACGGAACGTGACGAGGGTCTTGAACACCATCCCGAAAGAAGACTTCTCTAAACGTTTCCAGGACATGTGGAGCCGTTCTCAACGGTGCATAGCCATGGGAGGGGACTACTTCGAAGGACAGTAAGGTAGATTTCATTAAGAATTCGTCTACTTTCGATATTCAGGATCATTCACCGAACTTTATTGTCAGAGGTTGTAGAAGGAAAATAAATGTTTTTCCATTGTTTATTCTTATTTTGATTTGGAAAGTAAAACCTGTTACCCACTAAGTCGCGCCGCACTATGCCACAGAGAAAAAATCTTCCGGCATGAAATGGTACAACGCGCCGAAAAAGACCGAAGTGACTTGCGGAATTTCCATGCCAGAAGTCCGGAGACTTTTCCCATTGAAACCGCCTCCAAATGCTCTCTGTTGTCATTCTAGGTGTCTCAAGTAATTCCGGCATTCTTTGTAAAATAAACAAAAGGTAAATGCTGACTGTAATTTTCCAATACACGGTGGTTCGGGCGCGCCATGGTGGATTGCAAACTCAAAGCTGTAATATGTGCTTTGAGCTTTGTCATGAAGACAGGAAGAGTTTGTGGAGGTAGGGATCCTCCACATATTTTCGATCTCAGCTACAGTGTGGAGATGGTGGGATCAGCGCCACGCTGACTACTTATAATCACCGTTCTAATAGTTGTCCGTGGCGAGAGAATGGTGTTATGTTGTGATCAGCCACTCCCGCCAGACTCCACCTCGCTCTTCATATTATTTCCGGGGGGGTCTGCTTTCGTGAGGGAGAACCGGATGGTGAACCATTCTGGGGTGATCTTCACTGCTGCTTATAAGAACATTTGACAAAAAAAAATCCTGCGATCACCCACCCAAGGAATCGAAACCGGGTTTTCTATTTGGCAATCAGTGAACCACGGCTGCTGAAAAGACTCCCGAAGTTCTGTGTTCTAATCACAATGCTCCTATGATGGCCCCGTTCGGTGAAGTTACGATTCCAAGTAAAATCCCATCTCTTCCCTGAAAGAGACAAAGGGCTAAAATTACGTTCCTGCTTGTTAACTCAAATTCAGGGAAGAATGAGCACCAATAGAAATACAAACTTCCCATGCAGTACAAGTATCGACAATCCTGGCTTCGATTCTTGATTATGGCATTGTTGCGAGCATTCGTGAAAGCCTCCAGATTCGACTCTCCTGTGTCCCCTTGCATGCAGCAACGCTCTAATCCCCATTCAGGAATCAAGCGTGTGACAGATTGTTATGTAGGACAGGATCCCCCCTCATTCCCACGTTGTTTACGCCGGACCGGGGGGATATTGAATACAAAGCGGCCGATACGCCTTGCGTACGAACGCGCATAACAGGTGTTAAACAATTACACGCTCAATTCCACTTCGGCAGGTACACACAAAGTCATCCTCCCGTTCTTCGCCTGTTCGGGAATTCGGGAACAGCTCTTTCACAGGAAATCCACTACAATGAACGTCGGGTGTAAGCTGCTAGTCCATACACAACGCACAACAAAGGCTCGCACATGCTTCATTGTATTCCCCCTCCCCCGGCCCCCCGTGAATGCACATGTGCACCGCACATGATGTGAAGTGTGGGATGGTTTACAAATTGTGGAATCTCCCGGTTTCGTGTGTCGATGGTGGGGACAAAAGCGCCGACGGAACTAGATTGATCGATGCGAAAAAGTTTTTTTTTTCTGGCCTGGATCTTTTTTTTTAAAAAAAAAAAAAGTTTAATTTTTACGCGAGAGGTTAATTGGGACCGCAGAGTTGGATGACCTCTCGTGGGAATCGAACACCGGATTTCCTGATTACCGGGCAAATGGATGTGATCAGTTAACCACCGTTAAGCTCAGTCAATGCGGAAAGATGAGTGATGAACCATTAAGGAAGAAAATATAAGTTAGTCTCGGAACTATGTGGAGATTAGAGTTAGGATGAACGAGCACGGACACGAATATGGGACCTTTCCGTTACAAATTCGCCCCCTCTCTGAAGCTAGACGCTACAGAAACGTTCTTCTCAATGCATGAACACACACGCAGACCAGACATGTTAGTCTTTACCTGTCACTGTATCAAGATAATTCTGGATTGAGATATCATCTGCATATTTGAATCTGTATTAATCTATATTACTTTTCTACCTCTGCAGATGCTAGCATACGCAAGATTTTTTCAGGGTGAACTAAGTGGATATCATATAGCTGTTTTCTAAGTAGAGGCGGGATAAACAGGGTGTCCGAAAAGTCACGAAACCGAGACTTTGAAGGTACATAATTTATTGATTTTGTTTATTTTACTTCGCTTTTCTGCCACTTTTGGCTAATTGCGAAGATGAAGATGAGTTATGATATAATGAAATTGATGAATGGACACTCACAAACACCCATGCCCAGGCCGGAATTGGAACCCGGGACCTCTGGCGTCGTAGCGCGATGTGCTAACCACTCCGCCACGGGGCCCGGTTGAAGGTACATAACTTTTATACAAAGAGTGATAGCAACATGAAACTTACACTTTGTATTAACATTGTCTATGTGGTCATTTTTTAAACATTGAACAAGAAATCCATGCTCTACTTTTGTGCGAAGTAAAAACAAACACGGATAAAAGACATCTGTGGAGTCATTTCCAAAAATTTTCGATGTGTATCGATGGTCTGTGTTGGTATTTATCGAACTGAAAAAAAACGATAAATGTTTACTCATTTTATGCATTACAGACGATTCATGGGGTTAATTATGGCATATTCATAAAGAAGTATGTTCTTCAAAGTTTGCTGGCAACATTCGACGTGTCAGAGGGCAATACCGGATGTGCCCGACATCTGGCCATGTTATTCAATCAGTGCTCAGATGAAATAAAATATTTCAAATTTAACGTTCGTAAAACTAACCTACCTACCTAACCACTGTTTTTTTTCCTCCGAATTCTGTACTGCTTTTATTTCCAAATTTTATTATCTCGAATTATCTGGATGGGGTTTAACCCCATCGGCTCACCCCCTGCGTCTGCAGAGATATTTCCGAAATCTTATTCAAAATTAAAACATCTCTAGTTATAACTATTAGGTTATGTCAGATGCCCAGTTAATGATCGCATTCAGGTATTTCGTTTTTTGAAATGTTGTGCTCCTTTCCTAGACCATTTCCTATTTCCAGTAGAGGTCCCTTTGTAGATGGGGGCCAAGGTCTTCTCTACATCCAGGCCAGAGTGCCATCAACATCTGTTACTGGCTTCGAAGTTCAGGGGAGAGTAAGAGGGGAATTAAAGTTTCGTCTGAGAATATTACCAACCTTTCCTCTATGGGATATATTAAGTTCCAGGCTAAGTCCTTCCCAGAACAAAATAATAGGTAACAACTTTGTAGACAACAGGCTTAGGTGAACCGTTGGATCTTGAAGCCGAACTTAAGAAAGGATCAGAGTAGATTCTTCGAAAACAGATCCTTATACAACAAAAGAACAATGACAACAAAATCTAACAGGCGTGCTTTGATTTTCGAACCGAAACAAACGCGAGCAACTAGTCAGTTCTTATAATTGCGGGACGAACCAGCTAACCGGGATAGGCTATTTCCAGTAACTCCTTTATTCCTTGCAAATAGAGATCTACACGGTTCTCAGACAACGTGAAAGAAGCTTAGTAATGGCTTACTCGTATTTCCGTCCGCGATGAAAGAAGGAATCCAGAACAAAAGACACTTCAAAAGATACGTCTCTAAGGAAACATCTCTTGAGAATGCAATAACACTTTGCTACCCTACAAGTTTGTATTTTTACTTGCTACAGTGCAAACGGGAGAACCTTTATATTAGAAATTCCAGAGATGAGAATGATAAAAGAAGAGAGAGAAAGGATATTTTGCACGGAATTGGCGGTTACTTTGAGGTAATCTTGAAGCCCTAGTGACAGCGTCTAAATTGGAAGCTCGAAATGCAGATCTACTCCTCCATGTGGCGCTTTTGTCTGTGATACAGCGACAAAGCCACTTCGCTCGAACTAATAAAAAAAGCTACATCTTTTGATGCAATATCATTCAGGGGAGTGAAAAGAAATTTGGTAGTGGGTGTGATATCTTTTTTTTTATCTGTCAAAGAGATCAAAGAGAAGGCTATAGTCCCTACCAACCTTCCTTGGCACTCTGCTCATGGCCAATTCATGGTCACATTTTGACAATTTGGAATCGATTTGCTGTTCTGGCTCAGCCAATGTATCTTACAGCTCCTTGTTAAAGAAATGTTCTTGCTAATGGTGCTGCTAGAACTTCAAGATTGCCACTACAAGCACTCACTAACTCAATCATACCAACACACAAACGCACACAATAGGTTACACTAAAAGTAACATTGTCGTAATAACTGTAACACATTTCTGTTCTGTCGTTGATTTCTTCAGAGTGTAAATTTTACAAGTTGCTCGCACAACATCAAAAAATACAAAAATGCAAACAGAAAGATTTGGAGCTCATTATTTTTACTGAAATTAAAATAAATGTTGGTCACTTAGATTACATAGCGTGTAACTTACGTCACCAGTGTGCAGATGTTAGCCAATATGGTACACAAAACCACACTCCGACAAATGATTTTAAAAAATGCATGATGTGTGGAAATAGGCTACGGTGATGTGGTTGCAGATACTTTTTTGTTTAGTATAACAAACTCAAAGCATATAATATACTGTTTTTTCCCTGTTTTCATGACATTACCCAGGTAACGTTGTGTGTTATTTGTACATTTTCAAAGGAATTGGGAAAGATTTAGAAAATCTTATTTTCTTATATTTCTCCATGATGTCCTAGTGGTAACGTTGTAATCTTGTAACAATCAAGGGATCCGGGTTTGATACCCGGTGGAGGCACATAATGGTTCGGATCCCATTTTAAACTGTAAATCCAGTCCCGATTACCCTATATGTGTATAAAGAAGACTTAAAACAAGAACCCAAAACAATAAAATCTTCTGGAAATAATTGAGTTATAATGTAACTGTTACATTGCTGTGGAGGCAAGGATAAAATCAGATAAAATTTTGCCTTACTTGCCAAAAATAGTAATTAGGCTACATGCGTTTACTTGCTTGAATAATAGGTATTCCCCGATAATTTGCACCCTCTGTAGGAGTCAAACATTTCTTATTAAAATATACAAAACATCCTCGAAAACTCAAATATTAATATTCTACAAATCTAGCACAAAACTGACACAAAAATTCACCCGAAGCCCCTCCTATAAACCTGCGCATATGTGCACGGTAAAGGTGGAAAAGATTGCGCAGTGCGAGAGTATTTTCTCCTACTGCGCACTCTTTCCCACCTTTTCCTTTTAGTACACTTCAAGTCAGTTGTTCGTGTTCGAAAATTCCTTACTTATTATGGTTATTACGATAGGACTGTAACATGAAACCAAGTAAATATAGGGATGTAACAGGATATGCATGGCAACCCTGGAACAGCGGATTTGCTACCAGTAATTAGTGGGTAAGAATGACACGACAGCCAACGGATTACGGGCAGGAATTATGGTGTTCTGGCAGAGTTTAGAGCCACGACATCACGGTCGAAATATTAAGGGAGGTATCGAAACTCTGCAACAACTTTCCTAACGATGTTACACGAAGCTAGGAAGTTTGCTGCTCGGAATCGCGGCTCGCACAACCTTCCTATCCTCCCTGCAGAACCTGACAAGCAAAAGGAGGACTTTGACAACGCTTGCTGCAATAGAGCCTATAAACAAAGGAACCCGTAGGAATTAGCAACTTCAATGATCCCTTGCGTGAGTCGGTTGTAGATGTTTCTTTTCAAATAAACTGCTTTCAAGGCCAAGGTTACAATCTGTTTCTGTTCACGTGGGCAAGTTATTTTAAGAAGTACACTTAAGCCTGTTCAGCTGAGTGTCAATGAGTTTTGGGGAACATAAATAGCAGGAAGAATAGAAACTATAGTGTTTGCATATTGTGAAATAAAATGTCCGTGTAGGCACGAGAAGGGTACAGTGACAGTCGTCTCAGCAAAAGTTGTTTTGTCTAAAGAACACACCAGGGGCGCCGACTTGTCAAAATTATTGGGGGGGCTCTGAACTGAAATAAATTAATGAATAACTCACTCTCTCCCTTTTTTAAGTTTTGGCCTCAGTGTTCGGAATCTCAAAAAAGCCTATGAATTCCTCAAAAATATCAAAATTTTTATTCACAGTTCTAATGCAGAATATTAATTGTCCACGGATGGATATGTCGCAAGTTTCGTCAAGCATAATAGCAAAATATTCCGGACTTTTAATATCTGCTACCACGGAGCTCAAAACAGATCTCCCTAATATATGAATGATATAGTAATAAGTCATGTGTTTTGCTGCCTCTGGCCATAGCCCCCCCAAAGTTGATGGTTTAGCGGTCTCAGCCCCCCCCCCCCAAATTGATGGTCTAGAACATTTCAAATGTGTATCTATAGTTAAGTTCATGTGGCACAATTCAGAGTAAACTTTACAAGAGAAGCAAAATAATACATTAGATCCTCTTAAGCAAAATTATTTGGGGGCTCTGCCCCACATCGTTAACATTGGGGGCCTCGAGCCCCCCCCCCCAAGCCCCTTGGAGTCGGCGCCTATGGAACACACTACATCCTTATAAACAACCAGAAGTACGCCTTCAATACGTCGGCGTACAATTTTGTAGCTACAAATAACTCTACGGATCATTGCGATGCTCCGAAATAAACAAGCAAAAATTCGTCCCAATTTAAATTTTAAAATTTTATAGTTTTGTTTTGGTAAAGACTTTAAAGTTAGACAATAAGTCAATAATCTCTATTAATCACCTGTTCTGCAATTAAAACTGAAGCTCCGTGTTCTGGTACACAAAACAAGTTGGTAAACGTAGTTGTAGTTGTCGTACTAAAATTGTTACTTTTCTCATGATGAATATATATTACATTTACTTTCTCTTGAAGTAATATGTTCTTTGTAACAATGTATATTTCAACTACAAAAACATTCCTTAGTAGCATAAAACATACAATAGTCTTCATTCACCATATTACGTTTATTAGCAAAACAAGTCCAGACAAGTTCTAAGGTATCTTAATATCAAGAACCTGCGCATGCGCGTTAATAAGACACAGACATCTACCGTGCGTCCATTTCGATCTGCAGCCGAGAGATCGGGAGAAGCGTGGCGGGCGGCACTGACGGAGATGCCGACATTTGCGGCCTGAAATGCCCGCTTATTTTTATGGACATATCAGATATCAAACTACATGCTTCCGTTTTCGGTCAATTTGAATGCGTGCAATATCAGGCAGAGTATCCAGAACATGGAGGCGTGCGTTCGAATTTTTTTTACTATCTATCTTAACGTTGTAAGTGCAAAAATTAAAGTTAAAATTTAGCAGAGGTAATTGTAAATCATACTTGTGACCTGATCATTCAGCACACTTGATTCAGAATACGCATCAATATATCTTCAGGTTCAGTCAACTTTAACTGCAAGCAAATAAGATCTCCTACATATATACCCGTCTTTGCCAGTTTTTGTACTGGGGCTCATTCCATGTAGCCTGGTGCAAATTCTCAGAAATGTGGCTGTAAAAAGTGTAGGAAGCATTTTTGAGGAAAAGCGGACAAACAACATTTTCTGAATGTAATTGATGTGCTGATTCCGAATATTTTGTTTGCCACTCTCGATTTTGATGTTATGTGCTTCAAATCGCTAAAAAACAAAATGGCCGCCATACGAAATGATCTCCAAATAACTTTTGAAGAAACAGAAACAAAATAGTGATCTTGGTGTCAAACATTATGTTTTTGGGTATGCTGAATCCCAATATTATGTTTTGTAATCTGAAATTTGAAGCTATTTGCTCCAAATCGCTGAAAAACAAAATGGCGGCAATATGAAATGAGGTCCTAATAACTTTTGAAGGAGCAGATAGAAATTAGTGATCTTGGTGTCAAACATTATGTTTTGGGCATGCTGAATCCAAATATTATGTTATCCAATCTGAAATTTTGGATTCAGCATGCCCAAAAACATAATGTTTGACACCAAGATCACTATTTTCTTTCTGCTCCCTCAAAAGTTATTAGGACCTCATTTCGTATTGCCGCCATTTTGTTTTTTTTAGCGATTTGGAGCACATAGCTTAAAATTTCAGATTAGAAAACATAATATTTGGATTCAGCATACCAAAAAACATAATGTTTGACACCAAGATCACTATTTTGATTCTGCTCATTCAAAAGTTAATAGGAACTCATTTCGTATGGCCGCCATTTTGTTTTTTAGCGATTTGAAGCATATAACACCAAAATCGAGAGTGGCAAACAAAATATTCGTAATCAGCACATCAAATACATTCAGAAAATGTTGTTTGTCCGCTTTTCCTCAAAAATGCTTCCTACAGTAAGAATTTTCGAAAATTGTCCCAGTCTAATGTGAAATCAACCGATAAAAAATATTTTTGAAACTTAAAGATTCAGATTTTTCAGATTTTTTGTTTATACATTGTACCTATTAATTCGACAAAAATTGCCAAATTTCAGATTTTTTCGGCTCTTAGTTTTTTAGTTATCGACTTTCAAATAATAAAAAATCCCAAAATTTGATGACATTTTGAAATTTTTAAACAGCTGTAGATCAAACACTATTTGACTTAGAGAGCTAAAATTGGTGTCATTCTCTTTAATGGGCTTTAATTTGAAATGCAACATGACTGTGGTATTTGAATTTTGTAATTTTTAAGAAACTTTAAAAATATATATATATATATACACCAAAAACACAATTTTTAATTGTTTTGAAAAATATATATGATTTGAAGACATCAATTGACTATTTGTGTGCAAAATTTCATAATGGGACGGCAATGGGTTCCTATGGAAATTACATTTTTGTATTGTAATGTCTGAGAAATTTGCCAAATTTGTTGACTTCCATGATAAAACCACAACTATATACTGAGTGGTTGATGTTGAAGTCTTCATATTAGTCTATTTTGTAATTTTTGGAGTATAAACAACATGAAAATACCTAACACTTATCACTTTTAATATCAGGTAAGCAAATTGAAAAATGTACGAGGGGAAGTCATTAAATAACAGGAATTTTATTCTAAACTTCATGGAGATTTATGCACAACCAAAAGTTGTGTTTCGGCATTCAAAAAGGATCGTTAGCAACACGCCATAAAGATGTAACGATCGAGCAGTATGCGCCTGCGCAGTAGCTCGTACAGCATTGCCGCTCCACTGTTGACTTGCACCGTAGAAGAGCAACGAAGTGTTATTCGTTTTTTGTGGTCAGAGGGAGTGAAACCTTCTGAAATCTACAGCAGAATGAAGGTTCAGTATGGAGACAGTTGTTTAAGGGTAAAGTATATGAATGGGCGAAAAGAATTAAAGACGGAAGACGAAATGTCATTGATGAACACCGAAGTGAGAGACCAGTTTGCGTGGCGACTAAGGTAGTGAAACAGTAGATCTATCAGCGAATCCGTTAATTTAGTACACTCTCCCCTGACTTAAACAAATGTATCCCTACTGAACCTTCATTTTGCTGTAGATTTCAGCATAGGCGTACGCAGACCTTCTGATTAGGGGGGACCTTAATGAAAGTTCATTTGGAGAAAGAAAAACCTCATCTCACTGTTCTATTGGATTGATGGATATGGAACAGGGGCGTATATAGAGTGTGTCCGGAAACACAGAAAATAACTGTTAGAAGAATGCAAACTTCCGAGGCACCGATGTTCTTTGCCCCTCTCCATTATTCCCCCTAATTTACATATGAACATGGTTTCATACAGAAGATTCAAAACAACTGTGCATAATATGTTCATTTCGTACACTGATGGCCTTTAGGAGGCGGTTTCTCCCTCACTTTTTGGCCCTATACTATAGCCTCTTAATGCCAAGCCTCTTCCTTTGTACAAAGAAAAGTAAACTGGCCTTGCCCCTTCCCCACTTTTATCACGCAATCGCTGCTACCGATTTCTAATGCATGTGCAATTTATTTTGCAAACACATAGGTAACAAAACTAACGAATAAACTGTATGCGAGTGTTAATAACAAGAAATTTGTTACAGAACGAAGTTGGATAGTTCAATTACGTAGGAAATAATGCATCTTCCATAGTTGCTGGGAACTTTCGTCAGCTTGAAAATACTTAATTATGAAAAGACCATAATATCATTTAACAACGGTGATAAGATTCCTTTGCTCCAAATTCATAAGCAAGAGTATTAGAGGGTACAACTGTCCCCTTTTGGCCTCCCGTTGGCACGCCTATGGATTTCAGAAGGTTTCACTCCCTCTGACCACAAAAAACGAATAACACTTCGTTGCTCTTCTACGGTGCAAGTCAACAGTGGAGCGGCAATGCTGTACGAGCTACTGCGCAGGCGCATACTGCTCGATCGTTACATATTTATGGCGTGTTGCTAACGATCCTTTCTGAATGCCGAAACACAAATTTTGGTTGTGCATAAATCTCCATGAAGTTTAGAATAAAATTCCTGTTATTTAATGACTTCCCCTCGTACATTTTTCAATTTGCTTACCTGATATTAAAACTGATAAGTGTTAGATATTTTCATGTTGTTTATACTCCAAAAAATACAAAATAGACTAATATGAAGACTTCAACATTAACCACTCAGCATATAGTTGTGGTTTTATCATGGAAGTCAACAAATTTAGCAAATTTCTCACACATTACAATACAAAAATGTAATTTCCATAGGAACCCATTGCCGTTCCATTATGAAGTTTTGCACACAAATAGTCAATTGATGTCTTGAAATCATATATTTCTTTCAAGAAAATAAAAAATGGTGTTTTTGGGATATTCAATTTTTTTTTTGTTCAGTTTCTTAAAAATTACAAAATTCAAATACCACAGTCATGTTGCATTTCAAATTAAAGCCCATTATATGCAGAAGAGAATGACACCAATTTGAGCTCTTAAGGTCAAAAAGTTTTTGATATACAGCTGTTTAAAGATTTCAAAATGTCGTCAAATTTTGGGATTTTTGCTTTTTTGAAAGTCAATAACTCAACAACTAAGAGCCGAAAAAATCTGAAATTTGGTAGTTTTCGTCAATTTTACTGGTACTACCATTGCACCAAAAATGTTCAATTTCTGAGATGTCAAAGTTCAGACCCCGGTTGATTTGGCATGGAATGACCCGTGGATGACTGTGTTTAGCACAGACTATCACCACGACTTGCCGTTTTCTTACTTTAACTAACCGAAGTCAGGGTAAAAGGAGAGAAAGGAAACAGAACATACGCTGCGACATTATTAAAGTTTACGACTGAGAAAAAGAAGATAATACCTTAAGAGCCCATTTCATGAACGTTACCCGTGCATTCGCGCAACAATTATTTCAGCCATTTTCCCTAAGACCGCCAGCATCAAACTCAATTTTTGGGCAACTGAGAAACTGGAAAGACGCGGTTCCCCATTAGGTTGCAGGAAGCAAAAGCAATATTAAGTCATCAACCTCACTCACAACTCCCCGCACCAGCGACACCTGCTCGAGAGAGAGCGTTAAATACACGGCCATTAGTGCAGGTAATCAGGGTTTACGAGCAATTAGTATCACAGGGTGGAAATCTGTTAATAATGCATGCAGCTGTGTTCAGGTAACTTGGGTTCTATCAGAGGTAGACAGGCTGGTTCTCGTCCCAACAGCTACGCAAGCTAATACCAGAGGAAACTCTTCCCATTACGCTTATCTCTGATTATATTGGACAGAGAGAATGCACTTGTCATTCGGTAGGAACTGGTAACATTGTTCTAAAGATAGCTGCAACTATCTATAATTTATTGCTCAAGGTTTAGCTTTGCCTTTTTCCAATTTTTATGTTTGTATGGATCATTGCGTTGTACACCCAACTGGCGAATTGTTCATCACCATTTTCATGCAGTCTATTTTCTACAATGTGATGATAATGAGTTGAAATAAAAGCGTCAATAAGTAGAAGGTAACATCTGTTCAAAGCAACAGAATTCTCTTCCTTAAAATTACACAGGGTGTAACATTAAAAAAGGAATGAAAATAGTGATGGACAATTTGCCTACTATTATCTTTACCGTTGGCTGTACTATGCACGCAGTGGCGCAACCACATCTTTGAAACTACTACTACTAATAATAATAATTATTATTATTATTATTATTATTATTATTGGTACGTTTATCCTGGTACTTGCCCCCCCCCCCAGACAAAAAATCTTGGTTGCGCCTCTGTATGCACTTTATAGTATGGTTTCATGCGTTAAAAATTAGAGTTTGTCGTTTGCTAGACCATAGCCCGCTACGATGAGAAAATCGTATTTGTTAGGGCGAAAGTGCCAAGCCTGGAAGGATAAGAGATAGGTTGAACCATAGCCCGCTACACGAAAACAAAGCATAAAACACATATCCATAATATATCAAAATATAGCTCTCGATCTGTTAGTATTCACTCGAAGAGGAGATCTATAGATCATATATGAAATAAAAAGTAGCAGTTGCAATTAGTATGCGTACATAAAGTATACATTAAAAGAAAATTTATCAAATATACATTTTATTCAGTCGTCTGAATGCTACGCTAGCAACTGTGCTTGAATAACACTGTTCTACAAAAAAAAATTTTTTTCTTTTTCTGGAGGAAAAGTTCTCTAATTTTAGGTCCCACAAAGTAACTTCCTTTCCCTTTGCTGGTAAAAGACGAGTCATTTTGTTTGAAAGACACTTAAATCTTCTTCCAGTTGTGTCTATAACCTTTACAAATTGTTTCGTAAGGCCTAGCTTGGTGTGAAGAGGGAGAAGAGGAATATCACACGCTGTATAATTTTTCTCCCAATTGTCAATTTCGTTGAGAACAATTCTTTTTTGTGCAGTGATTCTTCTGTCACGGGTATACCACTTGCAGAGGAAGCATTGATTGATTGATTGATTTAGTTTATTTTACTTCGCGTTTTGTGCCTCTTGGCTAATTTGCGAAGATAGGGATGAGTGGTAAAATTGATGAATGGACATTCACAAACAACCAAGCCCGAGCGGAATTCGAACCCGGGACCCTTGGCGTCGCAGCGCGATGTGCTAACCACTCGGCCACAGAGTCCGGCTGCAAAGGAAGAAGGTATACTTTGTGTAGCCATGTTGCATTCCCAATATCCTGAAGTCGCCAAATATCTTCCACTTATGCTCATTATATTCCATGGATATCTTCTAATATCTCTGGACCTAAAGGAAATGAATAAGGATGGAAAATATTGGATAGATCTTGCCTAGGATAGGGACAGATGGAAGGCTTGTGTTGCTGCAGCCATAAGCCTTTGGGCTTAAGAAGCTAGAGAGTTAGTTAGTTAGCTTCTAATATCTCACTGGTTTCTTTGTGACATCAGAAGAACGTATGAACGTTCATTAAACCACTAACGTCGTTGCGATCAGTAAGTAGCTGCTCAGTTTGAAAATAAGCACGTTTGCCTAAACTTAGTAATGTTTGTGCTGGAGTGGAGATTATATTGGTCGCTTCCAAGGTAATGTTTGTAGTACTTCTTCATGATAGATCGAATCCTCTTCTTCTGCCTTGCAAAGACCAACTCTCCACAGAAGCTACCTGGTTGATTTCGACAGACAACTTAAACAAAAGCTGCAAACACAATGCTTAGTATTTTGACAATGACTTGCAGGTACATCATGTAGATTAGTAACAGAACTTCCAACATCTGAAACAGAAGCTCAGAAGCAGATGTTGCCTACTGCTCATCTGACAATTCCCTGCATTTATCAAGAACGGTGAATCTGAGTAAAGAGACCTCCCCAATGGCGCAGTGTCAGCGTCATCGCCTTGTAATCAAGGGGTCCCGGGTTCTATACCCGGTGGAGGCACAAGTGGTTCGGATCCCACTTTAAACTGGAGGTCCAGTCCCGCTTAGCCTTACTGTGCATAAAGTGAACTTAAAACAACAAATCAATCAATCAATCAATCTGAGTAAAATGAGACTCTTAACTCCTTATAACTAAAAAACTGTCCCTGATAGCGAAATTCTAATTACGGATTTGAATTTCCCATACCAAATTCCTTCAGAAAAACGTATTTTCACATAAGAAATAAAACCTTTGTAGAACAGTGTGATTAGAACATCCCACGAGAAACTAGAGGTCTAAATCCCGGCAAGGTAGTTTGTTCAAGCAGTAGCAGTGATTGGGTGCCAAAACATGGGGGGGGGGGGGCAAGGACAGTTTACTTTCTCTTGGTAGACAATGCTTAGCATTGAGTGGCCACAGTACGGGAGCAAAAAGTAGAGGGCAACTGCCCCCACGTCACCAAATCACCGCCACTGATACCAGGTATAGTTATTCCGTTGCCTCGCTAAAGGGAGTCGAGCGCTCGCCTCAAAATATCGGCTGCAGAAGATATTATATGCAAATTTTTCACAAACCGGTTGGTTTTCATTTCATCAGCAGAAGCGTGGCTTTGGTGGCCGAGCGTGGTAAACTCAGTCTCGCCAGCGAAGGTTCCAGATTCAATTGCTGGCCTGGGTATGGATGTGTATTACTGAGGGCGCCTTCATCAATTGTATCTAATCATCATTCATTCTCACCGTATAGATTATGTATTCTGGTGAGCCCGTCTGGCCCTGTACAGAACCCAGCTTCCGGAATATAGCAGTTGCGCTCTGAGAAAAATGTAAAACAAGTTATAATAAGCTCTAAGGAAATGCGTGTTGAACACTTGATACGATCTAAGTTTTATTATTAGATTTGGTACTATGTCGTTGTATTATTCTTATTATTAATAACCCAGTAATACTCAGCGGTGAACGATGAGACTCGGTGAAGTACACAGACTCCTCTCAGGTACAGGGATAGTGTTAGGTAATATTCACAGCACAGAGAAATAAAACTACATTACTGCAGTAGATAAACTAAAAGGTTTTATTCTTTATTTATGGTAATTATAATGCAAATATACTTGAGACGAAGGCGAGGATTTCGCTTTGTCGATGAATTGACTCAACTAAAAGCGCATAAACTCAATGCGTGGCTATCGGCATGCCTATGATCACATAAGCCTAGCTTGCGCCCCGAATTACCACACCAAGATGTATGCACAAAACCAAGGAGTTCATTTTAAGTTTTAAAATCTTCGACGATCCGTGCGAAAGTGTTATTTCTTATGCGCTATCCTCGCTTTTATACTATTTTCGAGAACACAGATTCAAGTACAGATGAATCACTCACTATCTACAAAAGGATGCTATTAACAAAACTGACATCTATACATTTTTAGAAATACAAATTCACATAGTGCACTCTCGCAAATCTAAAGACACATTGAACTATTCATAATAGAGCATAAAATACAATAAATATTAAACAAAAGATATACACTACAAACAAGGTGCAATATTACATATAATAACGCGGAAATTACGCTTTCTTTGCTCAAAATAAATATATTAGGGACATATTTTAAAGTTGTGACGTCGCATAAAATATGGATCATATCATCTGCCCCTTCCTTTCGGAAACTAACTTTGAGGAAGGAAGTTATTTACCTGGAGGAAACTTAGTTTTTAAAGTACAAACTCTTTCTTCTTATCCTCCGACAAATGCACCAGTTTCAGGTTATCCAATTTAACCTTACCATATATTTTTTTAGTCCTTGGAATTAGCAATGTCACAACATTATTTTCCACTTTGTCCACTAGATAAGGTCCTACCCACAACATGAACAACTTTTGATTAGTCCTATCTAGTGAGGAGCTTAAGAAATGGTTTTTAACCATCACGAAGTCTCCAACTGTCACTGGCTTGGCGTTTCCCTTTTGTCTTACATTCTTCGATTGTTTTTCTTCTCGCTGACTTGGGCTAAGAATAATTTGGACTTCCAATCCGGTTGGGCTTCTTCCGGTTCGGGCCAATTGAAATGTGTGAGGATCTCTCTGAGTATAAGATGATTGAAGAATAGTTCAGCAGGCGAATATCCAGTGGTCTCAGAAATAGAATAATTTATTAACCAAACAACTTTTGATATGTATCGAGACCAAGTCTGATGTTCTCGATAACAAAATAAACGAAGTAATCTGACAATCTCCTGATTTGCTCGTTCTGCCATGTTCCCTTTTGGATTGTAAGCTGTTGTGCAAACATGACGGATACCACGACTTTTGGTAAATTCTTGCCACTGTTTAGAGGTAAACTGATATCCTCTGTGACTTAAGGTAAACGTAACGTTTGGATAGTGGGCAAAATATCCTCTGTGAAGCGTGTTTACAATTTCTGTAGTGCTGGCAGTGCGTAAAGCATATGCGGAGACAAAACGTGTACCCACATCAATAAGGCTCAAGATGTACTGGTATCCGTTAGACCGAGGAAGCTTCCCAATCAAGTCCAGAAAAAGCATCTCGTGAGGTCGCTTGAGACTGATATGAAGGATCTGCTTGAGTATCCCTAATTTGTCTGGTTTACTCTGGGCACAAATTTCACAATCTCAGATGTACTGTATCACGTCATCCTTCATGCCCTTCCAGAAGTAACGTACTGCAAGTCGCTTCAATGTCTTGGATACTCTAAAATGTCCAGCTTCATCATTAATTACTTTCAAGAGAGTCTGCTTCATATACCACCGGGACACACAATTTCCAAAGAATTCCTTCTTGAATGCGATAGGAACGATGCAATCTGAGGTTAGGTTCCTGAGAATTTAGAGATTCGAGTAAATTTTTGCAGAATTCATCTTCAGATTGTGCCTCTCTCCACTTGTCGATGTCATCTATTTCTCCTATTTCGGCCTACATGTAGTTTATTCTGAATGTATGCTGGCTATTTTCAGGATGAATCTGGGGTATATCATCAGCAGGATACCGAAATAAAATATCTGCTAGATCGTTTTGGCGACCAGAGACTTATACTATTTTATACTGGTACTGTTGGAGTTTTAGAGACCAGCGAGTCAAACGACTGTTCCAGTTACGGGCGTCTTGCAACCATACCAACCCTTTATGATCACTGTAGATAGTGAAGGGCCTGCCTTTCAAATAAACAGCATACTACTCAACTCCAAAGATTATGGCCAAACATTCTAACTCATGGATGGAGTAATGGCGTTCGTTCTCTTTCAGTTTTCGACTTGAATAGTGAATAACTTTTCTCTCTTCACCATCCATTTGGAAAATACTACTACTCAATCCTTTCCCAGAAGCATCACATTGGACACAGAAATCCTTTTCCAAATCAGGCTGTGCTAATTCAGCATCTCTTACAAGTTCATTCTTCAGTACCTGGAAACTTTGTTCTTCCTCGTCTCGTCAAATCCAACGTTGATTTGTACCTAACAGCTTGGTGAGCGGTTCAGTTTTGCTGCGAAATTTTCAATGAACTTCCGCCTCCAGTTGGCGAGGACTAGGCATTTCCGAACATCCTTTATAGTTTTAGGTTTAGGAAATGCCTTAATGGCTGAATTTTTGTCAGGTTGGATTTTGATGGCAACTCCAGAAACGATGTGGCCTAAGTACGTAATTTCATTCTGGACAAATTCAAAGCGACTTCTTGGAGTCGCTGTAGCACCTCATCCAGATGTTGGAGATCCTTGGAGAGTTCTTTGTCGAAATCCAGCAAGTCATCCATATATTGAGTTAGATACTCTTCGGTTTCAAGACCAAATACAGCATGCATGGCAGCTATGAAAATTGACACAGCACTTGAGATACCAAAAGGCATTCGAGCAAACATCCACTGACGTCCTTTATAGGAAAAGGCAGTACATGATTGGCAGTCAGTTTTTACAGGGATCTGTAAACAGCCAGAAGCCAGATCCAGATTTGTAAAATAACGAGCACCTTTAAATTTTTGTAAGGCATCCGAAATGGGCTCAACTGAATTCCGTGGTACACGTGCAATTTTATTCAAATTTCTGAAGTCAATGCATGAGCGAACTGTACCGTCAGGCTTGTCGACTAAAATTAAAGGGTTCAAGTAAGGGGAATTACAAGGCATTATAACAATAGGTCAATTCCTGCTTCATATTTCCTGAGGAATGGGTAGCCCAAAATAAAATCAGCTTCGAGATCTTAAAAGACAAACATTTCCTCCAATAAATTTCTTCCAGCAATCTCCAGATATACTTGTCTACATCGCACAACTCTAGTTTTGTTCTCCTAGTGAAATCAGTCAACCTAACATCTGGACATGGTTGTAACTGCAATGAAGGTAGCTTCTCTTTAATCTTCTTCCAAATGGCGTAGCTCATGAGATTACATTCGCTGCCCGTGCCCAAAATAGAAATAAAATCAACGCCTGCTACAGTTGCTTTAATTAACGGAGCCCTGGGTAAATATTCCTTTCTAACTGCCTGTTGTAGTTCTCTGTCTAAACTTTGTTCTCCTTCTTCATTGAGAGTAAGCACAACAAAAAGATGATTATTTTCACTATTTATAACGCTGTCATCTGTTCCCAGAGAAGTCCAAGATTTTAGCCCAACCGTGATCGGGAACGAAGAATTCACGTTGGGCGACTGGCTAAATCCGACTGCATACCACTCGGATTAGCACTAGTCGATGGTGCCCAACAAAAATCTCTTGTCATGTCGACGCTTTGTCATTGCTCGTTCGTCAAACGTGAAGCAGAAGGTTCGAGCGGAGGCACCGTCGCTCTGAAGTTACTGGGTCACGGGAACGGTCTTCTGGATCAGATCTGGAACGACGCGACCCACGTGCGTAGTTGTTCCTGCTATTCCTTCTTGGAGGATTACGTCTCCTGTTGTAATTGGAATATCCATTTCTATGGTTCATAGCTTGTCTGACCCTGGATTGTTGGTTTCCAATTCTATTTTGTCTAGGAGCATTTCCCTGGCCAGGACCTTCTCAATTCCACACAGGATTCCAACTGTCCTGCTCCTCAAACACCTCGAATCTTTTCAAAAAATCAGCAAGCTGTCGTAGAGTTCGAGGAGAATTAGCCAAACTCAGACTGCGGGCTCTATATGGAAGCTGTGAGATGATTAAGTTCACTATCTCTTGTTCTACCTAACGGGCAGACAGATTGCGGTAGGCTGAGTAAATGGACCAAGCGTATTCCTCCATACTCATACCAGACTGCTTTGAATATCTGCGAGATCTCACTGACGTCAGCTGCCTCTCTTTGGCCTCTTCGAAAACATATTGCTTGCGAAAACGGCGGCAGAAATCAGAATAGGACCTGAACTCAAACTGATTTGCTCGAAACCAATGCTCAGCCTGGCCTTTGAATAACCGAGGAATAATTTCCAATCGGTATTCGTATGGAACTTGCATTAAATCAAAGTTGATATTGAGTTCTTTTAAATACTGTTCAGCATTCTGGGCTTCCAGGTCTCCCTTGAACTTGGACAAGGAATTAAGGTCTGCCATCCTTGGGGTTCCTGTTGTTGCTGATCGCTGAGTTCGCGGTGGTGACTCATCTGACCCGCTTCTCACATTTCCATGCCTTCGTGTTCGCTTCCTGATATTTGCTTGATACTGAGAGTCAGAGCTGGTGCTGGAAGAGGAGGAACTGCGATCTTTCTTCCTTTCTGGACGTTTCCTCTTTGCCCCTTCTTCACGATGCCGTGCCCTGGGAGATTCACGCTCTCTGTAACCTCTGTTATCGCCCGAAAGACTAAGGTAGGTGGAACTGCAGAGGCCACTTCATTAGCTCTTGAATCAGCAGTAACTCGTGGGCGACAGACTTGTTTGTCTTCTCTAGTTCTCTCTCCACCGGCTCTGTCCATCGCTTCATTTAGTTCAATTTTCATGGTTGGCAACACTGCACTATCAGCAACTGCAGACGGATGATCAGCTGCTCGAGATCCAGTTTCTGTTTCCGTTTGCCGGGTAACGTGCATGGTCTCTAACTGATTCGTAAGCTGTTCTACTTGAGTCTTTATTTCCTGAACGTCCTTACTTCTTTGAGATACAACTACGGAAATCTGACCAATATTTTCTTGGACCTCAGATCGGAACCGTATTTTGTCAGTCTTGGACTCGGTCAATATCTGTTCCGTCGTCAGCTGTTTTTCAATAATCTTATTGCACTCCTCAGTGAATCTCGAATTAATATCCTCTACATCGATGCGAACACTTTTCGTCTCTTTATTAACATCAGCCGCCAAGCTACGCCGGATTTCATCAAAGTCTTTCTTCCTAGCCTGCCGGATTTCTTCAGAGAATCGGGCCCTAGTTTCCTCGTTCTCAGACTTTAGTTGTTGTATTTCACAGGCCATCTCGCCTATTTCAGTTTTAAAGCTTTCATAGATTCATCGTGCTGCTTACCGATATCATCCTTTAATAGCGCACATTGTCTACAGATATGAGCCTTCAAATTGTGCCATCCTTATGCGCTATCCTCGCTTGTATACTATTTTCGAGAACACAGATTCAAGTACAGATGACTCACTCACTATCTAAAAAAAGATGCAAAACTCTACAAATGTCGCTATATCTTGCGCGATTTTAATTCCCAATATCTTACGATTTTTTCATGTACTTTGTAAGTGAATTTGCCATATGCATACAAAATGGCAAAACAAAGGAACTGTGCTATTTCACTTCAGCGTGTCGAACTACTACGCATTTATTCACTCATTCCACGATTCGAGTAATGTTGTTGATGTTGCGCCCATACATTTTTCAAATCATTGCATATTACAGTCTTACATTTATTACAGAATCTCGCGTCAAACTAAAAATTTCTGGATCGCATTGTAACATGCACATGGCTAAAACAGATTATTGCTTCTGTGCTGTCATGAGGTTTAAAGCCTGATTGCCGTCGGCAAATTCATTCCTTGCTTAATCGCCAAATCGAAAAATATAATAAAACACATGCAAACAACATTAAATTGAAAACTGAACCATTTATCCACGTCCCCTTTTTTTCATCCAGGACATATGGAGAATGTGCAAGGGCTTGGGATAAGCTTTTTCCCGAAGGGAAAAATTGATAAAAGGATAAATTGAAAGCAGTTGTACCTGTCACAAGTGATAAATATGTGTTGCGGGGCATGGCTTATTGCTTCCCCCCTCCTACTCGGGGAAATCATCGATACAAGGTAGAGTTCGGTTACAGAAGGGGCATTACAACGTCTTGTGTGTTTGAATTTGGAGATCAATTTCGTTTCTAATGTTTACTTGCATTCATTCTGTGGTGGCAAATTTCATTAAATGTGGTGCTGGAATCATATTGAATATCAAGTTTAAATAAAAAGTTCAAGCAAACAATAATTACGAGTATATTTCTGGAAGGTAAAAGTATTTCTTCGCTTGAAGAAATTGTAATGTAACTTTCGTTAAAATAAGAATTATGCAACAAAAACCTTGATGATATTTAAAGAACATAATTTCTGCAAATTGAAGAGTGGAAAGGCAAGATTTTCTTTTCTCATGTTCTACTTTTGAAAATTCATTCACAACTGGGAAAGTTCCCCGGATAATGTATGTTAAACAGGTTGTCCACATGAAACCTCCCTGATTTCAAATTACAATTGTAAGGAAACTATTAGACATGGATTGATTGATTGATATGTTGTTTTAAGTCCACTTTACGCACAGTAAGGCTAATCGAGACTGGACCTACAGTTTAAAGTGGGATCCGAACCACTATGTGCCTCCACCGGGTATCGAACCCGGGACCCCTTGATTACAACAACGACGCTACCCCTGCGCCGTCGGGGAGGCCCAATAGACATGGAGCCATACGAACAACTCAAAAAGGTTGTTTTTTTTTGTTGTTGTTTTTTTTTTAATTTAGTACACTTCTACATGTTCTCCTTTCATAATCCTCAAATTGTCTAGCCGATATTCGATCTCGACCCATGTGCGCGCTAGCATGTCAGGGGTGATGGATGGAGTGGCTAGGAACTTGTCATACCGAGCCTTCATTGTCTTTATATCTGGTGGATCCCCTCGGTTCAAATGAACGTCTGAAATGTCTTTGGACTGAAATTGGCGATTTCGTTTCCGCATATCACACCTCGTACTGCGCTCTTTCTTGTGCTGTCGTCATCGTTGCCAATTATTCAGCATCTAAAAAAAATAATTTTAGTTGCTTTACATGATGCCGCAAACCACGAGGCTCTATGTCGAATTGTAATTTGAAATCAGGGAAGTTTCATGTGGACACCCTGTATTACATTATTGTTTTCTCATAATTCAGCAAGGATTTGCATCACATGAAGTCTGTAAAGGCGGTAAGATATAACGGAACTGTTGCAGCGTCAATTTTTACCGAAAAAGATATTCTGGGACTACAAAAGTATTTTTTTTTTTCGAAAATTTGAAATGAACTTTTTTACATCTATATAGTCCTTATTATACTAACACAATTTGTCTTCTATTCTCTTAGATCATACCTATACAATATTGAAATGTGGAAAGAGAGAAGTTCGTAACCCCTCGCCCTCCGTCTAAATTTGCTTCAATAACGAAGTATCGGCTGGAAATTTGTAATCTGTGTATTGTGTTCATTCTAAGTTTAGCTTATCCGAAAAATACTCCCATAATTTAAGAGAGATTGATGAATGAAGATGACAGTTATATTTCTACCAACATGAAAAATAATTTGACACCCAACCGACAATATCAAAACTGATACCCCCTTTTGATTATAAAATGATTTATTACGCCCTACATGTAAGTATGCCTTAATTTCCGATAAATTTCAAAGTGTATTCACAAACTAACGAGTTGTAAACATTGATTTTATATTTGAACTGTTTGCTCCATTTCTATCTTGCATCTTTACTAAAGTTTTCTCACCTTTTTGCCTTTATTTGAATCCAGTCGCGTACTCAAAGGGGTCATCACCCTCCTTTGGCCAAGTATTCCTAAAAAAAAGACAATGGCAGGAAAGGAAGATATCAAAATGAAGGCTAATAAAAGTATACGTAAACCCCCCTTTCGAAAATCCTGAGCACACAACTGTTTGAATCAGATTGAGATACGTTTAGTTTCATGTTATAAAGAGAGGTAACAGAATTACCCCTGTTTCATACGAGGCAATCATTTATCGCGACTTAGTTGTTGGTATTATCGAATCACAACTACGGGCATTAGGTCGCCACCACCAGCTTCGCACAGTTGTGGAAATGTCCATTATTGCTATCTATTGGAACGTGGGGTCCTGTAAAACTACACATAAAAATTTAAAAGTGTATGTAAAAACGCAATGTCGAAAATATAAATAACTTAGAAGTAAAAGTCTTTCGTTTCACCCTGATTTCACTTTTGACCTTTCTGTCAAGAGGTACGGGCGTCCGGAATGGGGAGCAAGGGGGGGCGTGCCCCCGCCCCTGGAAAATGAAAGTCAACCAACAATTATATATTTTTCACATATAAATTCATTTCAGCAAACGTTACACAGCCACAATAATATGTGTTGATTATTGCATGAATATGATAAATTCAAATTTAAGCAATGTTTTCTGAGGGAACAACACTCTCATTGGGGGAAATGTGCCTTGTTCCCCCCCTGGAGAAAAGCCCCTCCCTGGGAAAACTCCTGCGGACGTCCATGTCAAGAGGCACAAAATACCTGAAGTCCAACCGACACTCGATGAGAACAATGGAAAGATCACAAGAGAAGGCTCATGATTTCAGTTCCTCAGTGTCTGGGTTGAAATGCCATTTGAGCACTCATACCAGGGTGCGAAATCATTGAAAACTGGTGGAGGGGGAGAAAGTTCTTAATCTTCAAACCCCCTCCCTCACAAACATATGTGTAAAATATACAATATACATATTTGTAAAGTTATTAAAAGTAAAAAATAAATTACTCAATTTAGAATATATTATTATTATTAATTACATAAAGGAAATGAATTTGTTACTTTTATACATATCAGATATTGTATAGCAGCTAACTAATTCCTTTACTAACCGCAAACTATGTTAATAAATTATGAAATAGTTGAAGTGGTTTTATTTTGTGTAAGTTGTTGTTTAGTTTGTGTTTATGTTAAGATAAATCAATTAGATTCATAGTTATTATTTTTTTGCATTCTTGTTTTACTTTTATTGTGCGTATTGATGTAGACTGGGTATCAATATATAATATTATATTTTTTCAGTATATTTTACTCCCCAAGCAAATTTGGAAACATATCGGTCTTTTTACAAAATATTCGAACAATATACATATCTTCAAAATAGTAATATTCTCATTATAGGAGATTTCAATTTATCTTTAATAAGTGATGCGTCATATAACCTATTAAATGGGGATAACACATGCATCAATCTAGCTAACTTTATAAATCTCTATGACTTATGTTCCATTAATAATATTAAAAATCAGAATAATAAAACCCTTGACTTGGTAGTTACTAATAGCAATAATAACATATTAATACATAGAGAAGAATATCCCTTTGTAAAGGAAGATTTACATCACCCAGCTTTAAACATCACACTTCATCTGGGTTCTATTCATGATAGAGTTTCAAAGGAGAAAGTGAATGTTTATAATTTTCAAGAAGCTGACTTTTTAAAACTATATCAAATGCTCAACTTAATAGATTGGACAGAATTAAAGAATTACAATAATGTAGATGATGCAGTAAAATGGTTTTACGATAAGTTTAATATCGTATTGAATAGTACCATACCAAGAAAGGAACGCACCTTCAATAGTAAATATCCTTACTGGTTTAATGCAGAAATTATTAATATTATAAAGGAGAAAGAATACTATTGGAAACGCAAGAAACATGATAGCAATAGTGAACATAGGTATAAATAATTACGGAAGCGATCGAAAACTTTAATTACAAATGCTTATAATAATTATATTAAAAAATTAGAGGAAGATATTAAGATTGATATGAAAGGATTTTGGCGATTTGCAAAAAGTAAGAGGAACACTAAAAAAATTAATAATCAGAAAATGAAATCAGGTAAGAATATATTAGATTTAAATAAAAGTATCGCAGATGAATTTGCGAATTTTTTAGCACTGTATATAGACAAAATGAACAAAATGAAGATAATTCTAGTGTAGTTGTAAATACAAAAGCTAATACACTTCTAACATTATCATTGAATAAAATTCATAAAGACGAATATTATAATGCAGTAAAGAATCTTAAAGCAAAGAAGTCATGTGGACCAGATGGGATTCCGCCGTATATCGTTAAGACGTGTTCGGAAATATTAGAATATCCTTTATGCACAATTTACAATTTAATATTGAAGACGCAAACATTTCCTAGTATTTGGAAACTAACCAAGGTGTGTCCTATACCAAAAAAGAATAAAATATCCGAAATAGAAAATTACAGACCAGTCTCAATTTTATGCTCCCCTGTGAAGGTACTTGAGCAAATTCTTTACACTAGAATATATAATCATGTCAAATGTTGGATAACAGATTGTCAACATGGTTTTACAGCAAAAAGATCGACCATCACGAATCTATTAAATTATACACAAGAAGTTCATTTAATGTTACATAATAGATCCACAGTACATACTATTTATTTAGATTTTACTAAAGCATTTGATAAAATCAATCATAAAGTGCTTCTTCATAAACTAACATGGTATGGATTTAGAGATGACTGGATATCACTGATTGAATCATATTTGAAAGATAGAAGACAATATGTAGATTTTAGGTTGACAAAATCTTTTAAATATGATGTAAACTATGGAGTACCGCAAGGATCAAACTTAGGGCCTCTTTTTTTTGTACTGTATGTGAATGACCTACCATTAAGTATTAATAAATCTAGTTGTCTAATGTATGCAGATGACATCAAAATATATAAAGAAATTACAAAGTTGCAAGATACTTGTCAATTGCAGGAAGATTTAAAGCGTGTTTATCAATGGAGTATTCAAAATAAACTTGATCTCAATATAAAAAAATGTTATTACATGGTATTATCTGCAAATAAATCGAACGTGCAATGTGAATACTTCATAAACAAAAAAAAAATTGGAAAGAGTCAATAGTATGAAGGATCTTGGTATAATAATTGACAAGGATCTCTCGTACTCAACTCATATAATACAAATGGTAAATATTGCATACAAAAAATTAGGTTTTGTAATTAGAATGTCAAAATATTTAAAGGATTTGGACGCAATCACGTTATTATACAATGCAATGGTTAGGAGTACCTTGGAATATGCATCTATAATCTGGTCACCAATAGCTAAAATATATATAGAAAAAATAGAACAAATACGAAAACGCTTTCAACGTTATTTGTATTCCAAAAAACATGGTAAGAATTGTAATGTTAAAATGTTATCTACCAATACACTTCAACGAGAAATCGACATGCCATCATTAAGGTCAAGGAGAATTTTTATGCAACAGCTTTTTTTGTATAAAATAATTAATGGCCTTATTGATAATGCTCAAATTTTAAGCAAAATATCTTTTAATACTACATGTTGTCATCTTCGAAATAGAAACTTGCTGAATTGTCAAATGGCTAAAACTAAGAAGTATCAAAACTCCCCGTTACAGCAAATGTTAGATTTGTACAATAAGTTATCAATGATAGATAATGAGTTAGACTTTTCGTATTCCCTGAATATTTATAGAACAAAGTTGCAATCATTATGTTTTACACAAGAAATTATAGAAATTATTGTCTTATAAGTGCAAATATTTGGGATTTCTGAACATAAATATATGTTATAGGTGAGGTATTTATTTGTTATCATTTACTATGAGTGTATGTTGGGCTTTGTATTGTTTTGTATTCCCTGAATGTTTGCAAGACAAAATTTCAATCATTATGGTTTGCGCAAGAAATTATAGAAATTATTGTCTTGTAAGTGCAGACATTTAGGGATTTCTAAACATGTATATATGTCATGAGTGAGGTATATTATTACCATTTACTATGAGTGTAGGTATGGCTTTGTATTGTTTTGTCTTGTAAATATCTATTTGTGTGAAGTATATCTTTATTTGTGTGTATGTGTGTTTTTATATATTATTAATTATGTATGTATATTTAAACTGTATGCAAGTCTCCCATAATTGGAGAAGCTTTCTATGTTGGAGACAACTACAATTAAATAAATATTTGTTAATGGTCTCCTGAGAGAGAAAGCATTCAATATTCACTTCACAAATTTGTGTGTGTGTTTTTTATATTATTCTTAGTAAATTATATTTGAAATTAGAAGTAATTGCTTATCTTTTGTTTGTTATAACAAAAAATCTCACCACCGGAAATTTTTGGTGGGGGATTTTTGAGGCCAAGATTGTTGGTGGGGGAAATCCCCCCCAGGATTTCGCACCCTGACTCATACAATACACAGCAAGTCTCTCTATATGCACACAGATGATAGGCATTTCCAAGCCTTATTTTGCAACATTGCATGCCTAAGAATCTTTATCCACTATGTGTATGGTCTCCTTTTGCCCGCGAAATAGTTAAGCTGAGAAAGAAGCTAGCATACGAGGGTCACTATTTATATTTTGAGCCTAACAATGAAAAAAACAGGAATTTGGCATTGAAAACTTCTTTATTGTTTTTCGAAGTATTCTCCTTTATGGTCAATACACTCTTGCATTCGTTCGAACCATTTGTCAAAGCAGTTTTTCCAATCTTCTTGAGACACCTCCATAATATGGTTTTTGAACGCATCAACGGCGTCTTCCGCCGACGAAAATCGTTGTCCACGCAATTTATTCTTGACATTCGGGAACAAGAAGTAGACATTGGGTGCCAAATCAGGACTGTACGGCGGATGACCCATCAATTCGATTTTTTGACTGTTCATAAAGTCGGTTGTGTGACAGCTGGCATTGTCTTGATGAAGAATGATCCGACGGCGTTTTTGTTTTCCGTATTTGACCGAAGACCTCTGGCAAACAAATTGTTGTGTACCATTCAGAGTTGACCGTTCTACGTTCCTCTAAAGGCACAGTTGCCACATGACCAGTTTTCCCGAAAAAACAGGCGACCATTTGTTTCGATGTGCTTCGAGCGCGAACAACTTTTGTTGGATTGGGTTCATCTTGAAACACCCATACAGTCGACTGCTGTTTACGTTCCGGCTAATATGCATATATCCATGATTCGTCACCTGTTACAATCTTATATACGTCTTTTGAAGCACCACGATTGTATTTTTTGAGCATTTGTTTGCACCAATTGACGCGAGCGTCTTTTTGAGTGTTTGTCAAATTGTGTGGGATCCAACGAGAACATACCTTTCTCACAGCTAAATGATCATGTAATATTTTATATATGCTGGTGGAACTAATGCCTATGGTTGCCTCAATCTCACAGTATGTCACATGACGATCTTGCAATATTAGATTTTGCACAGAATCAATGTTTTCTTGAACAACAACTGATTTTGGACGACCTTCGCAAATCTCGTTGGTGAGCGAATGGCGGCCAAGATTAAATTCGTTATGCCAGCGTTTCACAGTGGCAAAGGATGGGACTTCATCGCCAAATGTGGAAGTAAGTTGATCGATGCACTCTTGTCTTGATAATCCACGTCGAAAATCGTAAAAAAATCATCGCACGAAAATGTTCACGAGTTAATTCCATTGTATTGTTGTCGCGCATTCTCCAAGGCAACATAAACAACACAAATCAAGCTATTGACAAAACATTTGAAGTACGTTATGGTCAATAATGCCAGACGATTCCGTGCAAACGTCAAATCACGCCTAACTTCAATCAGTGTTGTCAAGGCTCAAAATATAAATAGTGACCCTCGTATCATCTGAGAAAGTGTTAGAACGATCTATGAACAACAAAAAGCGACCCTATAAATACATTGTTGGATATATGACAAGTGAAGTATTGAGATACAAAGGCAAAGGTTCCACCAAGATATGAAACGAATTTAACAAATGTAGCAGTGACGTTGGATTGTAAGTATGATTGTATGTATGCTATTGAGCATGATCAGTCTACAGAGAAACATTGTGCGGAACACAAAACTCAAAACACTTACCAAAGTTTATAGAAAGAAGCCTATAAAAAAGACCTAGAAATATGAACCAAATTATAAGGTTAAAGTTATTGCATTCACTGCTCAGTTTCGTTCAGTTTGGTGGCTTTTGAATTGTATTTGTGTTCGATAATCAATATTGATTATAGTAAGCTGTATATTTTGTTCAAAATATACAACACACATCTGTGTATTCCATAATGTTAGTACATTTTTGTATATTTTCCCATCAATTTGTAAAAACCTTTTAAATGATAGTTAACAGCAAGGGTGTCCGCAGAATTTTTTCTCAGGGGGGCAGTCATACAATTTGTTATTATTAGTATTATTGTTGCTATTATCATTATTTTTATTATTGCTATTATTATTTCTATTATTTTTGTTATTATTACTACTACTACTGTTTTTTTTAGTTACATACATTTGTAATTTCCATAGTGTGCATATCTACGAGATTGTAAAATAGACTGTAAGCTTAAATGTAACCCTACTTTAAAAAATATATATTAATAATAGGTGCTGTAAGTTAGGGTCTGTAAGTCATTGAAAAATTATTTTTGTTGTAAAATATCGCTACAATTTCACCATTCGAATTACATTAACTTTTCCAGAAATCTCAGGGGGGGGGCAAGTAACTCCCTGGTCCCTCCCTGCGGGCGCCCTTGGTTATTTTTGTAAACAGCTTGTTCTAAGCAATAACATTTAGTATCAAATAAACACCTTCAAATCTTAAGCTGGTACGTGAAATTAATTGAAACACCCCATGAATGCTGGTTGCTTCTGTGTAAGACATTACTTGCGTACTGTACATACTATATACAACTAATTCGTGGAAGATTAGATGGTAGGTTAGTTTGGAGCACTGAAAATAATTGTAAATAAAGCAAAAGTAACTGTAAGTTAAATGATATAACATGTTTCACGAATGAACTGCAAACAGGCTGTTCTTTCTACTAACGAGTATATCAAAAATAAAGTTAATTTTCAAGAAATTGTAATTAACTTCATACATTTAGATATGAAAATATAGAGAAAAGGAAATTTAAAGTATAAGAAAAACATAAAATAACTGTAAAAGTATGTCCCGGTTTTCACGTAGAGATCCCAGTATTCCGATACATATCTTCTGGACGCTTAATTGTCCCGGCTTTCAACCCAGAAGCGAAATATGCAATATTTTCGGACTAACTTGATTATACCATTGTCATCATCTGATAAATATAACAAATCTACGATCAAAGTGTTTTTCGTGTAATATTTTACTCTCACAGCATAATTTAAAAATTGTTGAAAACATTTGTAAAATCTGTAATGTTTTATTTGATTTTTTGAGTAATGTAGTTATTTTTTCCTTTTTTAATATTAGATATTCTAAACCTACTGATATATGTGCGCTTGGTGTTGTTTTGCATTGAATGGTCAGTGCTGACGTAAAACAAATTGTAATAAATTATTAAATATTAACAATTTTATAATAAAAAATAAATCAAAAACTAAACACTGTGAAATGTCGCGTAATGTTTGTGGAGAATCTGGTCAGCCTATGTAAAAGGTGACTGTTTATTTCTTTACTATTTATTAGCAAAAATTACTTCATTCAAAGTGCATTTTCGTTTTGTGTTTCCTGAATACGTACCAACTCTAAACGCTCATTCGCTTCATCATGTTCAAACACACCATTCCCATTGTATGTAATATCGACAATATTAACAGCCATTTCGGCTTCAGAAAGAAAATTCTCCCGCTGCCTTAATTCACTTCGGTAACAAAAGAACTCTGCTAAAACCTGCATCACGTGACGGGATTAGACCCTTGGTGGAAGCCAGAACACGCTGGGAGGGCGAGGGAATTATCGTCGAAGGCACGTCTGAGCTGTGCGTCCCAATCAGTAAAAAAGCCTCGGTTATTGTAATTTCATTGCTTTTCTCTGGTTTTAATGTCTTTGGAATGCCGTTCATCAACGATATTAGGTATACGCAAGACGAGCCCAGAAATTTCATAAGGGGAAGGGATCCCTTCTCTTTTAGTGCATTTTCCTGTAGGATAAATATACTATTGTGGATAAGCTCATTGTGTACTGTGTATTATGCACACATAGAGTATGAATATACGAGTATGTGCCGCTCAAAAGTCCCGATTAACGATGTACTGTATACTGTGTGTGTGTGTATCACATCTTTATCCATTTTTGAAATTTTCAAAGCTCTGTATAGGCTACATTTTCTTAGCTTATGATACGCAAATTAGTCTTGTTAGGTCGGCAGTTCCCTTACAACTCGATTTAAAAAAAACGGAAAATTTTACGTTCGTTGGGTGAAGCGGGAAGGGTGGCAGTTATAAACATTTTTATTCCTGCAACTCGTAAATATCGAGGCGAGGGATTAAGCTGAAATTCTTATAACAGCTTAGTACCTCGAACAGATGGTCTTGTGTTGATATTGGATGATAAGAATCGGTCCACAATGTTCAAGGTATGGGACAAAAAAAAAAGGTTAACCCTGTCATGCGACAGTATTAAGTTCTGCTCCCGTTTGCATAGGCTACATTTTCATACGAAAAGAAACTAAAATCCAAACAGTATAAGGACATCACTCGAGCTTAGAGTTTAAAATTATACCTCCCTTTAATTCCTTCACTTATGCTCCTGCTGAAAATGTCCAGCTACTTAAAGAATACCGCCTCCCTTGTACGGTCTACTCACTTATTCGCCATCGGAGAGCCTGAATTCGAATCCTGGCCAGGGAGTGTGTTCATTGTTTTTTTTTTTTCATCTATTTCATATAATTACCCTCGTCGTTGCGATTAACTTAATGAGGTTGAAAGGATGGGCCTATATTAAATAATCATGCAAATGAAAGCAGCACTAAATTAGTCGATTGATTTTCATTTAACAAAATGCCTAATAATCAGTGACGTGCACTGAGGAGTAGCTAGTCTAGCAGAGATAGATCAATCAATCTCAAATCTCTAATTATTTTCAAATCACAATATTTATTGTATTGTTGAAGCCACAGTTCATATGCAATACTTTTTTTAACGCCCTTCTCGTCCCTCGGTGCGTCAGCTGGCCTAGCTGGCTCTTTCTCCGCCTCACAGTTCCAGGTAGAAACTGGTTTCCGAAGGGAAAGGAAAAATTTCTGCCTCTACCTCCCTTGCCCCCTCGACCCGCTCCAATGTTTGAAAGCCCGTGCTTTCAGGTCCTCCAGTCTATCTCCTATAGGACAGATAAAGGATTGATTGGATTCCCTTCGCTTCTTTTGTATATCCTCTAAAGAACTAAGGGGAAATTTTTCTGCAGTACTAATGTTCTCTGTATTTACACCACTTCTTACACGTTGTACAATATGTATGTATAATATGGGATGTACTTTTATTATTCATGCAATTGGAACGTCTTATGTGCAGACAAACATTTTATGCTTTCTTTTTTTTAAATATGGAATATATAGATAATGATTAAATAAATATTTGCTCACGCTCTCTCTTGCTCTCGTTTTAGTAGTGTTTTATTTAAATATACTAATCTCTTGGCCTCTAATAAAAAAAATGCATAAGATAAATAATACGGATGTACTTATTTGGGCAAGAGAACGCGCGTTCTAATTCTTGTTGTTGGTTTGGTTTATTTTACCTCGCTTTCCTGCCACATTTGGTTATCGCGAAAATGAGGATGAGTGATGATATGATGAAACTGATGAAGGGACCTCACAAAGAACAATTCAGGCCGGAATTCGTGACGAGCGTGAAAAAATTAGAAATGAAAAATGTATCCCAGAACTCAAAAAAAGTAGAAAAAGGTGTGTTTAAAGGTGTGTTTTGTTACCTGTTTATCCCCCATCGCTTTTTCTAGCTGTATAGATTTAATCGCAATAAGTAGCTAAGAGCTTATGAAAGTCGTGAGAGACAATCATAAACAGAGAATTCTAGGCTCCTGATTTCACAGTGCCCTGCAGATGCACTGGGAGGAAATTATTTGTATTTTCTTCTCTCTTCTATCGCTTTACCTAATTCCTGCCATGACTATGAACGTTGGTTAAATTAAACGGGTGAAGAGTGGTTGCAATGAAACACTCATGCAAAGGCCAGGGCTGGAGCCCAGATCCTTCAGTAACGAGATCGTGAGATGGGGAAATTAGGGAAATCAAGCAATGCAAAATTTTTGAAAAAACGTTAATCATATATAAAGATAGTAGATAATATTTGTACTTCTGACGACAACTTTGATTTCTTGACCAAACGACCACAAAAAGTTGAAAAACTCACTTTCTCTTCCTGTTCCGCGCCTCATTTATTGCGCTGACGATGTTTCACGGGCGCAAAAAGGCAGTGATGAGTGAAAGATGAGCTCTCATCCTCTCATCCTTCTCATCTTTCTCATTCTCCTTTTATTCTCTCATCTTCCTCTCATCCTCCTCTCATCCTCTCATCTTCCTTTTATCCTCTTATTTTTTTATTTTCTTATTTTCTTATTTTTTGAAAGATGAGTGCACCTTATCGTAATTTTCCAAGTCTGGGACCAAATGTTTATATATCGTGACCTACGTAAACCTCTCCTCTCATTCTCTCATTCTCTCATTCTCTTATTTTTGAAGGATGAGTGCACTTTATCGTAATTTTCCAAGTCCGGGACCAAATGTTTATATATTGTGACCTACGTAAACCTCTTCTCTCATCCTCTTATTCTCTCAATCTCTCAATCTCTCATTCTCTCATTCTCTCTACCTTTAGAATATTGTCGTCAACATTAGAGATGAAGTTGGAGTGCTGGAATCAACGGGGCCAAATGTTTATATATTGTGACCTACGTAAACCTCTTCTCTCATCCTCTTATTCTCTCAATCTCTCAATCTCTCATTCTCTCATTCTCTCTACCTTTAGAATATTGTCGTCAACATTAGAGATGAAGTTGGAGTGCTGGAATCAACGGGGCCAAATGTTTATATATTGTGACCTACGTAAACCTCTTCTCTCATCCTCTTATTCTCTCAATCTCTCAATCTCTCATTCTCTCATTCTCTCTACCTTTAGAATATTGTCGTCAACATTAGAGATGAAGTTGGAGTGCTGGAATCAACGGGGCCAAATGTTTATATATATCGTGACCTTCGTAAACCTCTTCTCTCGGGGGAGGGAACGATGTGCCCACACACACACACACACACACACACACACACACACACACACACACACACACGCGCGCGCGCGCGCGCGCGCGTATGCCTCTTATTATTTCCGTATTGTAACACAAACAAACAAACAAAATAATAATTGTTGTTTTTTATGATACCTGGCCCCTAACCTCGCCAGGGTGCGTGGTGCCCAACCCAAAAAGGTTCTAACGGCTACGGCTCTAGATAACCGCACCTCTGTAGGGTTTCACGTGTTTTTTTTTTTCCCCCAAACTTCCATGAAACCCTACAGAGGACCTCCGTAATGCATGCAACGTGTACTAACGACTCTAGTGTTATTTGATGTTGTGATATTTTGGATATAGAGTTTTATTGTGAGATATAGATAAAAATAATTATGTTTATTATAATATTTTCTTGATGAAGATGGAGAATGTATGTGTGTGTTACAAATAAAGTTGCATGCTTTTTTTTCTAGTGTGTGTATGTGTATATGTGTTTTGATGTTTCGACAGCATCTGAAACGATAAGAAAGAAATTTTATTGTTAATTTTCACGTGTAAAAACAACAACAAATTTTTTTGTGCAAATTTTCTGATTGTCTCTCGTGCTATAGTGCAAAAAGATATTGTAACTTATAACTAATGAAATTGACATTTGTAACTGATCTGAACTAGTGAAATTCGTATTGTGCCATTGTAACTGATTGTGCTAGCACTAAAAATTTCTTATTGTGCAAGAAAATAGATGATAAAAACTTGTTAAAACTGCTCTGTGACCCTCTCATTCTTCACGTCGTAGGCGAAGGACTTCTCTGCAATCAGGATGACACTGCATAGGGTATCCTCGGGCAAGGCATCGTGGAACTCGCAGACGACCTTGATGTTGGTTCGATCGTTGACCACAACCTTCTTTCTCTTAGATGTGTTGATGACGGTCATGGGTCTCCGTGTTTTGAACTCGCTGGGCGTGTAGTACATGTCCACACTTCCCTCGGTCACGCGTTTGTAAGCCGAAAACGCTTCGTAAAGTTTGAGATAATCGTTTTTGGTCATGTCGAGGTTGTAATTCTCGCGCGGGAACACTTCGCTGCGTCCATTTTTGAGATAAATGTTCTTGATCTTGCACTCGTCGAATTTGCTGGAATCTTTCTCCTGATTTTTGTCCCTCCCGGTCTGAAAGAGCACTACAACGAAATCTGGCATGTCGAACTGTATGTTGTTGAACTGCGTCGTCACGTCGAATTCCATGTGACTTCCCGATGCCACCTTCTGTACGCACTGGTAACCGTGAAAGTGAATCGGCACCTGTGGACTTTTCAAGATCTCCGCTTTGTACTTGAGGGCGTAGTTTGTTTCGTATTCCACCACTGGCATTCTCAATTCCATGCTCCGGATGACGCATTTCGCTGCTTCGGGTAAAGTGTTGGCTATCGGCGTGGTGCCGTCCGGACCCAAAGTAGCGTATCGCATCAGTGCGTCGTTGTCGTTGGCCGCTCTTCGAAACGTGACTCTCAGTCCTCCCTTCCACATGATCTCCTTGTAGTCCGAGAAGAAACCAGGCAGCAGACGCATGGGAAAGAGCACTGTGTGACTTCTCGTCGATATTTTGGTCCCGGCTTCGAATCCCCCGGCCTGGTAGTACGCTGCGTCCGTTTTGGATAATTTCAACGTTCCCACTGCCGTCGACGTGATGCCTGGATAATCTATTCTGTCGATGACGGTGTTATGTTTCCTCACCTCCACCTGCGAGAACAGGTGAGGCACAAAGTTGTCCACGAGTATCAAGTTTGCTGCTGCGGGAAACGCGTCTCCGCTTTCTTTCTTCACCACGTCGAATTGAAGGTAGAGGTCTGCTCTGTGAGGATGAGCGAACCCGTCGCCTACGTCCACGTCGTATTCGATCTCCCTGTTCGCCTCGTTGAGATTGGCAAACGTGCGACGGTTGGGAGGGAAAGATTGCAATTCGTAACTTTCGATTTGCTCCATTTTATATGTATGGTTATTTATTATACGTTGATCTCCACGATGGCAGTAGTTGTTGCACCTGCGAAATCCACCACGTCTCCTTTCTCGTTCGTCACCACCAACTCTATGTCGTCTATGCGGTTGCGACATACTGGAAAATAGATCGGCGAAGAGGGCGTGTAGATGATCGGTTCCATGAACTCGGAACTTGGTTTGAAAGTGGCTATGATTCCCGTCTGCTTGTGACTTCCTAACAATCCGTCCGAAGATTTCGTGATCATACCTTCGGCCACGTTACAGTGTACGTTCAGAGTCTCTATGGCCAAGAATTTAGGAATGTTGGTTGCCACGTGCTTGATGCCAGCTTCGAGTTTTGTGTTGTTCTCGAAACCTAAAAGTTCTCCTATGGTGCCCAGGTCCACGGTCTCCGTCGCGGATAGGATTTCCACTCTGTGCGTGACCGAATTTTGAGAAAGGTACGTGCCTTTGGGTAATTGAGCTTGCAAAGTGGAAAGATTGTATTGTCCTGGCGTGACGACGATGTGTTCGCTTCCGACGCTAATTTTGTTGTTGTGCTGCGTAACATTAGGTATGAGGTACATGCTGTAGAATGCACGCAGAGCCACGGATTTAGGATAGACAATGTCGTCGTGCAGCGTGAGTTTCAAGATTGAAGATTCACTCGTGAGATGGAACACGCCCATCCTAGTGATGCTGTTTGAGGTTCCACAATGCTTTCTGGAAATCCTCGATCGTAGGGTTATTTATTTTAGAGAGAAACGCGAGCACGGAGAGGCAGAGATGACCGCAGTTCACGTCTCCGAAATTTTGAATGCGTTCGTCGTTGTAGTATATGGAGGTTTTGTTCGTTTTCAGATAATGAACTAAATTTGTAGGTGGAACACCTCCGAAAGAATCGAAGACGAATGCTTTATCATTGTCGTTTTTGTGGTAACATATCCAATGCGTGCCTGGATTTTCTTGACCGTCCAAGTTGACTACTCCGCATTCTCTTCTTTTAACGCTTGAAGGTAACGAGTCGGACATGAAAACTCCTCTGAAGTGTTTGATTTGTAACGGTTCGATCAGAGATTCAATGTCTCGGTTGGTGAGTGCTTCTGTTTCTTTTTTTTAAACTTTCTCATCACGCCCTTCCCCTTCTTCTCCATGGCCAGGTTGTGACGTTTCTGTTCTTCCAATTCCGCTTTGTTCTTCTTTGAGTCGATGACGGTTTTCGCGATGGCGGCACTTCCGCCAGCCAAACTTCCAACGGCCCCCAATGCTGCTAGGATGGCCGGGATGCTGAATATGAAACCTCCGATCTTTTGCTGTTTCCGCGAACGTTGCAACCGTCTCAATTGAGGTGTGCTGAGCAGTAATTTCATTCCATGTCCTTTCGACAAGCAAGAACGTTTCTTCTCGCGTTGTTTCTTGGTGAGTAACCCATCGAGGGCACCTAGATTTTTAAGATTGGAGTATGGTATCTGGTACACGACACCCTTGGGCTTCATGTTGATGCTCTATGTGTTATTTTCACGGTATGTTATTTATATATATATTCTGATATTTTTCTTGTGTAGTTTTTCTACGGTATGTTATTTATATATTTTCAAGGCCTCGCAGTCGCTACACAAATTCTATTACGTGCTTTGTTTTCTTGCCAAGAAGTTCCTTTGTCCCCTTGTACACGATTCGAGTTTTGTTCTCGATTAAAATAGATAGCTTCTCGTCCGATAACATGTTAGCGTATCGATCTGGTAAAAATAGACTGTATTGTGCGTTGAGCAACAGGCGTACCTTGGGACCATACTGGGTAGAAACAATTGAACCGGAAGTTATCGTGTAAGATTTGTCGACTTCCAATTCCCGAATTTTTACATACTCAAATGACAAATTTAGCATTTGTTTTAATGCTTGGAGCTCACTCATTTTTTCAGTTGTCATATCGAAGAAGAGAAATTTTCAGTGTGCGTGTTAGAGAAATTTAATTGTTTTTTTTCACCATGTGTGTTATTTATATATACCAAAATTTATTTTTTTCACGATGTGCGTTATTTATATATCAAGTTTTTTGATGCATATATATATATTATTATTTTTTTAACAGAGGAAGAAAGTCCGTGCTTCGGAAAACGCGATGATGTGCGTAATGATATCTTCCTTCTCCTGCATAGACTTGTACCAATCATCAGTATACCGTCTTCTTCCCTGCATCGCCTCGTGCAGTTCCTCCGACCTCTCGTTTAATTTTTCCCCTGCAGCCGAAAGCAGAATGTTGAGATCACCACACCTCAGGCCGCTGATCTCCCGAAGATGGTCCTTGAGAACCATTTTACAAGGGATGCGAAATTCCGGCGTCGTTCTTGCCATGATTACAAGTTTATTAACATCTCCGTTAACTACCTTTTTGAATATTTTAGATAGTAGTTCGTGCGGCAAATCAGTTATGCAAGCCATGTTGTTTTTTTACTGGATGTTATTTATATACCCCACCACATGGCGATAGTGGTACCCAGTGCGGCGACCCGTTCACCCAGCGATGCGTCTCTGCTCACGAACCTTTCGAAAGCTGCGTGCTCTAACTTTCTGTCTGCTTCGTGACGTGCATCCAGATCCGTCTGCGTGGTGTTGTAAGCGATGTCGTGATCTTTGCATGCGGCGTCCAACAGATTCACACCCTTGTCTCCTCTCTCCAATCTTTTCTCGAGTTTGGTACCCGGTCCGCAGTACTGGTAGCCAGGTAGATGCATCTCGAAAGGTAACTTGTTGATGATGTCGTTTACGAGTCCCTTTCCTTCGGCCACGTTCCAGAATTTCGGAGGCAGCGTGTTGATGATTTTGATGAGGTAACCTATGCCCTTGTCGTCGTTCACGATGAAGTTGGTAAGTTTCGTGCTGATCATGTCCACGATGCCAATCTTCTCGTTGTAGAAATTACGGTTGCCTGCATTTTCTTCGCCGGCTATCACCAACAATCGGTCCACGAGCTTCCTCACGTCGTCCACCCAAACGAATTCTTTGGGTAAGGTGTTGTAGCGTTTGACCCCGCTGCCTGTTTTGACCTGGTTCCAAATCGGTTTGATGAGATTCCTGTACTTCTCGCCGCTGCTCGATTTCACCCTATTCTGCGAGGCGTCGTTGTTTTGGTACAAGGCATCCGTCATGATCAGAATTTCCTTGTAACTCTGGTAATCTTCGTCGGTGTAATCTTTCGGCTGCTTTTTGGCAACGAGTTCCCACAGTCCCACCGTACCCGGATACCTGTTCCAACTATCCTTGTCGCCTAAATTGACTTTAATGTCGTTGCCTTCGAAGGTCACCTTCGATTTCCCAATCTTCCACACCACACCGCCGCCTTCGCTGGTTTCCATGCTGGGATACAATCCGAACACTTCATCCTTGTCGAATTTCCCCGTGCTCAGGTAGTCTCGTGCCAAAGGTCCCAACTCGATTTTATCCGAAGACGTGCTGCCTATGGCTCGACGTCGTGCCGGTGCATCCTTCAGTTCGAACGGCGTCGAAGGAATGCTCGAAATGGGCGTGGGTACAGCGTAACTTTTAGCTGCGAGCGGTACGAGTTCATTAATCAAATTTTTATTTTGTTCCGTGACACTTTTAATTTCTTTACCTAGACCGCTGATGGCATCGATCACAGGTTGATCCTGACGTTTCTTCTCTTCGTAGAATCCGCGATTTTCGGATTTCCAACCTTTGAAGCGTTTCGCAAGGTAATTGCGAAGCTTGAGATTTTCGTCTTCGATTTTTCGTTTCGTCATGACGTTATTTATACACGTCGTTTCTCACAACGTTGCAACGTTTAGAAAGTTGTTGATTTTGTTTCTGTATTTTCCGTTGCTGGGTTTCCTCGTCATGTCAATCGTAGCGAATCCGAAATCGTCACCGTTCCAGCAAGTAGAGCAGCAGCCTTCCGAAAATTGATTGTAGTTCATGTCTCCGCCTACGTAGTCATCGTACGCGTGCTTGAGGTTGGTGTGATCTTGACGAAACAAACATATGAAATTAGCGTTGTCGCGTACTAACTGTTTTGGAATTTTGGAAAACGTTTGAGCTAGGTAGAAGCAATCCATTCCTTTGTGACGACCTTGCGTGAAAAAGTTGCGAATTTCATTTTGATTTTCCAGGATGGCATCGTCGAACACAACAACTGAATTTTCACGACAATCGTCGAGTGGTTTTATTTCCGAGGCGAACGTTGCAATGTCCAGACCATCGTACAGTTTCATCAGTTGCTGGTATTTGGATTGCTCTAAACTTTTCGAGAACACGTACAGGTGCCTGTTCTTCCAATCTAACCAATTCGGTGCGAGGAGAAAATTGTCCACGAGCAGTGTCGTTTTTCCACACCCCGAAGGTCCTACGATCAGACAGCGGATGCTGTCGGGGAGCAATTCACCGTTTTTTTTCTTCGTTCCACTTTCCGAATTAGGTAAACGTTTCACAACATTCCACGTACTCATAGAATCACTTCGTTTGAATCGATCCAACTTGTTTCCGGAAGTCCCAGCCATTTCACCAAAAGTTTGTTGCCTCTCTTGCGCAAAACTTTTTCGATAAGGTACGTGTCAGGGTATTTAGTTTTAGAGAGTTCCTCCTCGTAGAAGCGCCCCAATAAAATTTCACCGCCACTGTCTTTTATTATATACGTGTGACGGTTCCCGGGTAGAACCCGAACCACGGTAAAAAGTTCAGTACTCCAGTTTCGTGTGAAACCCCTGTCAAACGTTCGCTTCAATTTACTGACCCTCACCTGTTCTCCAATTTTGTATTTAGCTTTTTTTGTCGTGGGCGTGTACTTTGGACAGTAAACGCTAGAAATTAAACGTTGCTCGTCAGACTTGGTAACGTCAGCTGGCTTCATGCCTATCGTTGCGTGCCGTGTGTGATTATAGTCGCTAACAAGTTCCGGGAGAATAGTGACCCACTTGTAGCTTCCCTGAAGCGTGAAGCGTGACCACATGCGCGATTTCAGAGTGCGATTGAATCTTTCCACGATGCTGGCCTTGACGTCACTGAAGGTCGAGTAATGTTGAACGTTGTGTTTCCGAATAAACTTTTGGAATGCGGCATTGTAAAATTCCTTCCCTTTGTCCGTGTGCAGAAACCGAGGTCGTCTGCCGCCGCTTTCGCGAAAAATTGTCTTGAATGCTTCCGTGACGCACGTTCCTGTTTTCGCCTTCAAAGGTAGAGCCCATGCGAATTTTGAAAATGTGTCTATGACGGTGAGGAGGTACTTGTTACCCTTGTTCAATTTATGCACGTTTTTTAACTTGCCGCTACTCATTTCGACGAGGTCGCTTTCCCAGAGGTCGTCGATTCCCTTGGTTACCACAGCCAAACGTTCGTAGTTGCGGCGTGCAGGTTTATGCAATTCTTGGACGATGGCTTGCCTAGACATTTTTTATTATTTTTAGAGATTACGTTTCAAAAGAAGCACCAGCGTGATGGGATTCAAAGAGGGTGGCACTTCGCTCGTGTTTTGAATGATCAGCTTATCGCCGGCACTCACGTCGAAAACGGTAAGATCTTCGTCTTCGTGTATTTCATATATGTTGCGCGTTTCGTTCCAACGCGCCAGAGGAATGTTTCCTGCTTTCTGGACACCACGATTCGATATCAAAGTCATGGTGGGAACGCTAGCTTTTCTGCCGTGAGACCAGTACGAAAATTCGTTTATCTGAATCGTGCCATCGAGGAGAAACTTGTAGTACGGATGATAAGGATGTAGCATGTACAGTTTGTTACCTTCGACGAAGGTGGAGATTCTCTGTTGATTGGGAACGCTGTTAATTTCGATGGCCTGCAGAGAATGGAGTTTAGCGAATTTAGTATCGATGCTAACGAGGTTGCTGTGAAGCTGACCCAGTGTGTTTTGTACGGGCACCAAATGCTCGACTATGGTATCCGTTACGGTAGAAAATGACGGTTTGATTTTCACTTCCACGTTCAACTGCTTGTAGCTTTCGTTGAGTTCTTGCAACTTGGCACCGAAAGAGGCCAGCGTTGATTCCTGCGTTGATTCCAGCACTCCAACTTGATCTCTGATGTTGACGACAATGTTCTGAAGGTTCTCGATTTGATTCAATTTCGAGCTCTTCTCGGTAAGATCATTCACGATGATTCGCATCTCTGTAAACTGCGTGTGAAGGTCGGCGACGCTCTGCGAAGTGGGCAGCGTCGACACCAGCGAAGCAAGTTCGTCTCGAATCTGTTCCACGTTCGCCGTTTCTGTTTCCAGTCGTTTCAGCATACGTGATATGTTCCTTTTCAAAGCGTGTAATTCTTTGGAGGTAGGGAGATTGGCCACCCTACTCTCGAGATCGCTCAACGAACTTTTGATGTCACTCGAATCGGATAGTGCCGTCACCGCCGTTTTCAATTTTTCCAAATCTTCGCTCGAAGGCACGCTCGTTCGTAACGATTCCAAGTCACCCTGTATGTTGTCCAGTACGTGATGAAAATGAGTAAGATTGGATTCGACGTTCAAATTTTCTAAATATTTGATCTTCTGCTGAACCGTGCTCAACGTGTCTTGAATGCTCGTCAACACACTTGCTTCAGCGTGAATATTTTTAATTTCTTCGTTGATCAATTCCAATGACGCCTGAAGCGTGGCGATGGTGGTTTGAATGTGTTCGAAATCTTGATAGGCCTCCAATTGAATTTTTATGTTCGCGACGCTTTTACCGATGACCTGCAGTTCGTCCGACGATGGTAGGTTCGTCATTGTATCTTCCAAAGTCTGCAACTTGGATTTGATTTCTTCCAACGTACCGGTGAATTCTTCTTGTAATTTGGAAACAACAACCTGCAAGCGTTCTACATCAATATCATTCACCACGGTTTGAAGTTCAGAGAAATTCTTTTCTATTGCGGAAGTTCGCTCTTCGATTTCGAGTTTCAATTTTTCCAAATCTTCATTTTTCGATTGAAATTGCTGTAATTTGGCCAAATCATTTTGAAGCGAATCCATACTCAACTGTATATTTTGAATGTTGTCGTAAGAAGGTACGTCGACATAATTTTTTATCAGTGTTTTCAGTTCGGAATCGATTTTCAGAATGGGATCGAGACATTGCGTTTGGAGCGTAGCGATCTCAGACTCTAAACTTTTGTTTAAGGTCTCCTGCAAAGCGATCAAATCAGTCCTCAACTTCTTAACACGAACGTCCAACATGAGAATCTCTTCTGCATGGTCTACACGCTTGGTGTTGCCGAAAATATCGTTAGGCATTTTTGGTTAACGGTTATTTATAATAGGATAGACGATTCGTAATTCTACGAAGAGAGGAATAAGTTTGTCGTAGTCTCCGAGGAGTTCCACGTAAAGATAATCTCCTGCAGACACATCGTACGACATGTTAGAAAGCATCTTGTCGTGCTTCATTCGAAAAATGTTCTTGCCGGTAGAAATTTTGATTTCGCCTGCGTTTTCCGGATTCACGGTGATTTGAAGTTTCCCGTCGATCGGAATTTCATAGAAATGTAAATTGTTATTAAAAACATAAAACATCTTGCCCACATCGTCATTTAGCTTCGTCCAAATGCTGTTGAGGTGAATGATTAACAAACCGTTGAGTTTAGGTAACACGGAAGGTAAGAGGTTATTGAAATTTGGTGATGCAGTGTCCATGTTGCTTTGTTTGCGAAAACCAAAGAGATTCATTGTTCTTGTTAGTTATTTAACACATCGTGCTTTTTGCTATTCTTCAAAACATACGGAGGAAAAGAATGAAAGGGAGAGCCCTCGGGCGATGAAAAGTTGCAACCTGTTATTATGTTGTTAAGCCCGCTCCAAACCGAGGCTCATTAAATTCAACTCTTATTTTTCATCGCCCGAGGGCTCCCCCTTTTATTCTTTTCCTCCGTCTGTTTTTGAAGAAGAATGGCAAAGACACAGCGGACTTCATGGCTATGAGGTTACGGTTAACACACGCCACATTTATCGCTTTTATTGTAGTGCCCCCACTCTCGCGTGTGGATTTGACAATCGAGAACACGTAACTTGTTGTCCGTTGCATCCAATGCGACCTTGGTTACGCGCGTCGTGTGCAAATCATGCAATTTACTTGCAATGCGATGATCGGTGCTGAGTTGCCTTTTACCATGAAAAAGGCATTCTTTGTAGTCTTGCATGCTAAATTTGCTGGTACTTATTTTTCCTACCCCCTTCGCCTTCTTGATCTCTTTTTCTTCTGTAATCTTTACACAGTACATTTTGGCACGAAGCCCCACAAATTCCCTGCTGTAATTACCAGCCGCTTCATCTTTGAACTTTCCAATCGTCATTTTGTTTTCTGTCGAATGCAAGTGATGGCCTGATGGTAAGTTGCTAAAATCAAACAGATGCTTCATCTTAGTCAGATCATGTTCGAGGCTTGGTGTTTGGATTAGAAAAATGAAGCTATCCGTATCAATATAACATATTTGGATGTTATCTCCATAAAAGGGTTGAAACTGGTCGTAGTACGACTGGTACATGTGCAATTTTGATAGTTCAAGGACAGTGGCACCTATGGCAATCGGCTTGTTGAGCATCACTTGCTTCTTGTTCCTCTCAACAAATACTAGATTCTCGTCGAAAATAGTGAAGTTTTTGAAGTAGGGTGACGCGACGATCTTCTCAAATTTCTTTTCGTCCGTGACCAACGTTGCGTCGATGTAATTACGCACGTTCTCCATCGTCTTGCCGTAGATGGCGTTATTGAACAGTTTGTACAGATCCTTGTCTGCAGGCGATGTCGATTGCGCTCTGCGGCGCGTATTCTCGGCTATGTAGGGTTCCAGCCACTTGCTCTGTCGGAACTTCAATCCTCTATGAACTTTCTTCAACTGCAAGCCGTGACTTATGTAAAATTGGAGGAGTCGGTAGTGCAGAACGTAATTCCGCTTGTTCTCCATGCTTAGTATGAGTTTTGGCTCCGATCCTCCAGGTGGCTTCTCCTTGGTGGGGGCCAGGGCCAATCCGTGATGTTTCTCGTGAAGCGTTTCGGGATAATCGAGATCCACTTCCAAGAAACAGCCCCATTCATTATCTTCGCTCCAGTTGAGAAAATCTTCGCAGGAGAGTTCCTCTTCGGTCATCCACGCGTAGTCGCTGATGGGAAGACAGTGGGACATGGAGTGGCCGTACAGGTTGTTGACATCCCAGTAGACAATATAGGTGTTGGGCTTCGATGCATCGTAACCAGGCGTATGAGGATTGTTTGCTTGAGCATGGCGTCGGGGACATTGGACGATGCCACCCCGTATCGCACTCTCCATGAAAGCATACTGTTCCTTCTCTGCGATGAGGCCCAGTTCCACGTTGGTGTATTTCATCATCGATTCCCAAGTCAATCCCGGCGTGGTGAAGAAATACGCAGGATCCAACTTGTATATCGCGATGCATCTCTTACGAAACGATTCGAAAATATCCATCAGAAGTGTCACGTCCAATTTCAGATAAAGATCGTGATAATCGCGAAAAGTTTGGCAATTGAATGCCGTCCACACACTACGAGCGTGTTCGTAGTCCTCTTCGGAACAGACGTCCTCCGTGAGAGAAGAATAAAATACCTCCCGGGGTGGAAGCTCCGTCTCGTCAAATTTGTCGAAATTGTTGACGTACTCGTAGGGGTAGACGCCCTTGCGACGCAACAGATTCAAATTCTCATCTCTCCCCGAAAAACACATTTGCTTGGTGGCCACAAGATCTTCGTCGCCAAGTTGAGATGCAAGGCTTGCGAGGCTGGAGGACAGGAAATTGTAAGAGTCCAGGATTCGCACTTCCACGCTTCCTCCTTCTTCGAGAGGAATCCAAATTCTTAGCGCAATATACTTCTCACTCGTTCTCGGGATGATGCTGATTCGAGAAGTTATGTTGTGGAGCTCTTTGACGAAGAGATGTGTGTCGTACTTCTCCGTGTAGTGCAGAAACACGGCAACAAAATGCGACTCCTTAATTTTAAGATTGCACGAATTACAGATGGTGCTCAGAAATAATCCATTCTGGTGGTTATGGTGGACGACCTTGTAATTTTCGGGGGTGAAAGCCTGGTTACACTCCTCGCATCTTGTCGCCGCGTCATGTCTCTGTTGTTGTTCTGTTGTGAGAGCAGGTGGAGAAACGTAAGAGCCTTTCAGGCTGGGTGCAAGTTCTCTCGCGCATTCCGCTATCTTCTCAACAAAATGTTTTGCCGCATCGGGTCCGCAATACAAGATGACATCATTCAATTTTTCTCCGTAGATGGAGAAACTGCAAGGCTCGTGGTGAAAAATTTGGGTCGTGCTTGAGGTAGAGGGATCAGGGTCGCAAAACGTCATGGGAACTTGGAAGCTTTCAAAGTCGGCATAAAGGACGACGGGATGGTGGAGAAGAGCCTGGTGTTTCTGAAATTTCATCTTGGTTCCGGGTTCCGGCATGACATCTTCGGGTTCTGCATTCACAGAGCCAAAACACTTGTGCTGTTCTCTCATCTTTTTACCTCCGCGAAAAATTCTCAAACACCGATCGCAAATTTCGATCTTATCGTGATGCTTGCTGATCTGTCTTCCTACTAATCCTGAGAAATTCCGTATCAAACTGTAACGGCCATCTACAAGCAAGAGTCGAATTACATTATTCTGGCTTCTCGCAGGTCTTAACACACGAATGTTGTCGCAATCGTCAACCCCAAACACAGAAATATTGATATCTTTTCCCTTTTCCTCTCTATAGTTTTTTTCAAATTGATTGATCTTATTCAGGGGCACAGGATAGGAAATTCCTCTCATCATATTCTCGTATCTTCCCTCGTATCCTCTGTAATTGGACAGGCGTTCGGGGTGAACATTATTAGCTGGGTGTAATGCGGCGATGACAGACCATAGGAAACTCTTCTGATCATTACTTTGTATGTTCAACACTGCATTTTGCTTTTTTTTTGTTTTTTGTTTTTTTTTAGTGCTGCGTAATGGTTTGAAATTGCAGACTCGAAGTTCTAACATGTGGCTGCGACCGCAAAGACTCCATCCACTTCCTCTACCTTCAAACTCTTCTTGTTTTTGTGTTAGGTGATCAAATAGCCGTGTCACTATCTCGTCAAGATTCTCGTTATTGTCATCGTGTAACGCTTCACACCCTACGTAAAAACTAAAAGTGCTTGACTCGGACGAGACAATTTTCTCATACAGCAGGGTCAAGACGAGATGAATTTTAATTGCAACATTGACGAGGCAATCACGTAATTTATCGACTACCAGAGATTTCACATTGTTGAGGAAGATGCTCGAGTCACACTTTTCATCGCTTCCAGATTTATATGTTATGATGCGTGCACTTTTATTCAAAGCACCCTCCTCATGCGCATCATTCATGCGAGATTTCTTTGCCGGGGGGGCGTCATCATGTTCCGGTAGACGACATTTTTTCAAATGCCTAGCAATATTAGGTTTCGAAATCAACTTCCCACAGTTGCGACATGCCACTTTCCCGCAAAGACCGGAGGGACCTGGTTGCGGTTCCATTTTTTCTCTCTGTTATTTATATATATACAGAGAAATTTTTTTGGGGGGGGGTTGTGGTGGTGGTAGTGGAAAGCGCACTGAAACAGAAGAAAAAAAAATTGAAAAAATGCTCGACATTTTTTCCTTCCACATATATATTAGACGCGAACAGTATGTATGTATGTATGTGTGTGTGCACTGTTGTAGGAGGTTAAAAATATGGGACATGTAAGTGTGTGTCAATTTTTTATGGCTCCTCTGAATATGTGTGTGTCAGATGCAAAACAAAAATATTAATATATCATGAAAAAATAAAAACTTACCTTTCAAGAGAGATAGAGAGAAACTTCAAAATAAAAACTTGTAGCTCACTAAAACTTCCACGATGATATATATGTATACTGCCAGACAAACAATTAAGAATACTGAACTGCCACGATTGACGTTCACCCTTCAAGAGAGATAGAAAAACTTCAAAATAAAAACTTGTAGCTCACTAAAACTTCCACGATGATATATATGTATACTGCCAGATAAACAAATTAAAAAATACTGAACTGCCACGATTGACGTTCACTATGATAATAATGTACAAAGAAAAAACTAGTACGTTATATAGGAACTCCTCTTTTTTTTTTCTCCTTCTCTTCTTCCTACTCCACGCGACTCTCTTTGGTGAAAACACAATGAGGGTTATAGTTAATGTTTTAGCAAATAAAACCCTTGTTAACTGATTCATTCATGCTATATTTTTTCAACAAAAAAACTTTTGTGATACACACACAATATCCTGTGGGGGACAAATAACAATAAACGGGACGTTGACGGTTCCACCCATGCATGTATTGTCGATTATTTCCCCTCGGCCTCTATTCCACGCCCCGTCAGGGTGTGGTGTGTGAAACGGGCGATTCCCAGTATAAAACTCAAAAAGCGGAAGATGCTGCTGTGTTTGCTTCCGCCGCATCCGCTTCTGATTCTATTGTTATCGGGGATGTAATAGATTTTTTATTCAGAACCGTGGGAAAGCTGAAAAAAAATAGAATCTCTTCGGGCGAAAGAGGATGCAAGATGAATAGGTTTGGGGAGGGGTTGCTGTGGATAGTTTGGTCCGTAATAAAAATGTTACATTGAGCGACGAAACACAATTTCTCTACAGGGATAGGAAAAATTCTACCGAGCGTCGCTATCTACGCGAACATTAGAAATTGCCTGAATAGCTTGGGGGTTTGGTATAGGATTATCGATTTTCGTTTTAGAGAATAATCTATGTAAGATTCTAGCATCGAGAATAAACAACATTGATTAAATTTTTGACAACATTCGCAGTACAAATCTAAACTCGTAATAATTTCGCCACCACCACGCACTCCTGGCGAGGTTATGAAGGGGCCAGGGATCCTAAAAAAAACAACAATTATTATTTGTTTGTTTGTTTGCGTCACAATACATACGCGCGTGTGTGTGTGTGTGTGTGTGTGTGTGTGTGTGTGTGTGTGTGTGTGTGTGTGTGTGTGTGGGCACATCGTTCCCTCCCCCGAGAGAAGAGGTTTACGAAGGTCACGATATATATAAACATTTGGCCCCGTTGATTCCAGCACTCCAACTTCATCTCTAATGTTGACGACAATATTCTAAAGGTAGAGAGAATGAGAGAATGAGAGATTGAGAGATTGAGAGAATAAGAGGATGAGAGAAGAGGTTTACGTAGGTCACAATATATAAACATTTGGCCCCGTTGATTCCAGCACTCCAACTTCATCTCTAATGTTGACGACAATATTCTAAAGGTAGAGAGAATGAGAGAATGAGAGATTGAGAGATTGAGAGAATAAGAGGATGAGAGAAGAGGTTTACGTAGGTCACAATATATAAACATTTGGCCCCGTTGATTCCAGCACTCCAACTTCATCTCTAATGTTGACGACAATATTCTAAAGGTAGAGAGAATGAGAGAATGAGAGATTGAGAGATTGAGAGAATAAGAGGATGAGAGAAGAGGTTTACGTAGGTCACAATATATAAACATTTGGTCCCGGACTTGGAAAATTACGATAAAGTGCACTCATCCTTCAAAAATAAGAGAATGAGAGAATGAGAGAATGAGAGAATGAGAGGAGAGGTTTACGTAGGTCACGATATATAAACATTTGGTCCCAGACTTGGAAAATTACGATAAGGTGCACTCATCTTTCAAAAAATAAGAAAATAAGAAAATAAAAAAATAAGAGGATAAAAGGAAGATGAGAGGATGAGAGGAGGATGAGAGGAAGATGAGAGAATAAAAGGAGAATGAGAAAGATGAGAAGGATGAGAGGATGAGAGCTCATCTTTCACTCATCACTGCCTTTTTGCGCCCGTGAAACATCGTCAGCGCAATAAATGAGGCGCGGAACAGGAAGAGAAAGTGAGTTTTTCAACTTTTTGTGGTCGTTTGGTCAAGAAATCAAAGTTGTCGTCAGAAGTACAAATATTATCTACTAAAGATGGTATTTCAAAAATTCAATTGAAAAATACTACTCAGGAAAAATGCGGTTTGCTTTACCGATACCCACGTATCCGAATGGTTAGCGCCTTCCTCTCATGTTTGTTGTCGGCTGACCTCCGTGGGGGAGTGCAAGTGGTCCATAAACGTTAACGTTACTGAACACACGTTTTAACTCCATAACAGTACTCCGACTTCAGTAGAAACATCAACGTTTAAATGTTGACCTTGGTCATTGGCACAATTTGATTCACTAACTCTTCTTTCCGATGCGTATTCCTTCCCCTTGTACAGTGGAATCCATGAGTATTACCGTGCAAATTGTCCATCGCCATGTTCGTTCACTTTCTTTGTCCCAATTAGAGCTTCAAGAATTAAAAGAAAAGTCAAAACAAGCTGTTGACAACTTCTCCACCAGCATACATAAAAATCCATCGCTTAAAAACACACAGGATGTAAGATAAAAATTAATGAAAATAGTCATGGACAATTTGCACGGTAATACTAATGGATCCCACTGTACAGTACGTAGGAGAGGGCAAATAACGATAGTGAACACTTTTTTATCTACGCATTACCATGTAACATGGAATTTATCGCGAGCACAGTTACTTCCAAACTTTCAATACTTCAGGTCATTGGTTATGGTGGGAACAATTCGTTGCCTTTGTTACGTGGTAAACTGAAAAAAAAGTTGTAGCGGGGTTCGAAATCAAACATTACGGAAATTTAAAATATTTCCCTCATATAGGCTGTTGCATTATATCATGTAATCTATGAGGTCACTTACCATTATATTTCTTCACACAGGGAAACTGTTTTCTTTTCTTTAGCGACTGTCTCTCCCGGTCTACCTGACAATATTCCTACTCAATAAAAGTAGACTCACTTCTGTTCGGTGCATGCGCAGATAAATTACACGCAAGCTAGTTCCAATACTTCAACAGTTCTGCTTTTCTTTTCATTGTTTGGTTAACACATATATGCATGTATCTAAAATCTAAAAGAAAGCTTTTAGAAGTTCAATATGGGATTATATGTCGTTTCTGATTTGTATGCCCTCGAACTAGGTTCTCTGAAGCAAACCAAATCTCGCGTAAGAATACACTTGAACGCTTGGTGGTCTTGATGGTTGTGATTGTGAATAAATGCAACGACATCTACAATCTTGGTAGGAATAGTAGGGACAGTCAGGCTTTAAAGAGGAAAGATTGAAATATAAGGAAAGTAAAAAAAAAACACTAATAGATATAATAACTGAATTTGAAAATCAACAAATTAAGAGACGTCTAAGGGTTAAATAACTTTCTTTAGGTGAACTGACCACGTCAAAGTGTATGTAAGAAATCGAAGAATTATGAAGAGCTGTCTTCAAATTTCGAACCCGGGATTTCTGGCTTCGGAGTGCGTTATGCTGACCTATGCGCCACGAAGGCTGCCTTCACAAATATTTGACATCAGGACGTACCGATAGAGGGAGTTTTGAGACTCTCCGCCTAAATATCTGTAAAATAATCAAAATAAAGCTGGTGAAATTGGTTTTTGTCCAATTCTTTTAACAGCAATATTTAAATCTAAAAAGTCAAATAAAGAAGGACTTATGTAAACAGTGACGCAGGATGTTGGTATGGAAGATTTTCTTTAACTTTAAACCAAGGTGGATTGATTTAAATAATTTATAGAATAACGTACATAAGGATTCTGTAGATATCAGAATCACTTTTAGTGAAAATACATTAATCTCGTAATCATTTAATAGTGTTTATTAGCCTCTAAGAAAGGAAAAGAAAGGAAACATAATATACTAATGTCCAAAATTAAAGCAACAAACGGAAATTCTTTCCCGTGTGTCCTTTGACCACAAAATACGATCAGGTGATAGTAATATTTATGATGTCATAGACAACTGGTTTAAGATAGAAAATAAACGTAACCTTAATGTGCCAGGATTTATCAACAAAAAAAGCACGATAGCAACAGGTTAAACTTGGCAAATTTATCAAAAACAAAATCACACGAGGAAAGGATTTCTGTTTGTTGATTTAATTTTGGACACTAGTGAATATGTATTGATGGAGTGAAGTAGTAGAGGAATACGCCAAGGACAATTAGTGCACGGGTGTTAATTAATTTGCATATAATTAAGAACTAATTTGCATAATATGAATAAATTTGCATATCATTAGAATACTTTACATTTATGTATTTGCTTATTTATAACTTTTTATGAATATATAATTATTTATTTTATGAAAAATATGTATATAGAAGGTAATTAGAGGTACTAAACGCTATGCATATGTTTTTATATTCATTACTGCAAAGTATGTAATGTATAAATCGATAATATTAATGTTTATAATATTGAAAATAAGTTTTCTATGGTTTATGAACCGCTATGAACGGTGGTAATGGCTGTAGGTACAGGTTCAATTACGAAAAGAAGACGGTCCCGGTACTCGAACCCGCGATATGTAATATTATTAATTAGTACTATGCAATTATTTCATTATGTTATAAAAGACGGTGGTTTCACACGCTAGACAGAATACTGTCTCAGAATTTCGACTCCGCTCTGATGCCAGACAGAGAGAATGAATTAATATTCCGCGCAGGTAGAGGAGAAAGGAATTTGGGGAGTGTGCGTTCAAGGTCAAATGACGTCACAACGTCAGGACAAAGAAGGAACCTGATTGACCAATCAGAGAACGCGTCGGTAGATTTTCAGAACCGGTTTTTCCAAGGTTAACCAGTACGCAAGAACAGGGGAAAGCTATGCAATACTGTAGGGCAGGGGAGGGATTCAATCAGACAACAAAGGATGTCGCTTGTAGAACCGGTTTCCGCCGCCAATTAATATTCCGCTCAGGTTTGCCTCCAAGGCACAGGACGCTTTAGCGCAGGTTTTTTTTATCTGTACTATGAAGAAGGGAGAGCTATTAGGGACGGGGCCTACAGTTTTCACCATTTGCTTTTATCACGGGGTAACGAACCTAGGACCCTTTGATTATTGATTTAGGTAGTAAATGTATGTTACTGTGTGCTATTTAACTTAATTTTGAGTTTATTTTTTACCAAACTTTGACTTTATGTCAAACATTTTCACAGCTTATCCTTATTTTTACAAAAATAACACTATTTGTACTATTCAGGCAACATTTTTTATTAAATTTTGGACTCGCAAAGATATTTTTACAACTTTTTAACTTATTATTTTACAATTTTATGTTAATTTTTTACCAAAATAACACTATTTGTACTATTCAGGCAACACTTTTATTAAATTTTGGACTCACAAAGACATTTTTTCAACGTTTAACTTATTATTTTACAACTTTATATTAATTTTTTACCAAAATAACACTATTTGTACTAATCAGCAACATTTCTTATTAAATTTTGGACTCACAAAGACATTTTTTCAACGTTTAACTTATTATTTTACAACTTTATATTAATTTTTTACCAAAATAACACTATTTGTACTAATCAGCAACATTTTTTATTAAATTTTGGACTCACAAAGACATTTTTTCAACTTTTAACTTATTATTTTACAACTTTATGTTAATTTTTACCAAAATAACACTATTTGTACTATTCAGGCAACATTTTTTATTAAATTTTGTATTTACAAACAGATTTTTTCAACTTTTAATTTATTATTTACAAGTTTATGCATATTTTTTTACTCAAATAACACAATTCTATCTGTTCAGGAAAGACTTTTAGTTACATTTTCGACACACAAAGTATGTGTTCTCAAATTCTATCAGTTTATTTCACAAGTTTAGGCTTATTATTACCAAAATAACACAATTCAATCTGTTCAGGAAAGACTTTTAGTTATATTTTCGACACACAGAGTGTGTGATCTCAATTTCTATCTATTTATTTCACAAGTTTAGGCTTATTATTACCAAAATAATACAATTCAATCTGTTCAGGAAAGACTTTTAGTCGCATTTTCGACACACAAAGTGTGTGTTCTCAACTTATATCTGTTTATTTCACAAGTTTAGGCTTATTATTACCAAAATAATACAATTCAATCTGTTCAGGAAAGACTTTTAGTTATATTTTCGACACACAGAGTGTGTGATCTCAATTTCTATCTGTTTATTTCACAAGTTTAGGCTTATTATTACCAAAATAATACAATTCAATCTGTTCAGGAAAGACTTTTAGTCGCATTTTGCACACACAGAGTGTGTGATCTCAACTTCTATCTGTTTATTTCACAAGTTTAGGCTTATTATTACCAAAATAATACAATTCAATCTGTTCAGGAAAGACTTTTAGTCGCATTTTCGACACACAAAGTGTGTGTTCTCAACTTCTATCTGTTTATTTCACAAGTTTAGGCTTATTATTACTCAAATAACACAATTCTATCTGTTCAGGAAAGATTTTTAGTTACATTTTCGACACACAAAGTGTGTGTTCTCAACTTTTATTTGTTTATTTTACAAGTTTAGCCTAATATTTACTCAAATGACACTATTTATATTATTCAGGCACCATTTTTATTACATTTTGGACTCTCAAAGACACACACACACACACACACACACACACACACACACACACACACACAGAGAGAGAGAGAGAGAGAGAGAGAGAGATTTTTTCCAAGTTTACAGGATTATTCTCTAGTTTACTCAAATAACACAATTTAGATGTGTTTTGAATTATATTTTGGATGCAAAAGTATGTTTTGACAAGTTCTACCCTTTTATTTTACAAGTTTAGGCTTATTATTACTCAAATAACACAATTTAATCTAGTCAGGAAGGATTTGTTATTATATTTTGGATGCACAAAGAGAGGTTTTCAACTTTTTTATTGATTTTTTTGCAGGGTATGTATTAATTTTTATTTATTTTGTTTTGTATCATATATACATTTACAAATTTTTAACTTAGAGTTTAGTATTTATTTAATTTTTCAAAAACACTAAAAAGAAAGTACTTTTAGCTAAAATGTAAGCCACAGAATATATTATTATTATTATTATTATTATTAGGGTTTACTGATTTCCACTATGCTATTTTTGGTTCTGTATTTCTATATGTATTTATTTAGGGCAGGTTACGCCTGCCACGTAGGAAAGTTTGTTTATTTTAGAGTTTGCTGAGTATTTTGTTACTGCTATACTAGGTAAAAGTTTTCTAAATATACCAGATAGAGCTCTATATACTTTTGTTTTTGCTATTTTGGAGATGATGCGATCAGCACCACTCTCCATCTGCTTTTTATTTTATGTACCGAATATTATTTTGAGGCTTAGTGAATTCTAGAGCCTATTTATGCAGGAGAGAGGAGAGAGGACTTGAAAATTTTGATCTCAGACAACCCACAACTATTTGTCAGAGTATTTTAAAGGATATTTTATACTTATTATGTGCCACTAGAATATCAAAGCTTGCTTAATTTTTATGTCTGTAACGCATTTATTGTATTTCTAGCTAAGGCTTACTGGATAAAGTACACGAAATGTTTAACATTTCAACTATTTGCTTTTATACGAGGGCAATTTTTTAGTGTAACGAAAATTATGATGTGTCTATGAGGTCTGAAACCCCTTTACCGAGGGTCCATATTTGGACGCTTACTAATATTGTTTTTTCCCCTTACATATAACAATTTAACAATATAATTACAATACGAAGTTAACAGACGGCTTAGGGGCCTAGGTCCACTTTCCAAACTTTTTTATTATTCTAGAAGAATTATTTAGCTTTATAGCCTTTTTCAAGGTATTTTTGAAGTATTACTGGCTTCTTTGGGTGCATCAACACTTGGGTTATTTCCATTTGGTTTATTATACGAGGTTTATTTTTTACTCTAAGATCAATATATGTCTCCGAGGACTAAAATACATTTATTGAAGCTAAAAGCTTAGGCTGTAACTTAGCATGTATATCGACAATTTATAGGACAACACGAACCTTACAAAGGATTATAGGTGACGTAGGACCACACGCCAGAGCTTTGTTAATCTGCAAGAAGCAGTTGCAACTAATGCTATGAGTATATAATGTTAATTTTTCATTGTTTCACAAGGAGGCTATTTTTTACACAACCAATATTTGCTTTTTCAAGTAACTACATGTACCAGAAGCACACATGCCAACACTAACTAGATTTTGATTTATACTATCTCAGGTGCTAAATGTATGAAGAACACTGATTGTATATATTTTTGAGAATCCAACTATATCAGGATTTTTCTATGTAAGTATATTTTTATTGACTGGCTTATTTAACAGATCAAACAGAAAGACGGCAAAATTCACTAAATGTAGGTGATTGCATGAAAATAACTAGATCAAGGGGTGACCAACAGTGAGCTGAATGTATATATAGAGGGTTGCGCTCTATTATTCTCACCTTCGCTGGATTGGCGAAGGAACGCACTTGTGGGCGGTAGAACCTGAACGGGCTCCACCATGGCATCGGAGACTCGAAGCAGATGTTTTGGAGGATGAACCCAAGTAGGGTCATAGGCGCTACGACCAATTTGGTCATTGCTTTTTATATGAGGAACCAATTTGGCCCACTCCCAAAATTAACTTAGATTGCTTATAACTTATGAAATTTGAAGTCTGCACAAGATCCGATGACAAAATCTAAAATTGTAACAACCCTGCCAGGGACTTGAACCCTGGACAGATAGGTTAAAAGCCTAGCGCTATACAAACTAAGCTACCTGCATTTTTAAAAAGTTAGTTATGTTAAGAAATATATTGAAACACCTGAGAACACTCTTGGTCTGGTTCGACAGAGAAGGAGACAACATTTCCAAATTTTTACAGACTGGGTGTATTTTTCCACTATAGAGGCCTTCACTATATGTAATTCGAAACGCTAAAGTTCAGCTAGCTTCCAAAATTGAGGTAAAGATTGTGTTTGGCGAGATTAACAAGTTACAATTATATCCAGTTACGGACAAATAAAGCTAAAAGTCTCAGATTTGCTGTACTAGCCAAGTTTTAGTAACATTTTCTTCACTTTAGTACAAATATCAAAGAAATAGGTATATTTTATTTATAATTTGACAAAATGTACTAGTATTTAATTCACAAAGTTAGGTAAAAAACAGTATTTTTTTAAAATATTGTTACTGCCTTCAAATTTTATGTTATTTAGCCACTAACAACTGGTTTACACTGCTTGGCATCCTTTAAATAGGAAAAGAAGGAATTATTTGTTTAGTATTTTTACTACTTTATATTTATTTAAGAAAACAATTCTACACTTTAACTTAATTTTAACAAATTGTTACTAATTTATATATCAAAGTTATGTTATTTAGAGTGCATAAAGGCGTATAAAGTTAATATTTGTACTTATCAGTTCAACTAACAATTATATTTTACACACAAAAGATACAGTTAAATTACTTGAATCAGAGAATAATATTTTACAGTAATTGATTCATTCAGCACTAGTCAGTACTTTTATGCATCAGAAAGTTTTCTTAATTTTCTATTACGCATGCTATTTTGGGCTATTCTTAAAATGTATTTCTAGGGCAAACTGGTTTAATTTTCTGCTTATAATGCAAAGTTGACAGTTTTCGCACAATGCATTGTACATTTGTTATATTCTCTACGTACAATCCAAATATTATGCTTATTTAATGTATAACTAACTAACTCTCTACCCTTCTTAAACCCGAAGTTTCATGGCTGCAGCAACACATGCCTTTCATCTGTCCCTGTCCTGAGCAAGATCTATATACTCCTTTCCTTCCCCACCAATTTCCTTTAGGTCCATCTCTACATTATCCCTTCATCTTTGTTTTGGTCTTTCTATTGGTCTTTTACCATCAGGTTTCCCAACAAGAATCCTGTATACTCTTCTTTCCTCTCCCATTCGTACCACATGATCTACACACCTAAGTCTTCTTGATTTAATCATTCTAATAATATCTGGACATGATTACAAATTATGTACTTCTAAATTATGTAACCTTCTCCACTCATTTGTCTCCTCATCTGTTTTAGGCCCAAATATTTTCCTAAGGATTTTATTTTCAAATACTCTCAATTTATGTTACTTTTTCAATGTAAGGGACCAGGTTTATTTAACTTTTATTTTTTGTAATTAACAAAAATTAAAAGCTTATACTGTAGTTATTATATCTTTTCTATCAGCTTATTTTGAAATTAATATTATTAGTTATAGTCTTTGATTTATAACTATATTGCTTTTTTATCAATTTATCTAAGAGTACACGCAGACAAACTCATGTGTACACACTTTTATGTAAATAGATATGCCTTTTTTCAATATTTTTGTATGAAGATTGCACTTTAGCTATTTAAGCAAGGGTAGGAAAGGTAGGATTTCTGATAATTTGTTGCAGGATTTTGTTGTCCAAGTATAGATGAGAACTGAGCTGGGAGACTGTTTTGAACATTTTCATGATAGTTTGCATGTGAACTGTATGCAAATTGAGCACTATTGACTGTGCATGCTTCTAAGTTTTGCTGTTATTTTACATCAAGTCTGTGAGACTGTAGTCAGTTTTCCCATTTCAAGTAGTTTTTATTGATTGTATTTGTATATGTTTTGGGGACTTAGCAGTTTTATGTTATGATGCAGTTTGTTGTAGAATATTTTTACCGGATTGTTTTGAGATATTGAGTGTCTGCTGTTTTACTTGTAATTATTTTCCTTCTTGTGTTGTGTATTTGACTATATTTTGTCCAAGTTCGTAGTATTTAGAATAATTGTTATTGACTTGTAGATGTAGGGAGTAATAATCCTTTGCAAGATGCTCTATACTTTAGTCTGAACATTATTCTTAGTGTTCACTTTTGAAGCCTTAGTATTCTGGTAGTATTATTAATGTAGAGGTAAATTAGGCTGAAATGTAGGCATTTTTCTGATACATTATACTCACTAAGTTGTTTCAGCAGGTAGAAGTTGCATGATGGTTTACTGCTGATGATGTTAATTTGCTCTTCTTATGTACTACGTATGATGTAGCTTACTTGAGTAATTGGAATTTTCTACTGAAAAAAGGATTACTTGTCTATTTTATTCCTATGTTGTTGAGTTTGTCCATAAGCAAGCCAAGTTTTTACTCTATCCTATGCCTTGGAAGAATCTAGATATATTGTGTTGGCAGTTTTATGTTTCTCTAAGGTTTCAGCTATGTAGTTTTTTAAACTGTGCTATGGGTGTGACTATTGATTTCTCTTTCTGGATGCCATGTTGGTTTCTGTGTATTCCTCTTGCTGCTTGAATTTTAATTATTTTAATTGAATTTTAACACACTTTGACTTAGGTTGTTTGCCTTTTTCTTAGATCTTTATTTGTTTATTTGTTCAGTATTTTTTATTTTTTAATATTCTTTTACATAAAAAATCAAAGTACATTGTTAAAGTCAAAGTGTGTTAAAATTCAATTTTTCAAAGTTAAAATTTAAAAAATACAATTTTCTAAAATTAAAAGTTATAATAGTATATTTTTGTTAGTAGAAGTTTTTATACTAGGGCAAATTATTTTGTTGTTAATGTAAAATTTGTTAGTTAATGTAAAATTAAAGTAATTAAACATCAATTTTTCAAAGTTAAAGTTTTAAAAATACAATTTTCTAAAATTAAAAGTTATAATAGTACATTTTTGTTAGTAGAAGTTTTTTTTACTAGAGTAAATTATTTTGTTGTTAAAGTAAAATATGTTAGTTAATGTAAAATTAAAATAATTAAAATTCAAGCAGCAAGAGGAATACACAGAAACCAACATGGCATCCAGAAAGAGAAATCAATAGTCACACCCATAGCACAGTTTAAAAAACTACATAGCTGAAACCTTAGAGAAACATAAAACTGCCAACACAATATATCTAGATTCTTCCAAGGCGTAGGATAGAGTAAAAACATGGCTTGCTTATGGACAAACTCAACAACATAAGAATAAAATAGACAAGCAATCCTTTTTTCAGTAGAAAATTCCAATTACTCAAGTAAGCTACATCATACGTAGTACATAAGAAGAGCAAATTAACATCATCAGCAGTAAACCATCATGCAACTTCTACCTGCTGAAACAACTAAGTGAGTATAATGTATCAGAAAAATGCCTACATTTCAGCCTAATTTACCTCTACATTAATAATACTACCAGAATACTAAGGCTTCAAAAGTGAACACTAAGAATAATGTTCAGACTAAAGTATAGAGCATCTTGCAAAGGATTATTACACCCTACATCTACAAGTCAATAACAATTATTCTAAATACTACGAACTTGGACAAAATATAGTCAAATACACAACACAAGAAGGAAAATAATTACAAGTAAAACAGCAGACACTCAATATCTCAAAACAATCCGGTAAAAATATTCTACAACAAACTGCCTCATAACATAAAACTGCTAAGTCCCCAAAACATATACAAATACAATCAATAAAAACTACTTGAAAAGGGAAAACTGACTACAGTCTCACAGACTTGATGTAAAATAACAGCAAAACTTAGAAGCATGCACAGTCAATAGTGCTCAATTTGCATACAGTTCACATGCAAACTATCATGAAAATGTTCAAAACAGTCTCCCAGCTCAGTTCTCATCTATACTTGGATAACAAAATCCTGCAACAAATTCTCAGAAATCCTACCTTTCCTACCCTTGCTTAAATAGCTAAAGTGCAATCTTCATACTAAAATATTGAAAAAAGGCATATCTATTTACATAAAAGTGTGTACACATGAGTTTGTCTGCGTGTACTCTTAGATAAATTGATAAAAAAGCAATATAGTTATAAATCAAAGACTATAACTAATAATATTAATTTCAAAATAAGCTGATAGAAAAAGATATAATAACTACAGTATAAGCTTTTAATTTTTGTTAATTACAAAAAATAAAAGTTAAATAAACCTGGTCCCTTACATTGAAAAAGTAACATAAATTGAGAGTATTTGAAAATAAAATCCTTAGGAAAATATTTGGGCCTAAAACAGATGAGGAGACAAATGAGTGGAGAAGGTTACATAATTTAGAAGTACATAATTTGTAATCATGTCCAGATATTATTAGAATGATTAAATCAAGAAGACTTAGGTGTGTAGATCATGTGGTACGAATGGGAGAGGAAAGAAGAGTATACAGGATTCTTGTTGGGAAACCTGATGGTAAAAGACCAATAGAAAGACCAAAACAAAGATGAAGGGATAATGTAGAGATGGACCTAAAGGAAATTGGTGGGGAAGGAAAGGAGTATATAGATCTTGCTCAGGACAGGGACAGATGAAAGGCATGTGTTGCTGCAGCCATGAAACTTCGGGTTTAAGAAGGGTAGAGAGTTAGTTAGTTATACATTAAATAAGCATAATATTTGGATTGTACGTAGAGAATATAACAAATGTACAATGCATTGTGCGAAAACTGTCAACTTTGCATTATAAGCAGAAAATTAAACCAGTTTGCCCTAGAAATACATTTTAAGAATAGCCCAAAATAGCATGCGTAATAGAAAATTAAGAAAACTTTCTGATGCATAAAAGTACTGACTAGTGCTGAATGAATCAATTACTGTAAAATATTATTCTCTGATTCAAGTAATTTAACTGTATCTTTTGTGTGTAAAATATAATTGTTAGTTGAACTGATAAGTACAAATATTAACTTTATACGCCTTTATGCACTCTAAATAACATAACTTTGATATATAAATTAGTAACAATTTGTTAAAATTAAGTTAAAGTGTAGAATTGTTTTCTTAAATAAATATAAAGTAGTAAAAATACTAAACAAATAATTCCTTCTTTTCCTATTTAAAGGATGCCAAGCAGTGTAAACCAGTTGTTAGTGGCTAAATAACATAAAATTTGAAGGCAGTAACAATATTTTAAAAAAATACTGTTTTTTACCTAACTTTGTGAATTAAATACTAGTACATTTTGTCAAATTATAAATAAAATATACCTATTTCTTTGATATTTGTACTAAAGTGAAGAAAATGTTACTAAAACTTGGCTAGTACAGCAAATCTGAGACTTTTAGCTTTATTTGTCCGTAACTGGATATAATTGTAACTTGTTAATCTCGCCAAACACAATCTTTACCTCAATTTTGGAAGCTAGCTGAACTTTAGCGTTTCGAATTACATATAGTGAAGGCCTCTATAGTGGAAAAATACACCCAGTCTGTAAAAATTTGGAAATGTTGTCTCCTTCTCTGTCGAACCAGACCAAGAGTGTTCTCAGGTGTTTCAATATATTTCTTAACATAACTAACTTTTTAAAAATGCAGGTAGCTTAGTTTGTATAGCGCTAGGCTTTTAACCTATCTGTCCAGGGTTCAAGTCCCTGGCAGGGTTGTTACAATTTTAGATTTTGTCATCGGATCTTGTGCAGACTTCAAATTTCATAAGTTATAAGCAATCTAAGTTAATTTTGGGAGTGGGCCAAATTGGTTCCTCATATAAAAAGCAATGACCAAATTGGTCGTAGCGCCTATGACCCTACTTGGGTTCATCCTCCAAAACATCTGCTTCGAGTCTCCGATGCCATGGTGGAGCCCGTTCAGGTTCTACCGCCCACAAGTGCGTTCCTTCGCCAATCCAGCGAAGGTGAGAATAATAGAGCGCAACCCTCTATATATACATTCAGCTCACTGTTGGTCACCCCTTGATCTAGTTATTTTCATGCAATCACCTACATTTAGTGAATTTTGCCGTCTTTCTGTTTGATCTGTTAAATAAGCCAGTCAATAAAAATATACTTACATAGAAAAATCCTGATATAGTTGGATTCTCAAAAATATATACAATCAGTGTTCTTCATACATTTAGCACCTGAGATAGTATAAATCAAAATCTAGTTAGTGTTGGCATGTGTGCTTCTGGTACATGTAGTTACTTGAAAAAGCAAATATTGGTTGTGTAAAAAATAGCCTCCTTGTGAAACAATGAAAAATTAACATTATATACTCATAGCATTAGTTGCAACTGCTTCTTGCACACTGTAAAAAAAAATACACTTTCTGCACACTTTTGGAACACTTCCTAGAAACTACTTTTGATCACTTCTTGTACACATTAAATGTGCACAAGAAGTGCTTCAATAGTGTACACGAAGTGCTAAAAAGTGTACAAAAAGTGCAGCAAAAGAAGTGTACAGGAAGTGTGCAAGAAGTACTTCCAATATAAAGGTATCCCAAAAGTGTGTAAGAAGTGTGCTGCAGAAACTACTTTTGATCACTTCTGGTACACTTTACACATTTGGAACACTTGTGTAAATACTTGAGCGACACTTCTTGCACACATGAAATATATCGCAATTCAGTACTCAGACTTAGTTTCTAGAATAAAAATGCAGTTGACTCACATTTAACTTGACAATTGAAGGAGGAAAAAGCAACAACTTTCAACTGTGAACATTAAATTTTGTGAGATGCGTGTTTGTTTTTCTGCGACACACGTACCTTCTACTTATATAGTCCAGAATCAAAAAGGTTGCTCATGGGAGATTCACTTTTATTCACTGCAGTACATTTTCTTCTTTAATTTGTATCTTAGATGTTCACATATTTTTCGAAGAGTGTTAAAGCACAATTTTTCACTATGATTACAATCAAACGTATCATTATTTGTTGTACAAAAACTTATGTTTCTTGTACACATTTTGACAGAACCATCTAGCGGCCGGTGTAGGAACAACCAGTCCCCCGAAGTTAACAATCTGTTTTGGTGTGCTTTAAAGATGAATAGTTCGATTTAAGAAAATCTATTAATTTCCTCGGAACATTCAACTTGCTCCTTCTTCCATTTTAATGAGATTTATCCAATTATCAAATTGGTACATTAAACAAAAAAGTATTGATAGTTTCATGATGCAATGCGATTTCCATGTGTTCCAGGAAAAAAAATAGTTATATTTTGTTATTGTTTAATGTTGCTTGCTTTCAAGTGTGTTACTGCTTTATATAATGAAATTGATTTATGTTCATAAGATATTCATTTGTCAAAAAAGTATAAAATAACAATCGATATGACCAACAACACCAAATGAAATCATGTGCTACAAAAGTGTACAAGAAGTGTACACTTACTTTAAACAAAAGTGTACAGAAAGCGTTGAAGAAGTGCACACAACTTTGAATGTGTCCCCAAAGTGTGCAACAAGTGTACAAAATTTCGTCATTTCGGGTCGCACACATCTAGAACACTTTAAGTACACTTTTGCAACACCTTCAGTACACATCTTGTGCATATTATATGCAAGAAAGTGTACCAAAAGTGTACAAGAAGTGTATTTTTTTTTACAGTGCAGATTAACAAAGCTCTGGCGTGTGGTCCTACGTCACCTATAATCCTTTGTAAGGTTCGTGTTGTCCTATAAATTGTCGATATACATGCTAAGTTACAGCCTAAGCTTTTAGCTTCAATAAATGTATTTTAGTCCTCGGAGACATATATTGATCTTAGAGTAAAAAATAAACCTCGTATAATAAACCAAATGGAAATAACCCAAGTGTTGATGCACCCAAAGAAGCCAGTAATACTTCAAAAATACCTTGAAAAAGGCTATAAAGCTAAATAATTCTTCTAGAATAATAAAAAAGTTTGGAAAGTGGACCTAGGCCCCTAAGCCGTCTGTTAACTTCGTATTGTAATTATATTGTTAAATTGTTATATGTAAGGGGAAAAAACAATATTAGTAAGCGTCCAAATATGGACCCTCGGTAAAGGGGTTTCAGACCTCATAGACACATCATAATTTTCGTTACACTAAAAAATTGCCCTCGTATAAAAGCAAATAGTTGAAATGTTAAACATTTCGTGTACTTTATCCAGTAAGCCTTAGCTAGAAATACAATAAATGCGTTACAGACATAAAAATTAAGCAAGCTTTGATATTCTAGTGGCACATAATAAGTATAAAATATCCTTTAAAATACTCTGACAAATAGTTGTGGGTTGTCTGAGATCAAAATTTTCAAGTCCTCTCTCCTCTCTCCTGCATAAATAGGCTCTAGAATTCACTAAGCCTCAAAATAATATTCGGTACATAAAATAAAAAGCAGATGGAGAGTGGTGCTGATCGCATCATCTCCAAAATAGCAAAAACAAAAGTATATAGAGCTCTATCTGGTATATTTAGAAAACTTTTACCTAGTATAGCAGTAACAAAATACTCAGCAAACTCTAAAATAAACAAACTTTCCTACGTGGCAGGCGTAACCTGCCCTAAATAAATACATATAGAAATACAGAACCAAAAATAGCATAATGGAAATCAGTAAACCCTAATAATAATAATAATAATAATAATATATTCTGTGGCTTACATTTTAGCTAAAAGTACTTTCTTTTTAGTGTTTTTGAAAAATTAAATAAATACTAAACTCTAAGTTAAAAATTTGTAAATGTATATATGATACAAAACAAAATAAATAAAAATTAATACATACCCTGCAAAAAAATCAATAAAAAAGTTGAAAACCTCTCTTTGTGCATCCAAAATATAATAACAAATCCTTCCTGACTGGATTAAATTGTGTTATTTGAGTAATAATAAGCCTAAACTTGTAAAATAAAAGGGTAGAACTTGTCAAAACATACTTTTGCATCCAAAATATAATTCAAAACACATCTAAATTGTGTTATTTGAGTAAACTAGAGAATAATCCTGTAAACTTGGAAAAAATCTCTCTCTCTCTCTCTCTCTCTGTGTGTGTGTGTGTGTGTGTGTGTGTGTGTGTGTGTGTGTGTGTGTCTTTGAGAGTCCAAAATGTAATAAAAATGGTGCCTGAATAATATAAATAGTGTCATTTGAGTAAATATTAGGCTAAACTTGTAAAATAAACAAATAAAAGTTGAGAACACACACTTTGTGTGTCGAAAATGTAACTAAAAATCTTTCCTGAACAGATAGAATTGTGTTATTTGAGTAATAATAAGCCTAAACTTGTGAAATAAACAGATAGAAGTTGAGAACACACACTTTGTGTGTCGAAAATGCGACTAAAAGTCTTTCCTGAACAGATTGAATTGTATTATTTTGGTAATAATAAGCCTAAACTTGTGAAATAAACAGATAGAAGTTGAGATCACACACTCTGTGTGTCCAAAATGCGACTAAAAGTCTTTCCTGAACAGATTGAATTGTATTATTTTGGTAATAATAAGCCTAAACTTGTGAAATAAACAGATAGAAATTGAGATCACACACTCTGTGTGTCGAAAATATAACTAAAAGTCTTTCCTGAACAGATTGAATTGTATTATTTTGGTAATAATAAGCCTAAACTTGTGAAATAAACAGATAGAAGTTGAGAAAACACACTTTGTGTGTCGAAAATGGGACTAAAAGTCTTTCCTGAACAGATTGAATTGTATTATTTTGGTAATAATAAGCCTAAACTTGTGAAATAAACAGATAGAAATTGAGATCACACACTCTGTGTGTCGAAAATATAACTAAAAGTCTTTCCTGAACAGATTGAATTGTGTTATTTTGGTAATAATAAGCCTAAACTTGTGAAATAAACAGATAGAAGTTGAGAACACACACTTTGTGTGTCGAAAATGTAACTAAAAGTCTTTCCTGAACAGATAGAATTGTGTTATTTGAGTAAAAAAATATGCATAAACTTGTAAATAATAAATTAAAAGTTGAAAAAATCTGTTTGTAAATACAAAATTTAATAAAAAATGTTGCCTGAATAGTACAAATAGTGTTATTTTGGTAAAAATTAACATAAAGTTGTAAAATAATAAGTTAAAAGTTGAAAAAATGTCTTTGTGAGTCCAAAATTTAATAAAAAATGTTGCTGATTAGTACAAATAGTGTTATTTTGGTAAAAAATTAATATAAAGTTGTAAAATAATAAGTTAAACGTTGAAAAAATGTCTTTGTGAGTCCAAAATTTAATAAGAAATGTTGCTGATTAGTACAAATAGTGTTATTTTGGTAAAAAATTAATATAAAGTTGTAAAATAATAAGTTAAACGTTGAAAAAATGTCTTTGTGAGTCCAAAATTTAATAAAAGTGTTGCCTGAATAGTACAAATAGTGTTATTTTGGTAAAAAATTAACATAAAATTGTAAAATAATAAGTTAAAAAGTTGTAAAAATATCTTTGCGAGTCCAAAATTTAATAAAAAATGTTGCCTGAATAGTACAAATAGTGTTATTTTTGTAAAAATAAGGATAAGCTGTGAAAATGTTTGACATAAAGTCAAAGTTTGGTAAAAAATAAACTCAAAATTAAGTTAAATAGCACACAGTAACATACATTTACTACCTAAATCAATAATCAAAGGGTCCTAGGTTCGTTACCCCGTGATAAAAGCAAATGGTGAAAACTGTAGGCCCCGTCCCTAATAGCTCTCCCTTCTTCATAGTACAGATAAAAAAAACCTGCGCTAAAGCGTCCTGTGCCTTGGAGGCAAACCTGAGCGGAATATTAATTGGCGGCGGAAACCGGTTCTACAAGCGACGCATAGCTTCAGAGATTTGACCCTTGCTGCGGATTCTCAGACATCCTTTGTTGTCTGATTGAATCCCTCCCCTGCCCTACAGTATTGCATAGCTTTCCCCTGTTCTTGCGTACTGGTTAACCTTGGAAAAACCGGTTCTGAAAATCTACCGACGCGTTCTCTGATTGGTCAATCAGGTTCCTTCTTTGTCCTGACGTTGTGACGTCATTTGACCTTGAACGCACACTCCCCAAATTCCTTTCTCCTCTACCTGCGCGGAATATTAATTCATTCTCTCTGTCTGGCATCAGAGCGGAGTCGAAATTCTGAGACAGTATTCTGTCTAGCGTGTGAAACCACCGTCTTTTATAACATAATGAAATAATTGCATAGTACTAATTAATAATATTACATATCGCGGGTTCGAGTACCGGGACCGTCTTCTTTTCGTAATTGAACCTGTACCTACAGCCATTACCACCGTTCATAGCGGTTCATAAACCATAGAAAACTTATTTTCAATATTATAAACATTAATATTATCGATTTATACATTACATACTTTGCAGTAATGAATATAAAAACATATGCATAGCGTTTAGTACCTCTAATTACCTTCTATATACATATTTTTCATAAAATAAATAATTATATATTCATAAAAAGTTATAAATAAGCAAATACATAAATGTAAAGTATTCTAATGATATGCAAATTTATTCATATTATGCAAATTAGTTCTTAATTATATGCAAATTAATTAACACCCGTGCACTAATTGTCCTTGGCGTATTCCTCTACTACTTCACTCCATCAATACATATTCACTAGTGTCCAAAATTAAATCAACAAACAGAAATCCTTTCCTCGTGTGATTTTGTTTTTGATAAATTTGCCAAGTTTAACCTGTTGCTATCGTGCTTTTTTTGTTGATAAATCCTGGCACATTAAGGTTACGTTTATTTTCTATCTTAAACCAGTTGTCTATGACATCATAAATATTACTATCACCTGATCGTATTTTGTGGTCAAAGGACACACGGGAAAGAATTTCCGTTTGTTGCTTTAATTTTGGACATTAGTATATTATGTTTCCTTTCTTTTCCTTTCTTAGAGGCTAATAAACACTATTAAATGATTACGAGATTAATGTATTTTCACTAAAAGTGATTCTGATATCTACAGAATCCTTATGTACGTTATTCTATAAATTATTTAAATCAATCCACCTTGGTTTAAAGTTAAAGAAAATCTTCCATACCAACATCCTGCGTCACTGTTTACATAAGTCCTTCTTTATTTGACTTTTTAGATTTAAATATTGCTGTTAAAAGAATTGGACAAAAACCAATTTCACCAGCTTTATTTTGATTATTTTACAGATATTTAGGCGGAGAGTCTCAAAACTCCCTCTATCGGTACGTCCTGATGTCAAATATTTGTGAAGGCAGCCTTCGTGGCGCATAGGTCAGCATAACGCACTCCGAAGCCAGAAATCCCGGGTTCGAAATTTGAAGACAGCTCTTCATAATTCTTCGATTTCTTACATACACTTTGACGTGGTCAGTTCACCTAAAGAAAGTTATTTAACCCTTAGACGTCTCTTAATTTGTTGATTTTCAAATTCAGTTATTATATCTATTAGTGTTTTTTTTTTACTTTCCTTATATTTCAATCTTTCCTCTTTAAAGCCTGACTGTCCCTACTATTCCTACCAAGATTGTAGATGTCGTTGCATTTATTCACAATCACAACCATCAAGACCACCAAGCGTTCAAGTGTATTCTTACGCGAGATTTGGTTTGCTTCAGAGAACCTAGTTCGAGGGCATACAAATCAGAAACGACATATAATCCCATATTGAACTTCTAAAAGCTTTCTTTTAGATTTTAGATACATGCATATATGTGTTAACCAAACAATGAAAAGAAAAGCAGAACTGTTGAAGTATTGGAACTAGCTTGCGTGTAATTTATCTGCGCATGCACCGAACAGAAGTGAGTCTACTTTTATTGAGTAGGAATATTGTCAGGTAGACCGGGAGAGACAGTCGCTAAAGAAAAGAAAACAGTTTCCCTGTGTGAAGAAATATAATGGTAAGTGACCTCATAGATTACATGATATAATGCAACAGCCTATATGAGGGAAATATTTTAAATTTCCGTAATGTTTGATTTCGAACCCCGCTACAACTTTTTTTTCAGTTTACCACGTAACAAAGGCAACGAATTGTTCCCACCATAACCAATGACCTGAAGTATTGAAAGTTTGGAAGTAACTGTGCTCGCGATAAATTCCATGTTACATGGTAATGCGTAGATAAAAAAGTGTTCACTATCGTTATTTGCCCTCTCCTACGTACTGTACAGTGGGATCCATTAGTATTACCGTGCAAATTGTCCATGACTATTTTCATTAATTTTTATCTTACATCCTGTGTGTTTTTAAGCGATGGATTTTTATGTATGCTGGTGGAGAAGTTGTCAACAGCTTGTTTTGACTTTTCTTTTAATTCTTGAAGCTCTAATTGGGACAAAGAAAGTGAACGAACATGGCGATGGACAATTTGCACGGTAATACTCATGGATTCCACTGTACAAGGGGAAGGAATACGCATCGGAAAGAAGAGTTAGTGAATCAAATTGTGCCAATGACCAAGGTCAACATTTAAACGTTGATGTTTCTACTGAAGTCGGAGTACTGTTATGGAGTTAAAACGTGTGTTCAGTAACGTTAACGTTTATGGACCACTTGCACTCCCCCACGGAGGTCAGCCGACAACAAACATGAGAGGAAGGCGCTAACCATTCGGATACGTGGGTATCGGTAAAGCAAACCGCATTTTTCCTGAGTAGTATTTTTCAATTGAATTTTTGAAATACCATCTTTATATATGATTAACGTTTTTTCAAAAATTTTGCATTGCTTGATTTCCCTAATTTCCCCATCTCACGATCTCGTTACTGAAGGATCTGGGCTCCAGCCCTGGCCTTTGCATGAGTGTTTCATTGCAACCACTCTTCACCCGTTTAATTTAACCAACGTTCATAGTCATGGCAGGAATTAGGTAAAGCGATAGAAGAGAGAAGAAAATACAAATAATTTCCTCCCAGTGCATCTGCAGGGCACTGTGAAATCAGGAGCCTAGAATTCTCTGTTTATGATTGTCTCTCACGACTTTCATAAGCTCTTAGCTACTTATTGCGATTAAATCTATACAGCTAGAAAAAGCGATGGGGGATAAACAGGTAACAAAACACACCTTTAAACACACCTTTTTCTACTTTTTTTGAGTTCTGGGATACATTTTTCATTTCTAATTTTTTCACGCTCGTCACGAATTCCGGCCTGAATTGTTCTTTGTGAGGTCCCTTCATCAGTTTCATCATATCATCACTCATCCTCATTTTCGCGATAACCAAATGTGGCAGGAAAGCGAGGTAAAATAAACCAAACCAACAACAAGAATTAGAACGCGCGTTCTCTTGCCCAAATAAGTAAAAAAAAAGTAAAGTGCTCCCCTGTGCATAGCACCACGCCATGAAGGCGTATAGGGGGTGTGGGGGTAACGCCCCACACTTTCTTGATCCGGTCGTGAGTGGGGGTGATGTGATCAGCATCACGCCCCTGACCGCCTTTACCCCCCAGGGTTTCCCCCAGGTACCCATGTTATTCGACGCTGGGTGGGCGCCGGGGCCGCTTCCATCGTTAGAAAAGTTCCCGGATTTGAACCGGCCGGGGATCGAACCCGGGACCTTTAGCATGGTAGTCAGACGCGTTACCGACTGAGCCACCGCGGCCCAAATAAGTACATCCGTATTATTTATCTTATGCATTTTTTTTATTAGAGGCCAAGAGATTAGTATATTTAAATAAAACACTACTAAAACGAGAGCAAGAGAGAGCGTGAGCAAATATTTATTTAATCATTATCTATATATTCCATATTTAAAAAAAAGAAAGCATAAAATGTTTGTCTGCACATAAGACGTTCCAATTGCATAAATAATAAAAGTACATCCCATATTATACATACATATTGTACAACGTGTAAGAAGTGGTGTAAATACAGAGAACATTAGTACTGCAGAAAAATTTCCCCTTAGTTCTTTAGAGGATATACAAAAGAAGCGAAGGGAATCCAATCAATCCTTTATCTGTCCTATAGGAGATAGACTGGAGGACCTGAAAGCACGGGCTTTCAAACATTGGAGCGGGTCGAGGGGGCAAGGGAGGTAGAGGCAGAAATTTTTCCTTTCCCTTCGGAAACCAGTTTCTACCTGGAACTGTGAGGCGGAGGAAGAGCCAGCTAGGCCAGCTGACGCACCGAGGGACGAGAAGGGCGTTAAAAAAAGTATTGCATATGAACTGTGGCTTCAACAATACAATAAATATTGTGATTTGAAAATAATTAGAGATTTGAGATTGATTGATCTATCTCTGCTAGACTAGCTACTCCTCAGTGCACGTCACTGATTATTAGGCATTTTGTTAAATGAAAATCAATCGACTAATTTAGTGCTGCTTTCATTTGCATGATTATTTAATATAGGCCCATCCTTTCAACCTCATTAAGTTAATCGCAACGACGAGGGTAATTATATGAAATAGATGAAAAAAACAAACAATGAACACACTCCCTGGCCAGGATTCGAATTCAGGCTCTCCGATGGCGAATAAGTGAGTAGACCGTACAAGGGAGGCGGTATTCTTTAAGTAGCTGGACATTTTCAGCAGGAGCATAAGTGAAGGAATTAAAGGGAGGTATAATTTTAAACTCTAAGCTCGAGTGATGTCCTTATACTGTTTGGATTTTAGTTGTGACGTCATTTGACCTTGAACGCACACTCCCCAAATTCCTTTCTCCTCTACCTGCGCGGAATATTAATTCATTCTCTCTGTCTGGCATCAGAGCGGAGTCGAAATTCTGAGACAGTATTCTGTCTAGCGTGTGAAACCACCGTCTTTTATAACATAATGAAATAATTGCATAGTACTAATTAATAATATTACATATCGCGGGTTCGAGTACCGGGACCGTCTTCTTTTCGTAATTGAACCTGTACCTACAGCCATTACCACCGTTCATAGCGGTTCATAAACCATAGAAAACTTATTTTCAATATTATAAACATTAATATTATCGATTTATACATTACATACTTTGCAGTAATGAATATAAAAACATATGCATAGCGTTTAGTACCTCTAATTACCTTCTATATACATATTTTTCATAAAATAAATAATTATATATTCATAAAAAGTTATAAATAAGCAAATACATAAATGTAAAGTATTCTAATGATATGCAAATTTATTCATATTATGCAAATTAGTTCTTAATTATATGCAAATTAATTAACACCCGTGCACTAATTGTCCTTGGCGTATTCCTCTACTACTGAGTGAAGCTCATACAAAAGGAAATGTAATGTGTAAACTGTAAATTAGTAGTATAAAAGTATATAATATAAACCCGAGAAAGTATGAACCCCCCTCAGGCAGATTTGCCTACACTTAAAACTAGCTCAACATGCCCATATGAGCTTTTTGCTCAAGTGTGGAACTCTGTCTAATCCAAGATTTTTGTAAAAATGCCCTCGGGAATTTCCCGGGAAAGTATGACCCCCCTCAGATTGATTTGCCTACACTTACAAAATCTACATCTGCCAGATTTTTGTCCGTAAGCTTGTTAAAAATATGCTCCTCTTGATATTTTTTTTGGCTACACTTAAAACTAGGCCAAACGTATTAACACACACACACACACACACACACACACACATATTTACTTCCGGTCCACTTCCGGTTTGCCTACTTCCGGTCCACTTGTGGCCTATTTCTGGTTTATTTATATTGCATCATGTTTTGCAACAAATTATTACCCAATATTATGCAATAAATTATTAGACATGTGTTGTTTTCTGATTGGTTGGTTATAACATAATGTGATGATGTGTTATATTCTGATTGGCTTATTGTTTCAGATGCTTTCAATGCGGTCTGTGCTTAGGCTATATAAAGAGATTTTGCATTGCATATCAGCCAGTATTGTGAGAGTTGTTGAAGAGTAAGGGTGTGTTGTTGCAGTGTTACTCATATTTTTTTAAACACAAAAATATTGCAAATTTATATAAATTGAATTACAAATCTATTTGATTTAATAGACAGAATTTTTGACAACCTGTCATAGGTTTATTAAGTATAGAGTTTTGATTTGAACCCCAAGAAATTTTATATAGATACCAAAGCCAAAAATAATAACACACATATACATATACACACACAAAATATACAAAGCACACTGCTGAACCCAACTGATATTTTTTATTAAGTATAGAATTTTGATTTGAATCCCAAGAAATATATATAATAAACCAACAACAAAAGTGCCAAATCAAAAATATTGTAATCAATGCAATAAGAATATATCCAGCCCCAATTGGGCTAAGCATCAAAAGAATTGTAATCCAGACAAATGCAGAACTCCCACAAAAATATGCCCTAAATGCCATAGAAAATATAGTCTGGAATATTTCACATATAAACATAAAGGTACTTGTTCTGCACAGTCATCAACATTGCCCCCACAACCATCTACATCTGGTCTGAAAAGGAAGTTTGAAACACCTGTTAATGCTAGACCGGCAAAGCAGCCACGCTATGAACCCATCCATAGCAGTTTTAATGGCCAACTTAGGGATTACCGGTTTGTATCAGAGCCAAGATGTGACATTAAGAATTTTTTGAACAGTATAAATCCTGATGTGCAGGCAATTCTAAATGCACAAAATGGCTCTTATAAGCTGTCCCTCAAATTGTTTACACAATATAAGAAGCCAAAAGGCACAAAATTTACACAGCCCCACATAACAGAAACTGTACCTGTATACTCAAATGCAAATTCAGACAAAATAATAAGCAGTTTGATAGATCAATTGAATATTAAACATTCTGAATTTGCTGGAAAAGAGTCAGGATGGAGCCTATGCGGATCTCCACACAAGCTCTATGTTAATATTTCTGAATTCAGCCCATTACAAGGATCTACATATCTGCCATTACCTGCCAATATTAAAAACAAAAGAGCCGTGGTTGACATAGAAAATAATGATGAGAAATGCTTTTTGTGGTGTATTTTAGCTGCTTTGTTTCCAATTTCAAAACATCCTGAGCGAATAAATTATTATAAACAATATGAACACAATTTTGATGAAGCAATGGAGGGTTTAGAATATCCAATGTCTGTTCAGAATATTGATAAATTTGAAAAAAAGGCCAGGAATATCAATGGTAAACAATTATCTATTAATGTATTTATTTGTTCTACTGGCCGTGGCAATTGCTTGATAGCACCTCTCAGAATCAGTACATTTGATGATGATTCTGCTGTTCCGATTGATCTGCTCTTAATTGAAGGGGATGATACACACCATTATACTCTGATACATAATCTTGAAGCTTTAGTCAGAAAACAACTAGACAAATCCAATACAATATTCAAGTTGTGTAGAAGATGTTTAATTGTATTTGATGGTAAAAAAATAATAAATGGGGTTTGTAAATTGAATACAGAAATTGCTAAAAACAAATTAATTGAGCATCTGAAATACTGTGGCAACCATAAACCTGTTCATATGGTGATGCCTAATCCAAGTGAAAATGCCAAATTCAAAAAATTTGAAGCCTTGTTGGAACACCCAGCATATATAGTCTGTGATTTTGAATCAAACCTCAAACCCCTTGCATTCTGCAGCCCAGATCCTAAGGAATCTTCAAGTACATCATACCAGTTACATGAACCTTCTAGTTTTTATTATGTTGTTGTACAGGATGGTGTTGTTAGTAAAGAATATTTATACATTACCAGTTACATGAACCTTCTAGTTTTTATTATGTTGTTGTACACGATGGTGTTGTTAGTAAAGAATATTTATACATGGGAGCAGATGCCATCAAAGAATTTGCACATAGAATAGAAAATGAGTGCCATGACATAGCATCTAATGTCTTATTAAAATCAAAACCCATGTTGCCTTTAACAGAGAAACAGATTGAAGATTTCAACAATACTGAAAAATGCCCGGTATGTGATTCTGAATTTTCAGATGCAAATATCAAGGTTCATCACCATTCTCATACAGATGGTAAATTCTTAATGGCCCTGTGTAATAGCTGTAATATTAAGATCCAGAGACCAAAATTTGTCCCTATATTTTGCCATGGAGCATCCAATTATGATTTTCATCATTTGATCAGGTACGAGGGGTTTGACAAGCAGAATTTAAATATTTTAGCTGAAAATAATGAGAAATATATTGCCATTAGCAAGATAATTAAAGTTAATGGTGTTCCTATTCACTTAAGATTTCTTGATTCATACAGAATTCTGTCTGCTAGCCTGGCTACACTGGCCACTCAATTATCTGATGATCAATTCAAAATCACATGTGCTTTGTTTCCAAATCAGGACCTGAAATTAATTAAGCGGAAGGGTGTATATCCATATGATTATGTTACAGATTTTTCTAAATTTGATGAGTGTTCTCTGCCACCACAACAAGAGTTTTACAGCAAAATCAGAGCATCTGGAATTACTGATGATGATTATCACCATGCCCAGTTGATGTGGAACAATTTAAAATGCCAGAAATTTGGTGATTATCACAAGGCATATTTAAAACTTGATGTGACCCTCTTAGCTGATATACTTCAGGCATTTAGAAAATCTTCCATGCAAAATTATAAGCTGGATCCAATGTATTTTTACAGTGCTCCGGGCCTAGCATGGTCTGCAATGTTTTTAAACACTAAAATGCAATTGGATCTGATCCAGGATCAAGATATGTATCTGTTTATGGAACAATGTATAAGAGGAGGCATGGTGCAATGTTCTCAGAGATATGCCAGAGCAAATAACAAATATATTCCTGATTATGATCCAGCACTGCCATCAAATTATATACTGTATGTAGATGCCAATAGCCTCTATGGTTATGCTATGATGAAAAAACTGCCATATGCAGGGCTTGAGTGGGTTGAAGATTTCAATATTGAAGATCTTAAGGATTTTGATGACAGTAACTATGGCCTGTTCTTAGAGGTTGATCTGACAATTCCTGATGATTTGCACAACACATTTTCTGATCTGCCCCCAATTCCTGAGGTTGAGTGTTCACCTGGCTCTAAGCAGAAGAAATTGATGATGACTCTAGAGTAGGGATGGCCAAACGGATCCGGATCCGAAAAATCCGGATCCGTTTGAATCCGGATCCGGATCTGCTTGGATCCGGATCCGAGAAATCCGGATCTACTTGGATCCGGATCCGTAAATTCCGGATCCGGATCCGAGAAATCCGGATCTGGATCCGGATCCGAAAGTTCCGGATCTGGATCCGGATCCGAGAGTTCCGGATCCGCGGATCCGGATCCGAAATTTCCGGATCTGGATCCGGATCCGAGAGCTCCGGATCCGGGTCTGAAAGTTTCGGATCTGGATCCGGATCCGAGAGTTCCGGATCCGCGGATCCGGATCCGGGTCTGAAAGTTTCGGATCTGGATCCGGATCCGAAAATCCGGATCCGGATCCAAGAGTTTCGTATCTCAATCCCATTATAATATTACCACACCTTAGTCCTACAATAATTTTTTTCAAGTGTTGTTCCTAAAATACTTTGCTACGCATCGGCTAACACACTCGTGCACAAATGTCCGAAGTGATTTTGTAAATGCCATTGAAACGAATATGTATTCATTCGAATGTATTGGAAATGAAAACACACATAAATGTGAGACATTCCATTCCAGGATGAAACCTTTAACACATATAACAAGATAGAAATGTTATAGAAAAATTATACAATTGTTCTACACTTACAGTTTTACAAATTAAAATAAAACATTATAATATATGTAGTGTTAAATAATTACAAAGTGTAAGACTAACAAGGGAGGTTATCTAAAGGTCCCCCTCCGATTTCCATGAAACTTGGCAGTATAGTGGGGCCCAAAGGAAGAATTACGTGTTTTTTTGTTTCAGCTAAAAAACGGTTTTAGGGGGCAAAACCCCCTCAAATGTCAAGATGAGGAAAAATTGAAGTGAGGATCTGACCCTGTGTCCCCCTCCGATTTCCATGATACTTGGCAGGTGTGTGTATAAACGGGCCCAAATGAAGAAATACGTGTTTTTTTTTGTTTCAGCTAAAAAACGGTTTTAGGGGGGAAAACCCCCTCAAATGTCAAGATGAGGACAAATTGAAGTGAGGATCTGACCCCTGTGTCTTTCCGATTTCCATGAAACTTGGCAGGTGTATACTGTATAGTGGGGCCCAATGGAAGAAATACGTGTTTTTTTGTTTCAGATAAAAAACGGTTTTAGGGGGCAAAACCCCCTCAAATGTCAAGATGAGGACAAATTGAAGTGAGGATCTGACCCCTGTGTCCCTCCCATTTCCATAAAACTTGGCAGGTGTATAGTGGGGCCCAATGGAAGAAATAAGTGCTTTTTTTGTTTCAGCTAAAAAACGGTTTTAGGGGGCACAACCCCCTCAAATGTCAAGATGAGGACAAATTGAAGTGAGGATCGGACCCCTGTGTCCCCCTCCGATTTCCATGATACTTGGTAGGTGTGTGTATAAACGGGCCCAAATGAAGAAATACGTGTTTTTTTTGTTTCGGCTAAAAAACGATTTTAGGGGGCAACCCCCCTCAAATGTCAATATGAGGACAAATTTAAGTGGGCATTTGATTTGTGTGTCCCCCTCCGATTTCCATGAAACTTGGCAGGTGTATAGTGGGGCCCAAAGGAAGAAATACATGTTTTTTTTTTTGTTTCAGCTAAAAAACGGTTTTACAGGGCGAAACCCACTGAATTGTCAAGATGAGGACAAATTGAAGTGGGGATCTGACCCCTGTGTCCCCCTCAGATTTCCATGAAACTTGGCAGAAGAAATACGTGTTTTTTTGTTTCGGAAAAAAATTTGTTCTAGAGGGCAACCTCCTCTCAAATGTCAAGATGAGGACAAATTGAAGTGGGGATCTGACCCCTGAGTTCCCCTCCGATTTCCATGAAACGTGGCAGGTGTATAGAGGGGCCCGAAGGAAGAATTACGTGTTTTTTTGTTTGAGCTAAAAACTGTTTCAGGGGGCAAAATCCCCTCAAATGTCAAGATGAGGACAAATTGAAGTAAGGATCTGACCCCTGTGTTCCCCTCCGATTTTCATGAAACTTCGCAGGTGTATAGAGGGGCCCAAAGGAAGAAATACGTGTTTTATTGTTTCGGCTAAAATACTGTTTTAGGGGGCAAAACCCGCCTCAAATGTCAAGATTAGGACAAATTGCCGTGGGAATCATCTGACCCCTGTGTCCCCCTCCGATTCCCATGAAATTTGACAGGTGTATAGAGAGGCCGTATGCCCCCTGTTTCTTCCTATGCCATATTTACGTGGTTTCGGGGACTTCAATTTCTCCTCATCTTGACATTTGAGGGGGGGGCTCTATACACCTGCCAAGTTTCATGGAAATCGGAGGGGGAGACTTAGACCTCCCTAGTAAGTAAGTGTATTAATTAATTACAAACCGCGCACGCGAGCACACACACTATATATATATATATGTGTGTGTATGTATATTATATATATATGTATATTAGCAGGTAACAATATGTTATAAGCACATTCTTACTTTCCAAAGAAGCGCATGTGGGATGGCAAAACGGATCCGGATCCGAAAATTCCGGATCCGGATCCAAAAGTACCGGATCCGGATCCGAAAGTACCTGATCCGGATCTGAAAGTACCGGATCCGAAAGTTCTGAATCCGGATCCGAAAGTTCTGGATCCGGATCCGGATCTGAAAATTCCGGATCCGCGGATCCGGATCCGGATCCGAAAAATTTTAGGATCCGGATCCTAAGGATAAGGAACCAACCGGATCCGGATCTGGCCACCCCTACTCTAGAGCCAAAACAGGGTTATGTCTTATATTACAAAAACCTCCAGTTCCTAATAAATCATGGTGTCCAAGTGACCAAAGTTGGAAAAGTTTTGAGGTTCAGGCACTCAAGATGGTTGAAACCATATATTGATACAAACACAGAGCTTCGAACATCTGCAATGAGCCAATTTGATAAGACCTTGTTTAAATTGATGGTCAATTCTGTGTATGGCAAAACAATAGAAAATGTCAGAAAATATACTGACCCCAGCCGGAGCAAAAAATTGAGAGAAAAGCCCAACTTCAATTACAGAAGAATTTATGATGAAAATATGGCACTTTTCAACATGAAAAAACAAAGATTAAGTTTGATAAGCCTATTTATGTAGGGGCTGTGATATTGGAATTGGCCAAATTACACATGTTAAAATTGTTTTATAATGTGTTGAAGCCTTTTTATAAGGATCGTGTAAAACTGATGTACATGGACACAGATAGTTTTGTTCTTGATATTCAAACAGAAGATGTTTATCAAGATATAGCACAGCCTGAATTGTTTAAATATTTTGATACCACTGAACATTCAAAAATTAAACCCCACAACAAAAAGGTGCCTGGCAAGTTAAAAGATGAGACGCTTGGTGATGTTATTGTGGCATTTACTGGGTTAAGGGCCAAGATGTACAGTTTTGAAACATGTAGTGGCGCTATTGCCAAAAAGGCCAAGGGCATTGGCAGAGTGACTGTAGACAAAGAGCTTGAATTTGAAGATTACAAAAATCGCCTCAAATCCCAGAGTTTAATCAGAACATCAGAATCCAGAATTCAGAGTGTGGATCACTTGTTGACTACAAATATTGTAAGAAAAGTGGCTCTGGACCCACATGATGATAAGAGATGCATTTTATCATGTGGCATACATACTCTACCATGGGGTCATTGTGATTTGAAAAGTGGTAATCAATGCCCAATTACAGAGCATGATTTGAAATAAATAAACATGCCTATGAACTTATTTGGGTTCAAAAAACAGGCTATTATGGACCTGCCAACACCACAACCCTCTTCTGATATAAGATTTCAGTAGGGAGAAATATTTATAGAATTAAGCACTCAAACATGATTTCTGGCACTGTATATACTGTTTCTGCTGGTGACTGCTTATATATTGAGGTCCCTGGATCCTGTGACAAGCTTATACCTTTTTTTATAGAATTAAGAATTAGATATTCAATAATAAATAACCACTAAAACAAAATGCCTAATGATATATTTGGCCATACAAGACATGAAGATCACAGTGATGAGATTCTGATGCTTGATGTCAGAGTCAAAAAATTAAGAAGTGATTTGCAAGCTTTACAAACCACACTGAATGCCAGTCTTCAACTAGAAATTACAAATTTGCAATCACAATGCATGGACCCTCTTCTTAAAATTGATTCTGAACTCAAATTGCTGCTTCAAAAATATACTGACTTGGCCACATTGGATAATTTTCAAAGTTTAGAAGAAGCTGTAGCAGCTCTTCAAGACAAATTTAAGACCCAGGCCACCAACTCTGAGCAATTGAAACAGCAATTGGAAGAGCAGATAAATAATGTCCAGACACAGCTCCAAACAATTGTCAAGAGCATAAAATCACAAGAAGATTTTGATCTAGTGATTTCCACTCTAAAGGAACAGATTCAATCACTCCAGATACCTAATCTGGACCCCTTGAACAATGCCATAGCCGAGGTTAAAGAAAAAATTGAGACACTTGAAAATTTTATGAACAACTTGCCATCTTCTGATGCTTTGAGTGCAATAACTCGGAGTGTTGCCAACATTAAGCTGCAACTTGAAACATATGAAGATTTTGGAAAAATTCAAAGTACCATAACCCATCTTGAGGGTACAATAGCAGCAGTGCAAAGTGATTTGACAAATGTACAAGAATCTCTAGAATCCCGCCTGCCTGGTATTGTAGACACACTTGTCAGTGTCCAGCAACAGATCACAAAGCTTGAAAACCTCAACACTGAATCTGAGCTATCTCATTTTCATCACTTGATCGATGATATCCAAACAAAGCTTGAAATTTTACAACAATCAACACCTACTCAGGCAGATATAGCCCTGCTCCAAAATGCTATGCAAAATGTGGCTGATGCTTCTGAATTAAATAATGTGAAATTGGCACTTGAATCTTTGCAAAATACTGTAACAAATCTGCCTACATCACAGGAACTTAAAAATATTAAGAGAGCAGTGAATCGCATATTGAAATCAGAAGATATCAAGAATATCCAGACAGAGATCAAACAACTTACTCAGACAGTGGCCACTCTACCAACTAATCAACATATTAATGAACTGCATGCCCTGTTTGAGGATATCAGAAGACAGGTCCATGATCTTACTGCTCAAAATTCAAAATTGGCAGTTATTGAAAATTTGCAACAAATTGTAGCTCATATCAAGCAACAGCTAGGGACCATGGAATCCAATGAAGCAAATGCTCTGTCTGTTTTTGCCACCCAGCTTCAAGAGATTGTGCAACAATACAAGAAACTTGTTGTGGACATAAAAATCAAGCCAGGCCATGATGATGTTGTTAGGACCATCAATGAGCACCTTGAATCTGTAACAAGCAGATTGCTTACAGCAGAAAAAGAAATAACCGGCATAATTGAGAATCCAAAACATACAGTAATTCTTGAATTGTACAGCATCCCCAACAAAGAATATGATTCACCATTTACACCAGGTGGCAAAATATATATGCTGTCCCCTGCACAATTTTATTACCAGTTTTTTGTTGGGGGCACACTGAGACCAATCAAGATCAAATATTGGCTTCAACCACAGGCACACCACTACCCCACTTTATCAATAACAAATGCTGACAACAAACCAAAAATCACCAGTGTAGAGTTAGAGTACTTTACAGATCCCAATACATTAGAAACATCTTATGCTGAAGATGATGGCTCTCTGGAATTTCTTATACAAATAGGAGACAAATTATATTTAGAAAATCCTGTAGTATCAGCTGCTGAACACCCCATAGTTGCAATATTCTTGTTTTCATATTATGTCTAAACAAATTATTGTTGATGAATTACACAGACAAGCCAGACATAATTATAAGAGACTGCCAGTAGTCACAAAAGGCATAGATGATTTATGGCAGAGCGACTTGATTGAGATGGCAAGTGGACAGCTGAAAAAACTTAGACAAAATCAACAAGGGCTACAAGTATCTACTCACTGTAATAGACACATTTTCAAAATTTGCCTGGGCTGTGCCACTCAAATCCAAGACTGGAAAATGTGTTACAGAAGAATTCAGGACAATCATCAATCAGAGTGGAAGATCACCGCGCTATTTGCAAACAGATAATGGCAAAGAATTTTATAATTCTGTGTTCCAACAATTTATTAAAAGCCAGTCAATACAACATTATTCGAGTTACAGTGATCTCAAAGCCTCAATTGTAGAGAGATTCAACAAAACCCTAAAAAATCTTATGTATAAACAATTTACGCTTCAAGGTAATTATAAATGGCTTAATATTCTTCCAGAACTTCTACATAAATATAACAATTCGGTCCATTCCACAATCAACATGAAACCCTCTGAAGTAACTTCATCTGATGAGCAAAAATTGATCAGGACTGTTTATTATCCTAGATACCAGCCAACAACAAGAAAAGCCAAATACAAGGTGGGTGATCAAGTAAGAATCAGCAAATATAAGCACTTATTCAAAAGAGACTTTACAAGAAACTGGAGCACTGAATTATTTACAGTGGTTCAAGTTAAACCTGGGACCCTTAACACATATATAATAAAAGATCACCGAGGAGAAATTCTCAAAGGCAGGTTTTATGAAGAAGAACTCAGCAAAACTAAACAGCCTGACACATATCTCATAGAAAAAATCATCCGCAGAAAAGGCAACAAGTTATTTGTCAAATGGCTAGGACTTCCAAAACACAGCTGGATCGATGCAGACAAAGTGATAATATGAACACCTGGGATGTTATAAAGAGGCTGCCAGAACCTGAACAGCAGATTAAGAGAAATGGCAAGTTGCTGCCTGATAATATTAGATTCTTATTGTTGGGCCATCAGCTTGTGGTAAAACTACACTAATGATTGATAATTTTTTATTGGCACCCAACTGGTTAGACTGGAAAAACAGGCACTTGTATGTTTTCTCTAAGAGCTTGGAACAATTAAAATATCAGCAGCTGATGAAGCTATATGATGGACTGGATATTGCCACTTTTGAATCAGATGTTAAGCCACTTCATGAATGTCTCGATAATTCTGTTGTTGTGTTTGATGACATTATACTGGATAATCAAAACAAGGTTAGAAATTTCTTTACACTGGGCCGACACAAAAAAAATTGATTGCTCCTACCTGGCACAGACTTTTTCTAAACTACCGAAGCAACTGATCCGAGACAACAGCAATTTTATGTGTGTGTTTCATCAAGATCATACCAACCTCAAACACATACATGATGAATATGTAGGTGGGGACTTGAGCTACAATGATTTTTCCAAGTTTTGCAGTAGGTGCTGGAACCAGGACAGCTATGGGTTTGTCACAATTGATATGACAAGAAAACCCAATAGTGGCAAATACAGAAATAAAATCAACAATTTTCTAGACATTGAAACATATATAAATAACCATGAAAAGGCCAATCATTGATGATCTTAAATTAAGAGATTATCTTGTAAAAAGATTTAAGGGATGGAAATCAGAGAACCGAGGAATTTATGAACAACACAAACAAACAGAACAGCCTATTATTGATGCTATTAGTGAATTAGGTAAAAATATCAAAACTGTTACAGAGCAAAATCAAAATTTGATCACAGAGCTTGTACCTGTAGCTGCAAGGAACATATTAGATTATCCAATCACCCCACTTTCCAGTATTCATACACCTAGTCCTGTTGCTCCTCGAAGAATTGAAGCTAGTCAGGATCCTATTGAATTGGGTCTTCTTGCTCAAAAATATTTAAGCACACCTAAAGACAACAAAGATGAGGTTTTTGGCTTATATGCCGACACAGAGCGTGATGGTAGCATCATACATAGAATTGGCAATTTCAGAGTAACATTTATGGGAGATGATCTAATTGTATATTCAGAATCTCATCTTGGAGAAAAAGGTTGTTTTGTTAAATATCTTGGCACACCTGGATTGTGGGAACTGATGACTAGGAAAAGGCCTGGCAGCTATACAGATCAAGATTATGAGCATTACAAAGAAATATTAATAAAATCAGATGCTCTATACCAGAACAATGATCCCACACAAAAAGAGTCAAGTCTAGCAGTGGAGCAAAATACAACAATTTAATCAAGCCCATATGGTCACAAATCAAGACAGGCAGTGGAATCAAACAATACAACACCCTGCCTAAAGAATTTGTCTGGGTTGATGATGTCAGGAAACTTGTAGATAGGTTATTGGTGATAGCTGGGGAGGAAAATGCTGGCAACCACAATTTTTACAATGAAAAGGTTGGAATTATGGACATGATAAGCACAAAATTGTCTAATTTTATAGTGAATGACACTAAGGGGATTGGATATCTTATAAAAATTATTAATACTCTACCACCTAAATTTTGGAATATTTCTGAGGGTCGGGGGTTGGTTAATGACATTATAAACAAGCTGCCATTTGAACTACACATTCCAGGCTATCAGTATTGTGGTCCCGGTACAAAATTGGACCATAGGTTAAACAGGGGTGATCCTGGTGTTAATCCCCTAGATGCTGCTTGCAGAGACCATGACATAGCATACAACACACATACTGATCTTGACAAGAGACATGTTGCAGACAAGAAATTAGAAGAGGCTGCATTTGGTAGATTTGTAAGCAAAGATGCTTCTTTAAGTGAAAGAATAGCAGCATTGGGAACCACCATAGCTATGAACACCAAACAAAAACTGGGGTGGGGGCTGTGAATATGTATATAATAAACCTGCAATGAAGGCCAAGGGTGTTATGTATCAAATACCTTATGCAGGTCTTAAATCTCTTAAAACTATTGATAGTCTTTTAACCAAAAAGCAGCGCAAGAAAAAAAGCTCTTGTATTGCCAAGGGCCATGGTATGAAATTGTTGCTTAGTACCCCTCAATTAAAAAAATTACAACAATCTAGAAAAAAATCACATGTGGGGGGTTTCATATTTACTATCCCGGCCATCTTAGCAGCACTTGGGGCTGTTGGGAGCTTGGCTGGGGGATCAGCTGCCATAGCAAAAACAGTAATAGATGCCAAGAAGAATACGGCAGAATTAGATGAAATGAAGCGCCATAACCTGGCCATGGAGAAACAAGGCAAAGGTGTTAAGAGAGCCATGAATATGTTTAAAAAAAACAAGAGCCGCTTACAAACCAAGATATTGAAGATTTAATCAAGCCACTGGGCATCAAAAATTTTAGAGAACAACCACTCAACAAAGAGCGTGGCATAGTTAATTTGGATAAGTACAAAATTCAGGGCACTCACTGGATCTGTTATCTTAAATATTTAAAAAATGAGGCATTTGTGTTTGATTCATTTGGAGGTGTTCCACCTGAAAATTTAGTAAAATATCTAAAATCAACTAATCTTTATTACAATAATGCCCGTGTTCAAAACTTCAAAGATGTTAATTGTGGACATTTGTGTTTATCTGTTCTTAGATATATGTCTCAAATAAATAAACCATCAATTGAAAATTTTCAAAAGGCCCTGTGGTATTTAAAACATCATGGGGGTATTCCATCTCACCAGCCAAAATTCAATATTGAAACTCAAATTACATGATGATATAGTGTATTCCAAAACAATAGCTCTCAGAGCATTTTATGGCATGTACTTGATCCCTAATATTACACACCACAACAACAAAATTGCAGTAGGGGATCAAAAAATTGTCATCACTCCAGGGCAATATAATGTCCACTCTAAATGCTCAATTACCCAGAGGTATAGTATTAACTCAAAATTCTGTCACTCACAGAGTAGAGATTGTATCTGCTACAGAAACAGTGGATCTGGGTACTATAGGAGAGCTGTTAGGCTTTGAGAACAACACAAAACTTGAACCAGCCATCAAACACACTGCTATTAATATACCTAAATTCTTAGCCATAGAGACTCTGAATATTCACTGTAATGTGGCCGAGGGTATGATCACCAAATCAAATGGCATAGGCACTCACAAACAAACTGGCATCATTGCAACATTTAAACCTAATTCTGAATTTATGGAGCCAATCATCTACACTCCATCCCCAACATTATATTTTCCTGTGTGCCATAATAGAATAGATTATATTGAGTTGATGGTCACTAATGAAAAAGAAGAATTAGTTAATTTTGCTGGAGCCACAACAACTGCTATCATAGAGATTAATATTTAAATAAAAATACATACAAAAAAATAATGGAAAATATTGAGAGTTATGAGCTACAATCATTCCCCCCAAACAGGAGGACATTTGCAAATTTAAATCAACCCAACACAGAAATTGAGGTTGATCTTGATGTAGGGGATGGCTTTATACACCCCCACAGAGCAGATCTATACATCAAATTTGATGTTGTAATGCTCGATGGAACAGATTATCCGGCAAATTAAAATATAAGATTGGTAGATAATTTTGTGCCGCATATGTTCTCTGAAATTGAGATCAAAAAACATGGTGTTGTTATAAACAGAGTGGATTATCCCGGCATTACCTCCACAGCTTTGGCCACACTAAAATTATCCAAAACCGAGGCTTCTTACTACAAAATAGGTGGATTTGAGGCTGGTGATAAAATTATATCTAAGAGCCACACAGTATTGTTTCCTATGCGCCTGTTGCCAGGATTCTTCTCAGATTACAAAGATATTATGTGGAAGGGTGGTTTAAGAATTACATTTAGAAGAGCTGCCAATGATAATAATGCTTTGATGAGGTACAGTGCAATAAACTCTACTGGGGCAGCTCTGCCTAATACCCTACCTGATGAAGGCAAATGCATTATTCAGACTATGGAGCTAAGAATGCCAGTTGTTGAATATGAGGCCAGTTATGCTCTTAAATACAAAGCAGATATAATAAAAAATCCACAGATTCCTTTACAATTTTATACATATCAATGTGTACAGAAGCCTGCCACTGGTACTTATTATGAGTTTGATGCTACAAATTCATTCTCCAGTATACAATATGACATGCCAGATTTTGTGGTGGTACTGTTTCAAACTGGAAGACACAATAACCAGGAAAAAAATTCAAGTAAATTTGATAGCTGCAACATCAAGAACATATATCTTAAAAATGGCAGAAATGAGGTATTCCCTAGAGAAAATTATAATTTAGACATGTCCAAGGATGATTTCCTTAAATTATATGAAGCATTTACAGCATACAAAAGGTTCACTACTGGCAATACTGACATGTATTACACACCAGATGAATTCAAAACACAGAGACCCATGTTTGTCATCAACACTTCAAAAAGGAAACAAGTTGTGATAAATGACAGGACAAACATTAAAATTATCTGTGAATTCCACAAAACACTCCCTGATGACACCATATGTAGTGTTATTCTTATAGGTGAAAAATCATATGTTTATGATGTAAGAAATGAGAGAGTCACAGAGCAATTCTAGAAGAATTACATTATCTTAATACTAGATATACAAGTTGAGCCTGGTGCCTAATTGAACTTAAACCGGAAGTGGACCGGAAGTAAATATGTGTGGGTGGGTGGGTGTGGGTGTGGGTGTGTGTGTGTGTGTGTGTGTGTGTGTGTGTGTGTGTGTGTGTGTGTGTTAATACGTTTGGCCTAGTTTTAAGTGTAGCCAAAAAAAATATCAAGAGGAGCATATTTTTAACAAGCTTATGGACAAAAATCTGGCAGATGTAGATTTTGTTAGTGTAGGCAAATCAATCTGAGGGGGGTCATACTTTCCCGGGAAATTCCCGAGGGCATTTTTACAAAAATCGTGGATTAGACAGAGTTCCACACTTGAGCAAAAAGCTCATATGGGCATGTTGAGCTAGTTTTAAGTGTAGGCAAATCTGCCTGAGGGGGGTTCATACTTTCTCGGGTTTATATTATATACTTTTATACACTTAAATTAAATACTTAAATTTCTCTTGATTTAAAATTCAATAATTTTTATAGGCAAGAATAGCAAACATTTTGTCTAGAAAAATGTACATACTAATCATGTTGAACCGTAAATAGTGTTATTATCATTAAACTATTAATAAACATGACAGTTGATATTTTGCAAACTATCATTAAAAAAATACTAAAATTCAGCTACAAAGACTAAAAAATATTTTAAGTTACAATTTTAGAGTATATCCAGAATGTTTTATTTTACTGGAAGAAAGTTACTCAAATTATGTATTATAGTTTCATTAACTCACTCAACAAACATTTACATAGTAGGCTCATATATACAGTATCAGAAACCAAAAAATGTATATTTACAAATAACTTATTTTTTATTTTGCTTTAATCAAACTGTTCAAATATTTTACAGGGCCGTTTACTAGGAAAAGCCTTTCTATAATAACATATATCTATACGTATGGTGCCAAAAACCATACCAGCAATTTTAAGCATACTTTTTTAAAAAATATTTAAAAAATCGATTTAAATTTTAAAAAATCATCAAAAATAATTTTTAAACTAAAAATCATGATTTTATCCACACTGCTTTAAACCCACTCGTGTAATTATAGTGTAGGCTCGACAAGTGCACTAGCTCTCATGCAAATTAAGGAACAGCAAATTCGATTTTGCACTGCAAATGACGGGGAAAATATCATCACACAATTTAAGTTTTTGCAATTCATAAGTACGTCGTATGTTGAGTCCCCGTCACAATTCGATTTCGGGGAATCACTTTCCGATTTTCGTCATCATTCGTCCTCGTGGACCACAGAGGCGCAACCACGAATTTTTGTCTTGAGGGGGCAAGTTACTAGGATAAACGTACCAATAATAATAATAACCAATAATGATATTATTATTATTATTAGTGGTAGTATCAAAGATTTGAAATATTTTTCAACGTCATTAATTTTACATTAGCTAATAATGGAAAACAAGCAAACAAACTGTATTTTTGAATGACAGGAAATGAATGATAAATCTTTAACGTACAACATATGTTTTACACATATGCAACATGGGGCGACACAAAATAAGAAAATACATATGCAACATGGTAACACTAAGTTGTGTACGTATTCAAAGTTTATTCAATACATATGTACAACACATTTAAATATATTACATTTCAGAAAACAAGTAGGCCTACTTGCGAGCGAAGCAAGCAAGAAAATTTTTAGATGCAATCTTTGCAATTGAAAACAATATTGATTTAATAGGGCTCAAATAAATGTAATTTCACTGGACGCCATGGCATTCTCTCTTTTACAATGTTTTTTTTTTTTCATAAGATCGCTCGGCTTCCATGGTCGACTCCCGCCGGCCCCTAGCTACGGCTCTGAACTTGACGAGACTGAGAATAGCAGTATTGCGAGCGAAGCAAGCAAGAAAATTTTACGAAATGTATTCTTATTTGCATAAAATTTGAAATGAAGGGGAAGTAATCGCTCCTCTGTGCACTCATGCAGGTGCCCTTGGCTGTCAATGTTTGCCCCCCCCCCCTAGAATGGACTTCCGCCGAAGGTTGGGGGCAATGCCCCCTGCCCCCTGTGGTTGCGCCACTGCTCGTGGATGCCATTTGCCTGAAAAAGTATCAGGTACTGCGCCACTACACCTATGTGTGCATTGAACTTATAGTAAAAAGATGTAAAGATTTCAATAAGATACTCAAGTACCTGTCTGGTGTAATGTGCTGGGCACCACCACCGGGTTCCCACCACCGTGCTGGAACCACATTCTCCGCCTTATGTTTAACGGAACAGCAGCTCAGGCAATGTTTGATGAAGAAATACACGATACACTTCCCATTTAAACGATCGGACAACAAATATGGACCAATTAAATGGTTATCAATGATACCTGCCTGTGCCCACATATTCACACTATAAGCTGTTGATACATACCCATGTGCGAATGTTGCATGAGGATTTCTTCTTGCCCACATATGGATATTGTTACTGTTAAAAACGCCTTCCCGGGTGAAGATTGTCTCGTCAGTGAAGAGGAATCTTGATGGAAAGTCGGACAATAGTGTACACTGTAAACCAGGCCAAAAATCGAACTCTATTCCTAAAATATTGTGGATCCATTGCTTTCTCCCTCTGACAGTGAGACGGGTGAAGTCCTTCGTCACGAACAACTCTCCACACTAACCGATGATTCACACCAAACTCGTGGCAAACAGCTTTTGTATTGGTCTCGGGGTTATAGCCAAAACTTCGCACTACTTCTTGTTCAAAATGTGGTGTCCGAAACTGATTCCCGGAGTCTCCGATCAATTACTGTAAACGTTGAGTGGTATGGCAGCAGCCTCTCTGAGAAACGTTCCTGATATATCCTCCGAGCAGAATGGCTGTTTCCTTGTGCTGCCCATACGTCAAAGCATATCGGCTCATTCACTGCAGCTGTACCTGTTCACAGTTGTTGTCTATAGCGCCAGCGTAAGAAACACAGAGCAAAGCGTTATGAAGCCAAAGTCACAAATTACCAACATACCATACGTATTTTAGAAAATAATGGCAACCTACAAATTTTAGTGCCAATAGATATGCAAGTAAGGAAAATTGTGTTTTATAAAAGTGGATTTCAAGAAAATCCCTGCGATTATTTGCAATACTAGGAACATGCAAATTAAAAACTGCATTACATCAAACTCTACTTTATCTCTCTCTCTCTCTCTCTCTCTCTCTCTCTCTATCCAAGGGCGGCCGCAGGGGGGGAGAGCACTTGCCCCGTCCCCCTGAGATATATGGAAAACGTTAATGTAATTCGAATGGTAAAATTGTAGCGATATTGTATTATTTAAGGCTCTCATTTACAGGAATTAACCATGCCCAACAAAATAACGAGTGAACGTTTTCACAGAGACATTAGAATCATGTTGACTGTTGTAACTAGGGTGTTTGGGACGGAAAATTTTGGTCGGGACGGGATTGGGAAGCAAATATTACTTATCCTGACGATCGCGACTGAAAAACTTCTCCATTTCTCGGCCAACTCTGGATATTTTAGAAATTTTCCGATGCGGTGTAAATCTCGAATTGTACACACTATTTCACCTTCAAGCAGTGGAGGCGATTAGAGGGGGCATGGGGGGGGGGCAACTTTTGCTCTAGCACTATGTTAAACCTTATCTACCAAGGGAAAGTAAACTGTCCTTGCCCCCCTAGTTTTGGAACCCAATCGCCGCCACTGCCTTCAAGTGATTGTTTTTGCACTTCCGGAACAAACACTGTTAATTCCAAGAAATTTCAGGCACTTACAGTGAAGAAATATCAAGAATTAACCTCTCTTTTAAATAAGATCCGTTGGTATTTCTCGGTTGTTCTGGATTACGAAAAGTCGGGATCTCACCTTAATAATCCACTCCCCGTCATTTGAATTATTACATTTTTTACGATATCCTTCAGCACGTAAAAACATAAATCAGAAGTCCCATGGAGGATAGTATATTAAGTGGTATCTGTGTGATATATGTGCATTGTAATAAAGTACAAAAAGACACGGAACTGTTCATCAACAAAGTGATGGATGTTTATGAAAAGGAAGAAAAGCGAATTCATTTTCAACCTAAATAGTAGACTCGAGTCTGAACTTGTATACAACGTCATTTCAATTCAATTTGAATTTTATTTTTAAAGGAGAAGCAGCAGCAGTAGTAATAATAATGACAATAATAACAGTTTCTATGACTGAAGGGCAAGATACAAAATCTTACTCTCCCTCCTCCCTAAGAAAAATCAATCCTGCCGGCACCCTTATGTCTATCAAGCCAAACACGCTCTTCTTAAATGATTTAAATATTAATTAAGTTACCAAGAAATGATTTTTTCATCGAAACGAATTACAGCGAGTTCGATGCCCATACGAGTTTTTTTATTCAACACTTCACGATATCGATTGACATTGGTTCATAAAAAGATATTATCGTAATTCATACTTTTTTCACGTGTGGGAATTAGTTTCCTCATTTTGTGTCTTTGCTGCTCATTTTTATCATCGAACGACAGAGATTGTGAAGCAAAAGGAAACCATTGAGTACACGTCATAAATTGTTCATATTTTTCATTCATTATATCAACTCGATATCACATTGGAGTGTAAGGGTGACATTTTAGGAAGGCTCACATATGACAACCTTTAGTTCATCCTAAAAACTACATTGTTTCAGCAGACGAGGGAGATTCTGAAATCTGGATCAATGTCCAGGATAATCCTTGTGAATTTCTATTTTTCTCATTTTACGTCATTTTTCTGTCCTTCCAGGTAAATCACATCCACGAGAACGAATGATCCACTGACATCTTTGTGCAAGTCGGAACTCTTCTCCTGAACCTTCGGTAGCGAGATCGTGATGCTGATCACACCCCACCGCTCCGTGACAGTCTGCGAAATCCTGGGGGGATTTCCCCACCACCACCAATAATCTTGACCTCAAAAATCCCCCCCAGACGAAAAATTTCAGGGGGGAGCTTTTGTTATAACTACAAGAGATAAGCAGTTTGTTTTGACTTCAAATATACTTTACTAAGGAAAATATTGAAAACACACACACACACACACACACACACACACACACAGTATCTTACTCTTTCAATAGATCATTTACAGATCTACACCAATAGCGAAATATGCACAATAAAAGTAAAACAAGAATGCAAGACAAATATAAGTATGAAATCTAATTGCTTTATATTAATAGAACTAAACAGAACTATTTCATTTCACATAATGAAACTATTTCAACTATTTTGTAATTTATTGACATCTATAAGCAGTTAGTAAATGAATTAGTTTGCTACTTTATATATATCTGACATATATAAAAGTAACAAATAAATTTCTTCCAATGTATTTATAAATAATAATAATAGTTTTAAATAATTAGTAATTTATTTAATATATTTAATATAATAATATATAACTCTCTAGCCTTCTTAAACCCGAAGGTTCATGCCTGCAGCAACACAGGCCTTCCATCTTTCCCTATCTTGAGCAAGATCTATATACTCTTTTCCATCCCTACCGATTTCCCTTAGGTCTATCTCAACGTTGTCCCTCCATCTTCGTCTTGGCCTTCCTACAGGTCTCTTACCATCAGGTTTCCCAACAAGAATCCTGTAAACTCCTCTTTCCTCTCCCATTCGTGCCACATGGCCTGCCCACCTAAGTCTTCTTGATTTAATTATTCTAATAATATCTGGACATGAATACAAATTATGTAGTTCTAAATTATGTAACCTTCTCCACTCACCTGTCTCCTCATCCCTTTTATGTCCAAAGATTTTCCTAAGGATCTTATTTTCATATACTCTCAATTTATGTTCCTCTTTCAATGTAAGGGACCAAGTTTCACATCCATATAATACTACAGGCAAAATTACTGTTTTGTATATTTTAACTTTTAGTTTCTTAGATATTAAACGAGAAGACAAAAGTTTATGAAGAGAGAAGTAACATGCATTTCCTGAATTAAGCCTACTTTTTATTTCCTCTTTAATATAATTTTCATTTGTTAATATTACTCCTAAGTATTTGAATTTGGAAACTGGTTCAAACGAGTTGTTATCAATAATTAGATTTTGATTATTACCTAACACTTGGTTTCGGCCTGTAAGCATATATTTAGTTTTCTCTTTGTTAACTTCCAAACCTATCTCTTTAGCAGTTTTGAAAAATATTTTAGCATTATTCTTAATTGTATTCACATCATCCCCTAGTAAGTCTACATCATCTGCATATGCTAACAACTGAGTCACACCATTTAATTTTAGTCCTTCTTTAGTTTCTTTTACCTTCCTAACAGCATATTCTAAGGCAAAATTAAATAGCAATGGAGATAATGCATCTCCTTGTTTTAACCCATCATGAATTGTAAATTTGTCAGACATATTAATACCTACACGAATTTTACTTTCTGTTTCACTGGTGCATATTTTTATCATACTAACAAGCTTCTTAGGTATTCCAAACTCTACTCATATATATTATATAATTTATCTCTTTTGACCGAATCACATGCTTTTTTTGAAATCAATGAATAGCTGATGGACATTTTGATTATATTCCCACTTTTTTTCAAGTGTCTGTCTGATGTGAAAAAATTGATCTGTAGTTGATCTGTTACGTTTAAATCCACATTGATAATCACCTATAATTTCATTAGCATATGGGGTTAGTCTTGTTAGAAGAATGTTAGATAATATTTTATATGTTGTTGAGAGAAGAGAAATTTCACGGTAATTATTACAGTTCATTTTATCACCTTTTTTAAACACAGGAACAATTATGGATTCTTTCCACTGTTCAGGGATTTCTTCTTTATTCCATATTAAACAAATTAATTTATGAATTTGACATATTAATGAATTTCCACCATATTTAATTAACTCAGCTGGTATTAAATCAATGCCAGGTGCTTTGTTATTCTTTAGCCTTTTAATAGCATCTTTAACTTCAGTCAAGTTAGGTTCTGGAAATAAAGGTTCTGCTGTGTGGACTTCATTTACTTCTGATTTATCTCCTACATGGACATTTAAGAGGTCATTAAAGTAGTTCTTCCATCTATTTAGAATATCGCTTGGGTCAGCTAGAAAATCACCGTCTTTATCTTTTATCAAGTTTACTTTAGGTTGACACCCCTTTCTAAACTCATTTACACCTTTATATAGATCTCCGATATTTTTATTTTTGCTGTTTGTTTCAATTTCGTTAATTTTGCTTTTCAAGTAATCTCTTTTTTCACTTCTAAACGTGCGGTTAACTTCTCGCTTTATTCTATTATAATTGTTTAGATTTGTATCATCAGAGTTATTTAACCACCTAAGTCTAGCCTGATTTCTTATTTCTATTACATTATGACATTCATTATCAAACCATGGCTTACTTTTTCTCGGTTTATGGTATCCTATACTTTCTTTAGCTGCTGATTCTATTGCATTACGTATGTGCTCCCAATTCTTATTTACGTCTGCTTATTTACGCATATATATATATATATATATATATATATATATATATATATATATATATATGCTCGTGTGTGTGTGTAGATTACGATCGTTCTCTCTCCACCAGTCTTCAGTGATTTCGCACCTTGCCCGTACACCTCCAAGGCACAGTGCAGCAATGCACAGGGATAGCTTTACTTTGTTCTTGTTCTCAGAGGAGAGGGGATTTTATAAACGTAAAGCCTGGGAAGGAAATTCGGGGATCTTCAGCTTCCTCTTTAAATTTGAACGCTGTAAAAAACACACTTTAAAAATTATATTTTTAAGGCAAAAAATTTGAATTTCCATCTTCTTCATTCAAGTCTGACAGCTCCAAGAACTGATTTGCGAAAAAAATCTCGAAAATGGCATCTTCTTAACTGTTGAGCATAAAAGTACAATAACGATAACAGAGCACTGTAAAAGCGTCAGAAAAAGTAAAATCGAAAACTGGAACTTTGGCAGAGTTAGCGCTATTTATCTTGGAAAAACTTGCAGCGGGTGAAAATTCATCAGGCACGAGAATGAATTTCTGGACGTTATTATTCCCAACGAAGTCTTCCTTGGCATTTGAGACCAATCGGAACTCTTATAGGACCCTCTGGGCTAAGCAAAGTACATCGAAGGAAGTGTATTATATTTCACGTAAAACGTATAGACTTTTATGATCGTTAGAAACCCTCATAATCGTAAATTTCCAAAGGGCATATTAAACTCCGGAAAACGATTGGACTGCAAAATTCGATACCTTAGCCCAATCGCACACTCTAGCGGAAGAATATTTCAACTACATTCAAGCTGGGGCAGCTCTGGCTACGATAAAATTAGATAACCCTAATAATTCGTGGCCGTTTTGGACAACTGTTCCGCACCCCAGATGTCCTCACATTCTGCATTTTACGGCGGCTGGAGCAGTAACTTTTCCTCCTCTTCTGAGCATTCGCTTATCTGCTCTAGAAATTCAAGTAGCTTATCTTCTTCAATTACAATTTATATTGTCGGGAATCGATTATTACCTTGGCGTTGGATTAGGATCCCATTAACGGTTACTGAATAGTTCAGAGAAAAAATGAGCAAGTGGTCATACATTTTGAATCAATATTAAACATATCCGAATTGTATAAATTACAGCAATGCATGTAATTAAATGAGGTGGTCAATTAAAGCCCACTGGAGCCCGTCCGAACCAACGAATTGAGAATTGAGGTGAAACTTGGTATAGTGGAACCACAAGGAAAGAAACCTGCGCAGACCCCATCGCGCTGGCGGGTGGGGGAAAAAGACAGGGCGAAGGAGCCTTCAGCCCGGATCACGTTAGTGTTGCCAGACCTATTGATTTCTCGGGAGAATTCCTTAATAAACTATTGCTATGGCACCTCCAACCATTACCTTCTCAATCTGAAAGCCTCATGGCTTGCTCCGGTCACATGACTAAGCGTCATCAACTGTAGGCGAGATAGCCGCCATGTTTGATTTGCTTCTTCGGAATCAATGTTGGACCTTTTTAGTGAATGTGGAATTGTAATGCAAATTTAAGAACTGTAATCGAGTTTACATGACGTATAAATATGCTTAAATGTGCAAGAGGTATGGTGTAGAAGTGTTGTGTGCTCAATTGCAGAGGCAATTATGATGAAAAAGGTAAGAGTAACGTTCACATTTCTTCAAGATGTTGTTAAAAATGAGAAATTTTTAGGGCAATTCCATTTGATTCAGTCACTACGAAAAGATACAAGTTAAGTAACAAATGTTTTATACTAAAAAATAAGAGTAATAGTTCATGATGTAAACATGTCATGTGTCCGGAATAGGGATCAAATATACTCGTAAATGTGGACAACATGTCTACATTTTTTTAGAAATATCAAATAATTTACCCTGAATTACAAACGTTGGTTAATATTACGTCTACCAAAGCAATTTGTTAGTGCAAGCATTCTATAAATTATTCATATTATTTACACAAATTTTCAGTTTCAAAATGTGCTTAATGAAAGAAAGAAACCTATACAACGGGGCAAAGTTGATACATGTGTACATTTATTCTTATTTTATCCCGCTTTATGCTTCTTTATGCTAATCGGAGGCTAATGGAAGATATGTTGTACATTCAAATACAAAGGTGCGATGTGTAACAAGAACTTTTCGTGTGTAAAACTATCCAAGAATATATTACTTACAGTGAGTCACATAATTATTTGGACACACAGTAAATTTCTAACGTTTAAGAGCGGGAAGGGTGTGAAATCTGTATACAGCGTTGAAGTTGATTTTCATTTAAAAAATGTCATGTTTAGCACAAAATTGGACGATAAAAAGTTAAAAAACAAACATCAGCAACAATATAACGAAGGATGAATCCCTACCGTTGCAAAAATAGTGCCACAAAATTATTCGGACACATAGTAAATGTTAACGTAAGTTTGCGATACAGTGACAATTTCGATTTACGGATTGATTGATAGTAGACCTAGTGGCCCGGTACTGGGCCATCATTTGGAGCTCGAACCATCATTTGGAGCTCGATCGCCTTAATGGATTTTTCTTGTAAGGCATGAGCAGTGTTGCCAACTCCTTACCCGAAAAAATCACCAAGGTTGTGGCGCTTGTTGTAGCTTTTTATGATGTATATTTTGAGGGCAGAGTTGACAACACTGTGGGGGGCACTGTAGCCTTTTATGAGGGGGGGGGGGGTCTATTGCCCTCTGTTTACATCTGGCAACACTACCGTAGATTTTTTGACAGTGTTGTTAACCTACTGGGTTTTTTTCACTGTAAATTTTCATCAAAGGACCTGAGGAGTCCATGTATTTTTTATGTCTGGCAATACTGTTGGGGGGCCTAGTGTTGGCGACACTGTGGGTTTACTGTAGCCTTTTATGAGGGGGGGGGTCTATTGCCTTTTGTTTATATTTGGCAATTTTATTGGATGTTTCTTTTTTTGAGGCTCGAAATTATTATTTGAGGCTTGAAATCATTATTTGATGCTCGTCGGTGTTGCCAACCCACTCTACAAAAATTCTACTATATGATCTTTCACTGGCTAACCTAACCTAACCTAACCTAACCTAACCTAACCTAACCTACTCTAACCTAACCTAACCTAACCTACTCTAACCTAACCTAACCTAACCTACTCAAACCTAACCTAACCTAACCTAACCTAACCTACTCTAACCTAACCTAACCTAACCTACTCAAACCTAACCTAACCTAACCTAACCTACTCTAACCTAACCTAACCTAACCTACTCAAACCTAACCTAACCTAACCTAACCTAACCTAACCTAACCTAACCTACTCAAACCTAACCTAACCTAACCTAACCTACTCTAACCTAACCTAACCTAACCTACTCTAACCTAACCTAACCTAACCTACTCTAACCTAACCTAACCTAACCTACTCAAACCTAACCTAACCTAACCTAACCTACTTTAACCTAACCTAACCTAACCTACTCAAACCTAACCTAACCTAACCTAACCTACTCTAACCTAACCTAACCTAACCCACCCTAACCTAACCTAGCCTAAAGCAAGGAGCTAATTGTACAACAACTTGTACCTAATTGTACAACATATACACAGACATAAAAGAGAGAGCCTTCCCGTAACTTACTTCATGTACAATTTATATGTTTTTACAACTGTGAAAAGAAAGCATATGTGTTCTGTATGCATATATTTATTCTTATTTTTCGAAGTTGAATGAAAACACGTGTTTTTACGTTCTCGTAATACTGACCTTGCTCTACTGATTTTAAATTGCTTCCATCCGGTTTTTTTTTTTCTGTGCTATTTCCGCATGCACGCAACATTCGCTTTCAATAGTTTAATGAAATACAGAAGGAGTTTTAGTATAGCAGGCTCCGAGTTTTACAATTTATTAAATTAAACAATAATTTATGTAAGAATATACTTGTACTTACCGAACACAAAATAATAAAAGCACATGTGAATCTTTGCGTGCGTTCATGTTATATGACGACTGAGTAAGAAATAATGTTGACTCCCCGAAAGATAAAAGTTCCTGGTTCGACATCAGATGCATGCAAATTTTATGTTTTGCTCTCCAAAATCTTGATTTCTATGTTTGTGCTATTTGCCATACAGCAGAGGAGAAGAGGGGAGAGGGGAGGGGAGGGGGTACTATTAGCGCCATCTATTAGCAAACAATAGAAATAAAAAGTAGGGTCAAACTTTTTCAACACCCAAAAATTTTAAACGTCCTCGTTTAGTAATACGATCTAGCTGAAGATGTTTGAAGGAGTACTCTTAGTCGACGAAGCTAATTGCTAGGGCCCATATATTGCTAAAATGTTCTTTGATTTGCATATTTCTCATACCGCCATATGTTGTTCTAGTTGACTTCTTCCAAAAAAATGCTAATTAGCGAGAGTTAATTAAGCAAGGCAAGTAAAAGAAGCAAATAGGACAATATGTGCCGGCGTGGAAATATGTAAAAATTCGATTCAGAGGTGGATCGAATTAAAATTGGGGGATATTTTGCATTTTTTCCCTATAATGTACAAAACATTTACCGTACATAATTTTTTCCATTTACAACAGTATAAAATAAGAGGAATGTGTGACAATATCCATATTAATTAGGAAGGTATGTTGTATGCTAGGTTAGCTAATTGTGTCTTCTACAACTTTACTGTATAGAGGAAAGATGGAAAAAGAGAGCTCTACAAAAACTAACGCTCTTAACAATATTGTACGCCCCGTGAAAATTATATATAAATAAGGCATAAGCGTATTATCTGCTTTCATGTCAGATTTTCCCGACCTGTGAGTTGTAGTGTTTAGGTGACAAGCGACGCGCTCAAATATAATACCGTTGACAATATTGAACGCCCCGTGAAAATTATATATAAATAAGGCATAAGCGTATTATCTGCTTTCATGTCAGATTTTCCCGACCTGTGAGCTGTAGTGTTTAGGTGACAAGCGACGCGCTCAAATATAATACCGTTGACAATATTGAATGCCCCGTGAAAATTACATATAAATAAGGCATAAGCGTATTATCTGCTTTCATGTCAGATTTTCCCGACCTGTGAGCTGTAGTGTTTAGGTGACAAGCGACGCGCTCAAATATAATACCGTTGACAATATTGAACGCCCCGTGAAAATTATATATAAATAAGGCATAAACGTATTATCTGCTTTCATGTCAGATTTTCCCGACCTGTGAGCTGTAGTGTTTAGGCGACAAGCGACGCGCTCAAATATAATACCGTTGGCAATATTGAACGCCCCGTGAAAATTATATATAAATAAGGCATAAGCGTATTATCTGTTTTCATGTCAGATTTTCCCGACCTGTGAGCTGTAGTGTTTAGGTGACAAGCGACGCGCTCAAATATAATACCGTTGACAATATTGAACGCCCCGTGAAAATTATATATAAATAAGGCATAAACGTATTATCTGCTTTCATGTCAGATTTTCCCGACCTGTGAGCTGTAGTGTTTAGGTGACAAGCGACGCGCTCAAATATAATACCGTTGACAATATTGTACGTATATTGTATTGTATAGGAGACTAGAAGCATATAATTTGGCGAAAAAAACCCAAATAAGATCATAGAAAATAGTTTAAAAAAAAGTGAGCAATTATATTTTGCATTGCACAGCATTTGGTATTAAATAACATACCCCCAAAAAATCTCTGCATTATGCGTTCTGTAAAAAATTGCCCTACGTGCCAAATTGGTGTGTCAAGTCAACATTTTCAAAGGCACTGTCGTACTTGTGTGCCGGGAAAGCGAATATGTGCAACCAAACTGTGCTCTAAGTGTGGAAAAAATATTTCTATTGACAACTTCAAGCGACACCAGCTTACTTGCAAGAGCACTGGAACATCTCTACCGCAACCTTCCAAGCGAAAGGTAGAAGTAACCTCCCTCGATGCATCGCCACCTGCCAAACGCGTCAAGCTGGCGAAGAAAGCAGACCAATTTGCGTTTGAGCATTTATTAGAAGACTTTAACATAACATCAGACAACTTCTGCGATGTGCGTAGTTTTCTGGAGAGCGAACGAGCTAAGATAATATCCATCCTCAACGATGCATTGGCTACATACTCCATTAAATTCTATGCTGTGCTATGCTGCAAGTATAAGAAACCGTCTGATGAAATATATAAATTCTTCCATGCCACAAAAGCAAAAACACTGCATCAGGCAGATATCACTGACCTCGACAGCATCTACAACAAGTTTGTCGAGGAGTTTGTGGCAAAGCACGAGGAGCATCAGGCTAAAGGCTCGGGCGGTTCGCTGTGTGGCGACCCCCACGAACTTTGTCTGACACTTAGCAAGTTCCTACCACTGGCAGGGTCTAGCTATATTGCCCTGCCACCCGAGGTTGAAGCAAGGAAAGCTGTTCTCAATATTCAGAACAAAGACACCAAATGCTTCCTCTGGTCGGTGCTGGCAGCATTGCACCCTATACCTAGGGAAAACCACTCGTACCGTGTTGCACACTACAAGCAGTATGAGTCGGAACTGGAGGATGCAATGGCCGGGATTGCCTACCCTGTAGAAGTCTCGCATATTCGCAAGTTTGAGGTTCGTGCTCGTGACTTGTTGGGCCTACAATTAGCCATCAATGTTTACGGTCTCACCGAGAACAAAAATGAGGTCCACCCCATCCGGGTGAGCAACGTGGGCAACAACAACAAGGTACGAGAAATCAACCTCCTGCTCATCAAGGACGAGACCCATCACCATTACACCCTTATCCGTTCCCTCTCTCGGCTTGTTTCGACCCAACGGAGCAGTGATAGTCGCCACGTCGAGGTATGTCGCAGGTGCTTGGCTACATTTAATAATCGAGAACAGCAGGATTACCGGCGCATCAGAGGTCCCAACATTGCTGCTGAGAAGCTAGCTCGCCACATGCTCTATTGTGGTACCAACGAGCCTGCACGAATTATCCTGCCCGAACCTGGTGCAGTAGAGTGCTTTCGCATGCACAGTGCTATGGTGAAGCATCCTGCCTATATTGTAGCAGACTTCGAGGCCTTTCTTCAACCTCTGTCTAACTGCGAGCCCAACCCCGAAACATCCTCTACCATTCCTTTCCAAATCCACGAGGCCTCGAGTTACTCCTATCTTGTGGTGTGGCGAGACCAACATATTGCCTCCGAGCCCTATGTGTATCGCGGTCCCGACCCGGTCAAACACTTCCTGGAGAGAATGCAACAGGAAGCCATCAAGATAGGGAAGGTGCTGTTGGCCCCCAAGCCCATGCTGCCTCTGTCTCCGGAAGACAAGCATCAGCACGAAATAGCTCTAAATTGTCCTGTTTGCAAGTCGGTCTTCACTGACGATAACAAAAAGGTCCACCACCATGACCATTATGGGACCGGAAGCTACATTGGCCCGTGGTGCAACAGATGTAACTTGAGAGCCAGGGACCCGCGCTTCATACCGGTCTTTTTTCACAATGGCTCGGGATATGATTTCCATCACTTGGTTACACATCTAGGGTACGACAATGCGAGAATCAATGTCCTGGCACAGAACGAGGAGCGTTATATTAGCGTCAGCAAGTGGGTGCCGATCCCCAACTCAAGCAGCAGCATCGAGCTTCGGTTCCTCGACTCTCTGAGGTTCCTCCAGGCAAGCCTCGATGCTCTTGCTGGGAAGCTCAGAGACGGCCAACTAGCTATTACTACATCAAGTTTCCCGAACTTAGATGTCACACTCATCAGACGTAAAGGGGTCTACCCCTACGAATACGTCACAGACCCTTCCAAGTTCGAAGAAGAGTTGCTGCCTCCCCAGGATAAGTTCTACAGCCAGCTGAGAGGTTCTGGTATTACCGACGAGGAGTACAAGCATGCTCAGTCTATGTGGGTCGAGTTGGGTTGCCGAACTTTCGGTGATTACCACGATGCATACCTGAAGCTTGATGTGACGCTTCTTGCCGATGTGTTCCAGGCGTTTCGGGCGACTGCGATAGACATTTACAACCTGGACCCTGTATATTTTTACAGCCTTCCTGGACTGGCATGGTCGGCCATGCTCCTGCTGACTAAAGTTAAACTTTCACTTATCTTCGATGTTGATATCATGCTTTTCATCGAGAGAGCTATCCGGGGCGGCATGGTCCAAGTGTCGCAACGCTTCGCACACGCCAACAATCACCACATGGCCACTGGTTACGACCCCTCCCAACCATCAAGCTACATCATGTACACTGACGTGAATAATCTTTACGGGCACTCCATGATGCAGCCACTCCCAACAGGACAGTTTGAGTGGGCTGACCCCTCCAACTTCGACATCGAAAAAGAGTGCGACGAGTTTGGGTTTTTTGCCGAGGTGGACCTCGACTTCCCCGAGAAGCTGCAGGATACATTCTGTGACCTTTCGCCTGCTCCGGAACTCAAGTGTCCACCTGGCTCGGATCAACCGAAGCTCGTCATGGACTTGGAGCCCAAAAAGCGTTATGTGCTACACTACCGGAACCTCCAGTGGTTAATGCAGCAAGGGGTCTCGGTCAAAGCAGTTTACCACGTGCTCTTGTTCAGGCAGTCTCCATGGTTGAAGCCGTACATCGAACTGAACACCAACCATCGCACTGATGCCACTTCGGAACTTGATCGCGATTTTTTCAAATTAATGAACAATGCGGTATTTGGGAAGACCATGGAGAATGTGCGAAATCGCGTTGATGTGAGGTTGGTGACGAAGAAAACACAGTGTCGTCGACTTGTTGCAAGCCCGCTGTTCAGGTCTCGAACAATTTACAACGAACAGATGTCTCTGATTCACATGAACCGGGGCAAGGTGCTACTCAACAAGCCCATCTATGTGGGAGCTGCAGTTTTGGATCTGAGCAAGTTGTGCATGTTCGAGACATATTACGGCATACTACGTGCACACTACAACCACAATATCTCGCTCCTCTACACAGACACAGACAGCTTGGTGTACCATGTTCGCACGGCCGATGCGTATGGTGATATAGCCAAAGTTCCAGCTCTTGTCAAGCTCTTCGACACATCGGGCTATCCCCAGCTAAACCGGTATGGAATTCTACCCCGGAACAAAAAAATACCCGGTAAACTCAAGGACGAGAAAGACGGGGATGTGATTGTGGAGTTTGCTGGACTTCGTGCCAAAGCCTATGCGATCCGGGCTGAGGGTTCTGTAACAAAAAAGGCAAAGGGTGTAAGCAGGCAAGTGGTTCGGGAGCACCTCAAGTTTGAGGATTACCTCGAGTGCCTCAGAACAAAATCGCCCATTCTACAAAAAGAGCATCGTATCCAAAGCGTCGATCATGTGCTTACAACTAATATTGTCAGGAAAGTTGCTCTGGATGCACACGACGACAAGAGGTGTATTCTTGAATGTGGGGTCCACACACTTCCGTGGGGCCACTATCGCCTCCAAACTAGTAAGGCCTGCCCAGAGTGCAACAAAAAGTAATAGGCAATGCGAAAAAACAATTTTAATTTACTTCCACTTCCTCGATTACATCCATGCATGGCACAGCAAAATTAAACTTCTGGAAACTGCTAATTGCAATTTGTACTTATATATATAAAATTCCACATTTCTTATTGTGTGCTATTTTTTTTTATTTATTTAAAACTGTTCAGTTACTCTTTCATTCTTGACGTCATACACAAATGTTTTCTCTGCAATAAGAATGACACTGCACAGAGTATCTGCAGGCAAGGCATCGTGGAACTCGCATACAATCTTGATGTTGGTACGATCGTTGACCACCACTTGCTTCCTCTTAGATGTGTTGATGACGGTCATGGGTCTCCGTGCTTTGAATTCGCTGGGCGCGTAGTACACGTCCACGCTTCCCTCGGTCACGCGTTTGTAAGCCGTGTAAGCTTCGTAAAGTTTGAGGTAATCGTCTTTGGTCATGTCGAGGTTGTAATTCTCGCGCGGGAACACTTCGTTCCTACCGTTCTTCAGATAAACGTTCTTGATCTTGCAGTCGTCGAACTTGCTGGAATCTTTTTCCTGATCGTTATCGCGTCCGGTCTGAAAGAGCACAACGACGAAATCTGGCATGTCGAACTGTATGTTGTTGAACTGTGTCGTCACGTCGAATTCCATGTGACTTCCCGACGCCATCTTCTGCACGCACTGGTAACCGTGAAAGTGAATCGGCACCTGCGGACTTTTCAAGATCTCCGCTTTGTACTTGAGGGCGTAGTTCGTTTCGTATTCCACCACCGGCATTCTCAATTCCATGCTTCGGATGACGCATTTCGCTGCTTCGGGTAAAGTGTTGACTATCGGCGTGGTGCCGTCCGGACCCAAAGTAGCGTATCGCATTAGTGCGTCGTTGTCGTTGGCTGCTCTTCGAAACGTGATCCTCAGTCCTCCCTTCCACATGATCTCCTTGTAATCCGAGAAGAAACCAGGCAGCAGACGCATGGGAAAGAGCACCGTGTGACTTCTCGTCGATATTTTGGCCCCAGCTTCGAATCCCCCGGCCTGGTAGTACGCTGCGTCCGTTTTGGATAATTTCAACGTTCCCACTGCCGTCGACGTGATGCCTGGATAATCTATTCTGTCGATGACGGTGTTGTGTTTCCTCACCTCCACCTGCGAGAACAGGTGAGGCACGAAGTTGTCCACGAGTATCAAGTTTGCTGCTGCAGGAAACGCGTCTCCGCTTTCCTTCTTCACCACGTCGAATTGAAGGTAGAGGTTCGCTCTGTGAGGATGAATGAACCCGTCGCCTACGTCCACGTCGTATTCGATCTCCCTGTTCGCTTCGTTCAGATTGGCGAACGTGCGACGGTTGGGAGGGAAAGATTGCAATTCGTAACTTTCGATTTGCTCCATTTTACATGTATGGTTATTTATTATACGTTGATCTCCACGATGGCCGTCGTAGTGGCACCTGCGAAATCCACCACGTCTCCTTTCTCGTTCGTCACCACCAACTCTATGTCGTCTATGCGGTTGCGGCATACTGGAAAATAGATCGGCGAAGAGGGCGTGTAGATGATCGGTTCCATGAACTCGGAACTTGGTTTGAAAGTGGCTATGATTCCCGTCTGCTTGTGACTTCCTAACAATCCGTCCGAAGATTTCGTGATCATACCTTCGGCTACGTTGCAGTGAACGTTCAGAGTTTCGATGGCCAAGAATTTAGGAATGTTGGTTGCTACGTGCTTGATGCCAGCTTCGAGTTTGGTGTTGTTCTCGAAACCTAAAAGTTCTCCCATGGTGCCCAGGTCCACGGTCTCCGTCGCGGATAGGATTTCCACTCTGTGCGTGACCGAATTTTGAGAAAGGTATGTGCCTTTGGGTAACTGAGCTTGCAAAGTGGAAAGATTGTATTGTCCTGGCGTGACGACGATGTGTTCGCTTCCGACGCTAATTTTGTTGTTGTGCTGCGTAACATTAGGTATGAGGTACATGCTGTAGAATGCACGCAGAGCCACGGATTTAGGATAGACGATGTCGTCGTGCAGCGTGAGTTTCAAGATTGAAGATTCGCTCGTGAGATGGAACACGCCCATCCTAGTGATGCTGTTTGAGGTTCCACAATGCTTTCTGGAAATCCTCGATCGTAGGGTTATTTATTTTAGAGAGAAACGCGAGCACGGAGAGGCAGAGATGACCGCAGTTCACGTCTCCGAAATTTTGAATGCGTTCGTCGTTGTAGTATATAGAGGTTTTGTTCGTTTTCAGATAATGAATTAAATTTGTAGGTGGAACACCTCCGAAAGAATCGAAAACGAATGCTTTATCATCGTTTTTGTGGTAACATATCCAATGCGTGCCTGGATTTTCTTGACCGTCCAAGTTGACTACTCCGCATTCTCTTCTTTTGACGCTTGAAGGTAACGAGTCGGACATGAAAACTCCTCTGAAGTGTTTGATTTGTAACGGTTCGATCAGAGATTCAATGTCTCGGTTGGTGAGTGCTTCTGTTTCTTTTTTTTAAACTTTTTCATCACGCCCTTGCCCCTTTTCTCCATGGCCAGGTTGTGACGTTTCTGTTCTTCCAATTCTGCCTTGTTCTTCTTCGAGTCGATGACGGTTTTCGCGATGGCGGCACTTCCGCCGGCTAAACTTCCCACGGCCCCCAATGCTGCCAGGATGGCCGGGATGCTGAATATGAAACCTCCGACCTTTTGCTGTTTCCGCGAACGCTGCAAGCGTTTCAATTGAGGTGTGCTGAGCAGCAATTTCATTCCGTGTCCTTTCGACAAGCAAGAACGTTTCTTCTCGCGTTGTTTCTTGGTGAGTAACCCATCGAGGGCACCTAGATTTTTTAGATTGGAGTATGGTATCTGGTACACGACACCCTTGGGCTTCATGTTGATGCTCTACGTGTTATTTTCACGGTATGTTATTTATATATATATTCTGAGATTTTTTCTTGTGTAGTTTTTTACGGTATGTTATTTATATATAAATGTTCTGAGATTTTTTTTCACGGCCTCGCAGTCGTTACACAAATTCTATTACGTGCTTCGTTTTCTTGCCAAGAAGTTCCTTTGTCCCCTTGTACACGATTCGAGTTTTGTTCTCGATTAAAATAGATAGCTTCTCGTCGGATAACATGTTAGCGTATCGATCTGGTAAAAATAGACTGTATTGTGCGTTGAGCAACAGGCGTACCTTGGGACCATACTGGGTAGAAACGATTGAACCGGAAGTTATCGTGTAAGGTTTGTCGACTTCCAATTCCTGAATTTTTACATACTCGACTGACAAATTTAGCATTTGTTTTAATGCTTGGAGGTCACTCATTTTTTCAGTTGTCATAGTGTTAGAGAGAAATTTAATTGTTTTTCACTATGTGTGTTATTTATATATACGGAAGATTATTTTTTTTTACGATGTGTGTTATTTATATATCAAGTTTTTTTTACTGGATGTTATTTATATACCCCACCCCAATTTTTGTTTCGTGTTCATGGCGATGGTGGTACCCAGTGCGGCGACCCGTTCACCCAACGATGCGTCTCTGCTCACGAACCTTTCGAAAGCTGCATGTTCCAATTTTTTGTCTGCTTCGTGACGTGCGTCCAGATCCGTCTGCGTGGTGTTGTAAGCGATGTCGTGATCTTTGCATGCCGCGTCCAACGGATTCACACCCTTGTCTCCTCTCTCCAATCTTTTCTCGAGTTTGGTACCCGGTCCGCAGTACTGGTAGCCAGGTAGATGCATCTCGAAAGGTAACTTGTTGATGATGTCGTTCACGAGTCCCTTTCCTTCGGCCACGTTCCAAAATTTCGGAGGCAGCGTGTTGATGATTTTGATCAGGTAACCTATGCCCTTGTCGTCGTTCACGATGAAGTTGGAAAGTTTCGTGCTGATCATGTCCACGATACCAACCTTCTCGTTGTAGAAATTACGGTTGCCTGCATTCTCTTCGCCGGCTATCACCAACAATCGGTCCACGAGTTTCCTAACGTCGTCCACCCAAACGAATTCTTTGGGTAACGTGTTGTAGCGTTTGACGCCGCTGCCTGTTTTGACCTGGTTCCAAATCGGTTTGATGAGATTCCTGTACTTCTCGCCGCTGCTCGATTTCACCCTATTCTGCGTGGCGTCGTTGTTCTGGTACAAGGCATCCGTCATGATCAGAATTTCCTTGTAACTTTGGTAATCTTCGTCGGTGTAATCTTTCGGCTGCTTTTTGGCGACGAGTTCCCACAGTCCCACCGTACCCGGATACCTGTTCCAACTATCCTTGTCGCCTAAATTGACTTTAATGTCGTTGCCTTCGAAGGTCACCTTCGATTTCCCAATCTTCCACACCACACCGCCGCCTTCGCTGGTTTCCATGCTGGGATACAATCCGAACACTTCATCCTTGTCGAATTTCCCCGTACTCAGGTAGTCTCGTGCCAAAGGTCCCAACTCGATTTTATCCGAAGACGACGACGTGCTACCTATGGCTCGACGTCGTGCCGGTGCATCCTTCAGTTCGAACGGTGTCGAAGGAATGCTCGAAATAGGCGTGGGTACGGCGTAACTTTTAGCTGCGAGCGGTACGAGTTCGTTGATCAAATTTTTATTTTGTTCCGTGACACTTTTAATTTCTTTACCTAGACTGCTGATGGCATCGATCACGGGTTGATCCTGACGTTTCTTCTCTTCGTAGAATCCGCGATTCTCGGATTTCCAACCTTTGAAGCGTTTCGCGAGGTAATCGCGAAGCTTGAGATTTTCGTCCTCGATTTTTCGTTTCGTCATGACGTTATTTATATACGTCGTTTCTCACAACGTTGCAACGTTTAGAAAGTCGTTGATTTTGTTTCTGTATTTTCCGTCGTTGGGTTTCCTCGTCATGTCGATCGTCGCGAATCCGAAATCGTCACTGTTCCAGCAAGTAGAGCAGCAGCGTTCCGAAAATTGATTGTAGTTCATGTCTCCGCCTACGTAGTCATCGTACGCATGCTTGAGGTTGGTGTGATCTTGACGAAACAAACATATGAAATTAGCGTTGTCGCGCACTAACTGTTTTGGAATTTTGGAAAACGTTTGAGCTAGGTAAAAACAATCCATTCCTTTGTGACGACCTTGCGTGAAAAAGTTGCGAATTTCATTTTGATTTTCCAGGATGGCGTCGTCGAACACGACGACTGAATTTTCACGACAATCGTCGAGTGGTTTTATTTCCGAGGCGAACGTTGCAATGTCCAGACCATCGTACAGTTTCATCAGTTGCTGGTATTTGGATTGCTCCAAACTTTTCGAGAACACGTACAGGTGCCTGTTCTTCCAATCTAACCAATTCGGTGCGAGGAGAAAATTGTCCACGAGCAGTGTCGTTTTCCCACACCCCGATGGACCTACGATCAGACAGCGGATGCTGTCGGGAAGCAACTTGCCGTTCTTTTTCTTCGTTTGACTTTCTGGATCCGGTAGACGCTTCACCACGTTCCACGTACTCACAAGATCACTTCGTCCGCGTCGATCCAACTCTTTTCCGGAAGTCCCAACCATTTGACAAACAGTTTGTCACCTTTCCTACGCAATACTTTCTCGATGAGGTACGTGTCGGGGTGTTTCGTTTTAGAGAGTTCCTCTTCGTAAAATCTCCCTTTCAAAATCTCGCCGCTACTATCTTTTATTATATACGTGTGTCGGTTTCCAGGTAAAACTCGAACCACCGTAAAGAGTTCCGTGCTCCAATTTTTTGTGAATCCCTTCTCGAAGGTGCGTTTGAATTTGCTGATCCTCACCCGGTCTCCAATTTTGTATTTAGCTTTTTTTGTCGTGGGCGTGTACTTTGGGCAGTAAACGGTAGAAATTAAACGCTGCTCGTCGGACTTGGTAACGTCGGCTGGCTTCATACCTATCGTTCTGTGTACCGTATCATTATAGGTGTCGACGAGTTCCGGCAGGATGTCGACCCATTTGTAATTTCCCCGAAGCGTGAATCGTTTCCACATGTGTGTTTTCAAGGTTCGATTGAATCTTTCCACGATGCTGGCTTTGATGTGACTGAAGGTCGAATAATGTCGAATCTTGTGTTTTTGAATAAACTTTTGGAATACGGCGTTGTAAAATTCTTTACCGTTGTCCGTTTGCAGAAACCGTGGTCGTCTACCGCCGCTTTCGCGAAAAATTAATTTGAATGCTTCCGCGACGCACGTTCCCGTTTTCGCCTTCAAAGGTAGAGCCCATGCGAATTTCGAAAACGTGTCTATGACGGTGAGAAGGTACTTGTTGCCCTTGTTCAATTTATGCACGTTTTTCAAATTGCCGCTACTCATCTCCACGAGGTCACTTTGCCAGAGGTCGTCGATGCCCTTGGTTACCACAGCCAAACGTTCGTAGTTACGGCGCGCAGGTTTATGCAATTCTTCGACGATGGCTTGCCTAGACATTTTTTTTTAGAGATTACGTTTCAAGAGAAGCACCAGCGTGATGGGATTCAAAGAGGGTGGCACTTCGCTCGTGTTTTGAATGATCAGCTTATCGCCGGCACTCACGTCGAAAACGGTGAGATCTTCGTCTTCGTGTATTTCATATATGTTGCGCGTTTCGTTCCAACGTGCCAGAGGAATGTTTCCTGCTTTCTGGACACCACGATTCGATATCAAAGTCATGGTGGGAACGCTAGCTTTTCTACCGTGAGACCAGTACGAAAATTCGTTTATCTGAATCGTGCCATCGAGGAGAAACTTGTAGTACGGATGATAAGGATGCAACATGTACAGTTTGTTACCTTCGACGAACGTGGAGATTCTCTGTTGATTGGGTACGCTGTTGATTTCGATGGCTTGCAGAGAATGCAGTTTGGCGAATTTAGTGTCGACGCCGAGCAGATTACTGTGAACTTGTCCGAGTTTATTTTCGATGGGCAGCAAATGCTCGACTATGGCATCCGTTACGGTAGAAAACGACGGTTTGATTTTCACTTCCACGTTCAACTGCTTGTAGTTTTCGTTGAGTTCTTGCAACTTGGCACCGAAAGAGGCCAGCGTCGATTCCTGCGTGGATTCCAGCACTCCAACTTGATCTCTGACGTTGACGACGATGTTCTGAAGGTTCTCGACTTGATTCAATTTCGAGCTCTTCTCGGTAAGATCGTTCACGATGCTTCGCATCTCTGTAAACTGCGCGTGAAGGTCGGCGACGCTCTGCGAAGTGGGCAGCGTCGACACCAGCGAACTGATTTCGTCTCGAATCTGTTCCACGTTCGCCGTTTCCGTTTCTAGTCGTTTCAGCATTCGAGATATGTTCCTTTTCAAAACGTGCAATTCTTTGGAGGTGGGGAGATTGGCCACTTTACTCTCGAGATCGCTCAATGAACTTTTGATGTCGCTCGAATCGGATAGTGCCGTCACCGCCGTTTTCAATTTTTCCAAATCTTCGCTCGAAGGTACGCTCGTCCGTAACGATTCCAAGTCACCCTGTATGTTGTCGAGTACGTGATGAAAATGAGCGAGATTCGTTTCGACGTTCAAATTTTCTAAATATTCGATCTTCTGCTGAACCGTGCTTAACGTGTCTTGAATGCTCGTCAACGCTCTCGCTTCAGCGTGAATATTTTTAATTTCTTCGTTGATCAATTCCAAGGACGCCTGAAGCGTGGCGATGGTGGTTTGAATGTGTTCGAAATCTTGATACGCCTCCAATTGAATTTTTATGTTCGCGACGCTTTTACCGATGACCTGCAGTTCGTCCGACGATGGTAGGTTCGTCATTGTATCTTCCAAAGTCTGCAACTTGGATTTAATTTCTTCCAACGTGCTGGTGAATTCTTCTTGTAATTTGGAAACGACGACGTGCAAGCGTTCTGCGTCTATATCGTTCACGACGGTTTGAAGTTCAGAGAAATTCTTTTCTATTGCGGAAGTTCGTTCTTCGATTTCGAGTTTCAGTTTTTCCAAATCTTCATTTTTCGATTGAAATTGCTGCAATTTGGCCAAATCATTTTGAAGCGAATCCACGCTCAACTGTATATTTTGAACGCTGTCGTAAGAAGGTACGTCTACATAATTTTTTATGAGCGTTTTCAGTTCGGAATCGATTTTCAGAATGGGGTCGAGACATTGCGTTTGGAGCGTGGCGATTTCCGACTCTAAACTTTTGTTTAAGGTCTCCTGCAAAGCGATCAAATCGGTCCTCAACTTCTTAACTCGAATGTCCAACATGAGAATCTCTTCTGCGTGGTCTACACGCTTGGTGTTGCCGAAAATGTCGTTAGGCATTTTTGGTTAACGGTTATTTATAATAGGATAGACGATTCGTAATTCTACAAAAAGAGGAATGAGTTTGTCGTAATCTCCGAGAAGTTCCACGTACAGGTAATCTCCTGCAGAAACATCGTACGTAATGTTAGAAAGCATCTTGTCGTGCTTGATTCGAAAAATATTCTTGCCGGTAGAAATTTTGATTTCGCCTGCGTTTTCCGGATTCACGGTGATTTGAAGTTTCCCGTCGATCGGAATTTCGTAGAAATGTAAATTGTTATTAAAAACATAAAACATCTTGCCCACATCGTCATTCAGTTTCGTCCAAATGCTGTTGAGATGAACAATCAGTAAACCATTGAGTTTAGATAATACGGAAGGTAAGAGGTTATTAGAATTTGGTGGTGCAGTCTCCATTTTGATCTGTTTGCGGAAGCCAAAAAGATTCATTGTCTTTGTTAGTTATTTAAGAATACGGTCAAAGTTTTTTTGTAATGACACGCAAAGTTTTTTTTTGTTTGCGTGCGTCACAATACAGGCACGCGCGCGCACGTGTGTGTGTGCGACACATTGTTCCCGAAAGAGGTTTACAAAAGTCACGATATATAAACATTTGGTCCCACAGTTGGAAAATTACGATAAGTTGCATTCAAAAGTTTCAAAATATCATATAGTAGAATTTTTGTAGAGTGGGTAGGCAACACCGACGAGCCTCAAATAATAATTCAAGACTCGTCGGTGTTACCAATTCCTATTTGTAGGTTAGCTTAGCCAGTGAAAGATCATATAGTGGAATTTTCTTCGGATGGGTTGGCAAAACCCAAACCTCAAAAAAGAAACATCCAATAAAATTGCCAAATATAAACAAAAGGCAATAGACCCCCCCCTCATAAAAGGCTACAGTAAACCCACAGTGTCGCCAACACTAGGCCCCCCAACAGTATTGCCAGACATAAAAAATACATGGACTCCTCAGGTCCTTTGATGAAAATTTACAGTGAAAAAAACCCAGTAGGTTAACAACACTGTCAAAAAATCTACGGTAGTGTTGCCAGATGTAAACAGAGGGCAATAGACCCCCCCCCTCATAAAAGGCTACAGTGCCCCCCACAGTGTTGTCAACTCTGCCCTCAAAATATACATCATAAAAAGCTACAACAAGCGCCACAACCTTGGTGATTTTTTCGGGTAAGGAGTTGGCAACACTGCTCATGCCTTACAAGAAAAATCCATTAAGGCGATCGAGCTCCAAATGATGGTTCGAGCTCCAAATGATGGCCCAGTACCGGGCCACTAGGTCTACTATTGATACTCTGTTCATATATATTAACTCTGGTTTCCTGTAGGTTTCTATAGCAATTACGATCGCGTTTTGTTTAACAAAGTTGTGATATAAGAACATTTTCTATGTAGAAATGGGGCGAAGAGGAAAGGAAAGTTCATTTGAACAACGTCAGTTAGTGATATGGCACCACGCTAAGGGTAAAACTTACCGTGCAATTGCCTCAATGTTGAAAATGAAAAAAAGTACAGTTGCAGATATTATTAAGCGATTTAAAGATGAAGACAGGATCGAGTCCCACGGCCATACAGGGAGACCAAGAATTTTTTTCCCCAGAGAAGAGACAGTAATCGTGAGGAAAATTAAAAAAACAAACAAAGATGAGTGCTCCAATGGTGTGTGCTGAGGTAGCTGAGGAGTGTGGAAAGCATAGTCATCCTGAAACTATACGAAGAGTGGTCAGAAGGGCAAACTATCATGGCCCTGTAGCTAGGAGAAAGCCATTTGTAAGTAAGCCAAACAGGACAAAAAGACTGGTGTTCGCAAAGGAACACTTAGGAAAGGATCAGACATGGTGGAATCGGGTAATTTTCACTGACGAGAGTAAATTCAATATTTGTGAGTCAGATGGGAGGGTAACAGTGTGGCGTAAACCAAATGAGGAGCTCCGAGGGAAAAATTTGCAAGCAACAGTGAAGCACGGGGGTGGTCACGTAATGGTTTGGAGCTGCATGTCGGCCCAAGGCGTTGGTAAATTGGCTTTCATCGAACAGACAATGGACAGGTACCGTTACCTTGACATTCTGAAGTCAAATCTAAAGACTAGTGCTGAAATGATAGGCATTATTTGTAACTTTATGTTTTATCAAGATAATGACCCGAAGCACACTTCCCGCGTAGTGCAAGAATGGTTATTGTACAGTCTGAGAAAAAAATACCTGGGCCACGGGACGTAGAATTTCGTAACGTCTTAAAGCCTGTTGTTTATGCAACCCAAATAACAAAATATTCGCTTAAGTTTGCCTGGTGATTCTGACTTCTCGGGAAGGATTGAGCTTTGATAGCATGAGTCACATGACTCGTGCCCCAGCCACAACAAACAGCTGGGTGCTACGATGCCTCCAGAAGAAAATTTCAGGAACTGGTTTCTTGACAAGAGCTACTCGTAAGGAAATACTATTCTATCAAGTGATATTAGAGTCATTGTCAAGAAGGTTCGCTGAAATGATGGTTCTCATCACAGACCACATGCCACACGTTAATTGTTTAAGTCTAGTTCATGCACTGGACCTACAGATTAAAATGGGATTCGAACCAAAGCCTCTCTACTTGGTATTGAATTCGGAAGCCTTTCATTACATGGCGAAGACGTTACTACTACGACATCAGAGAGGCAATGGAACCCCTTGAGAAAGAGATAAGCGAAAATTGCTACCTGACAAACCATATTTGCCCGTAAATTTTAAATATAAGACAATATTTTGTACTGACAGTTTCGAACCGTGGGAGAGGCATATATTTTTTTGTACCATCGTCCATTTCACGAGTTTATAATTCTTCCTCACCGACACGAGTAACGCGAGTGGTAGAAGAAAAGCGAAGTAAAATAACTGAAACAGAAATAAAAGGAAAAAGCGAAATAAATTTTATTCATAATATTCTGCAGTCACTTGAGTTGTATTCACGGGATGCTATCTTTAAAGAAAGCCGTGGTCTCTTCCTTGTCTTTTTCGCTTTCTTTGTGCTCTTGCTTCCCCCGTCACGATTGGTCTAAAACTAATTAATGCGACGTTAATTAAACAATCCAAACAACGAAACAATGCACAATCAACTGCACAAGACAACATTCCAAATGTTTTCGAATCGGAAAACAATTGAGATGCTGTAAAATGACTTAAGATGCAGTAATAAAGTGGGAATTCGGTACCGTATAGAATTAAATCGGTAGAGATGTTCGATTTGATTGGATGTTTGTTATTTAGATTTGCTATTCTTTCACTTTTGGCAAATAGCGACGATGAAGATGAGTGATGCTATGATGAAATTGATGAAGGGACACTTACCAAGGACACCCACGCCCAAGTCGAGATTCTAACCAGGGACCCATGGCATCGTAGCGCGCTGTGCTAACCACTCCTCCATGGAGTGGACATTATAGCATATTTTGTGTGCTCAATTGGGATCAATCAATGGAATGAATAGGCATATTATATGATTAATAAATTCATATCATAATACCACGTCATATTATTCGGCACGAAGTAACATCAGAGACATTCAATCTTGCATTTTTGCCTTTCAACTAATTCTTTGAATTCAGGTTAATCACAACAATAAGATAAATTATGAAGAAAATGATAGTGAATGTGGGATATTGACAGTTATTACGAATTTCCTGAGAGAAACAACATTAAGCAGGCTCGGTGGTCAAGCTCATTAAGTGATTGACATTCGATATCGTCGCCAAAGTTCCCGGTTTTGAGTACCGTCCTTGTCGGGGGTGTTTGACTATTTCGTCATCAATTTCGTGTAATGGTCACTCGTCCTTATCGTCGCGATCATCGAACAGGGAATAAAAATTATAAAAATAAATACGATGGAAGAGTACTTATTTCATCTCTCACGAAATCTCCTACAAAACCGGAATATATAAAATACATGTATATTCATTCACATACATTTTCGATTTCTATATTTAACTAGTCGAGACCGAGAACGGGAGAGCAATTTTCAATTCGACAAACCGAGAGGCGGAGAAACTGTCAAGTCTCGTTTCTTCTTGGCACCTCCGTAATCGAGTTGTTCTGTTTGTCATTGGCTTTGTATTGGCAATTATTGTCATTATTCTTCCCCTGCAGGTAAACCATAACGATGAATTATGATGAAATGAAGCAGATAAAAGGGCAAGAACAAGAAAGTCATGCCTGTTCGGGACTCCAACCCAGAACCTTATGTAACGAGATTTGAAATTCTGGAGAAGGCGTCCGTGTTTCGCTTGGTTTTCTCTTTCCTCTACTTCTCTTATATTATCATACATGTATAATAAAAATGGATCTCATACGATATGTTGCGATTCATAATTGTGCTGGTTAGATGCTACAGATGTGAACTCCAACCTGCAATATATTATTCCCTTTTGTTTCGTATCTGGTTGAACATGAAATTTTCTTACACTGTGACAATTTCTTTCTTAGTTTTGGTTTGGTGCACAGATATGCTAATCTGGACTCGACCTTCAGTTTAAAGTGGGATACTAACCACTATGTGCATCCATCGTGTATCAAACCCGGGATCCACTGATTACAAGGCGACGACGTTATCACTACTCCATCGAGGAGGCCCCATGACAAAATGTTATTCACTCGATCTCTACCATAATTTATTTTCAGCATTTACATTTTCGTTTTCTTCTTCTTTTTACCTTTTGTTAACTACTCTTATACAACTCTTTTTGCGTCTTCGAATTTCTTCTTGTTTCAGGAAAAAATAATACATGCAGGCTGTATAAAAATCCCCCGTTCAAATAGATAAAACGTTCACTCTCGAGAACTAATTTACATGTCTATCACTAACGTAACCATTAGGAAACTATTGAAATGTTAACTGATATAACTGCAGATGAAACAATACTTACAGCCACTAACGAAATATCTATTCTTGTGTAGCCTCACAGACAACAAGTATCTGGTGAGTCATTCACTCTTGCTGACTACGGGTGAAGGTCACTGAAGTAAAGGATGGTGGCAAGTAAGCAGGTGTCTGCTCCATTAAAGACGAGGTCACGTGTTCCAGTTATCAATGGCGTACGAAATAAGGAGGAACACAGCTATCTGACGTATGATTTGGTCCCGTCATTGCACTAGAACACTTTATCGTCGTGGCCTTGAAGTTCCCTCGGGGCACTCCTACGTAAAGGTTTCTCAGCTAGAAGGATATCTTCCCCATTGAGTGGAGGAAAAGTGGGTGCGTATAGAGGTCCTTCAACTTTCGTATTCTTTTTCATTTCAGAACCCGTGCTGTATCGTCGACTTAATCCAATCTATCCGATGTAGGTTTTAGGTTCTGTTTCTGTTCGGTTATTTCACGTTGTCTTCCTGCTTATGTTATTCGCGACGAAGGTTCTGGATTCGATAATCTGGACAATAACGGGATTGTGTTGGTTGCTTGATTTGGTGTCTTAAGTCCACTTTATGTCCTGTTAGGCTAATCGTGAATGGACCTACAGTTTAAAGGGGGATCCGAACCAATGTTCCTCCACCGAGTATCGAACCCGGGATCCCTTAATTACAAGGCGCCCACGATCCCACTCCGCCATCGGGGATTGTGTTCGCAACGAATGAATCAAATTTGAGTGATATGATATGCAACCATTGGAAGACTATTGAAAGAAAAGCAATGGGAACCTGCCAGTTTTTCTACTGCAGACAGGAAACCATAAACATGGAAGAGAAGCTTATATTCTATGAAACCTGACGCTATGTGCTCGAATACTGGCTAAATATAATCTATAGAGGCATAGCAACGTTAAACAACCTCTTATATGATACATATAGGTTTCAAAAGGTCAAAATACAAAGATTGTGTGCGTCTCACTGATGGCGTAGTGGTAAGGCCTTATAATCAAGGGGTCTCGGGTACGATACCAGGTGATCGCACATAGTGGTTCGGATCCTACTTTAAACTGTATGCAGTTCAGATTAGTCTATCTGTGCCGGTGACTCAGTCGGTAATGCGTCTGACTACGATGCTATAGGCCCCGGGTTCGATCCCCGGCCGGTTCAAGCCCGGGAACTTTTCTAACGTTGGAAGCGGCCCCGGCACCCACCAAGCGTCGAATGACATGGGTACCTGGGGGAAACCCTGGGGGTAAAGGCGGTCAGGGGCGTGATGCTGATCACATCACCCCCACTCACGAACGAATCAAGTGTGGGCGTTACCCCCACACCCCCTATACGCCTTCATGGCATAGCGCTAAGCACAGGTGAGAACTTTACCTTAAATTTTTTTGCATAAAGTGGACTTACAACAAAATTTAAACTTACGATAAAGATTATGATAAGGTATTAAATAATTGGCTCTAACACATTTTTTTATTTTTTACCAATGACATTGTTAACTAATATTCTTAATTTCAGTTTCAAGATGAAATCGGCTACGAAATAAAAGGAGTGGGTTCATATTTCTGTTACGAAATTCCACTTTTGTAGTAGACCTGTGCCACACTAAGATGTGACAAAATAAACAAATCTGAGACACTTTCAAAGTATTAAATTGCTATCTACGTATTTGGGAACAATCTTTCAATATAATACTTTTTTTGGACGCGTCAAATCATAGTATTTAATTCCTGTTTTAGCAGCTTTAAGAAACCTGATTTGGGGGGGGGGGGTTACAAATGCCCTTTCTGCTCCCGTCAAGTTACGCCTATGACAAACAGGAATTCAAAGTAAAAGACTGTCCCGACTAAATCGGGAGACACGTCTGATAGATTTACAATTGGGAAAATCATAATGAAGCGTGTAGTTGAAAACAACCTATTTTCATATATTGCATGCAGCTCTACTTTTTCTGCAATGTGGATCAAGAACTGGGGACGTGGAGAAGCACAACACTCCACGTAACCAATAGTCACGTGACCCTCTTTGCTTTCCTGTCATGTTGACCTTCGCGTGGAACACATTTCTCGGTGTTAAGACAGGCAAAATCACCCGATCATCGAAGGCTGCAATATGTGTTGCCTACCCTCCTGCATTACTTGCTCCTATTAAAGCCTTATGGGGAAGAACTTTTTTCCATGACTGTACAACTGGCCATCCTCCACCGCAGTCTCCAGACTTGAACGTCATTGAGCACCTCTGGTGTAAGTTGGAGAAAGAAGTGAGGAAAACACCTATAAGGAAAGACTTCAACATGAATGGGCCAACATATCGCCAGTGTACACCAGAAAATTAGTAGAAAGTATGCCAAATCGTTTATCCGAGGTGTTAAAAATGAAAGGGATGCCTACCAGATACTGACATTTCTGTTCCTTGATTTTGAAGCGTGTTTTCCTGTTTCTCCTTCCATGTGTCCGAATAATTTTGTTTAACCCACAAAAAATGTTTGTTTTGTTTTATGAAAATATTCTACTAATATAGTATATTAAACATAATTGAAGATAATTAACAGTGTGCTCATATTGTGTTTTGTTTGTTAAATAAATATTAAACATTTATCATCGTATTATATCACGACTACGTCAGTAAATATTCAGAAATCTTATCTGTCCGAATAATTATGTGACTCACCGTATGTTTCAAATACAAATGTTTTCACACAGAAAGCATTTTGTTACTTAGCTATGTTAATATGAACTACAAATGTATTAAATTTTTAAAACTGTTTCATATGAACTGCTTTTTATTTGTTGTCTTTGTGAAGCTTCAATGTTCGTAACTTTGATTATTAAATCAGTGATAATGTTTATTGTGTTATAATTTATTAACATTCTTCACGATTTCTTTAACAGAATGTAAAACACAGTATAAGGAAATATTCCAAATGTTTATTTCCCAAGTGAACGTTAAAATGGAAATATTAATCTGCTTTTTATTTTTCAATGAAACTCTTAAGTTATTGTCACAGATCTTACTAACGACAATGAAAAGATTCAATTTGTTTATTATCTTTCGTTCAATAAAGTCAATTGGATCGAAATTACAATGTGACAAATGATTTAGGTTTAGTCTTTATCACAGAAATGTAACATTGCCCTTGTACCAATTTCTTTCGCTTTTGCTGCAAGAATATAGAAATTAAGGTTTTGTATTGAGATTGTATAGCTACACAGAATATCTGCATTAATTGGTTGATTAATTTTGGGTAAACTTAAAGACAATTTAATTGATTAGGTAACTTGGAAAGTTTACGGTCAACCTAACATGTTTTTTTGTTTTATTTAATCAATTGATTTTACATACAAAAGTTCATACAAAAGCGGTTACGAGTTTTACTGTAGCTGACCAATATTCCCGATAATATTTTTCAAAGATATACAATGTTTAAATTTTTCCGTCAGGAAGTTTCTAACGGTTTTCAACTCTTTCTTTGTGCTATGGTAGGAATTTTTGTGGTGGCCATAGTGACTTCCTGAATGAAAGTTTTGGTGCAAATATTCAATATTATAAATTTTTCTTCTAACTATATTCGTCGAGAGGGTAAATGTCGAAATTTAACTTCATAAGAAAAATAAATATACCTTAATTATCTACGGTAAAATGACGACAACGTGTTTAGAGCGTTAAGACGATCGCCTCCAGATGATGACGTCTTGACTGAGCGCTGTGGCCTGAACCTCAAGATGGTCTTGCTCCAACGGCCTGCTCAAAAACACATTTCCTGCTCATCTTACTTGAACATGGAGGGGAGAGATAGAGTGGAACTCCACTCAGCCATGAAAAGTGCTGTTTGAACTGTGAAATTATGCCAAACGATACCCAATTGTGCTAGAACATTATTATTATTTTATTACTATTACTACATTACCATGGGCGTCCGGAAGGGGAGGCAAGGGGGGCCGTGCCCGCCCAGGAAAATGAAAGTCAACCAAAAATTATATATTTTTCACATATAATTTCATTTCAGCTGCAATAATGTGTGTTAATTATTGCTTGAATATGGTAAAAAAAAAAAAGGTAAAGTGCTCCCCTGTGCATAGCACCACGCCATGAAGGCGTATAGGGGGTGGGGGTAACGCCCCACACTTTCTTGATACGGTCGTGCGTGGGGGTGATGTGATCAGCATCACGTCCCTGACCGCCTTTAACCCCCAGGGTTTCCCCCAGGCACCCATGTCATTCGACGCTGGGTGGGCACCGGGGCCGCTTCCATCATTAGAAAAGTTCCCGGAATTGAACCGGCCGGGACCTTTAGCATGGTAGTCAGACTCGTTACCGACTGAGCCACCGCATGAATATGATACATTGAAATTTAAGCAATGTTTTTTGAGGGAACAACACTATTATTGGAGAAAATGTGCCTTGTTTGCACCCCTGGAAAAAAAATAAAATACCTTCCTTGCCCCTGCCTGAAAAAAATCCTGCGGATGTCCATGTACATTACTATTTTTAGATGGTTGTATTTTATCCCACCCGAAAATCTATTTCTATTTTAGTTATTTTACGTCGCTTTTGTGCCTCTACGGGTAAGTTCGACAATATGGATGAATGAAAAACTGATGAAATGGATGAAGTGACACAAACACATTGAAACGCCCTTGCCTTACTAAGTAGAAACACTGACTTCTTAGCGTGGGCAAATTATTATATACATGTATGTGTGTGTGTGTGTGTGTGTGTGTCTATTATATATTAAATGCAGCAACATAGAGGCAGCATAACTGACGAATAAAGCACGTGAATGTTAATAACAAGAAATTTGCTAGAGAACGAAGCGGCATAGTTCAATTACAAAGGAAATAATGCACCCCCTCTTGGAACTTGAAAAAATCTGCAGACATCCCCTTGCCCCCCCCCCCCAGTGCGCACGCCTATGCCGCCCCCGAGAAGGTCGTTCATCCGCTACTATTAGATCATCGGATTTTGTAGCAGATCTTCTGGTTTCCCAAGAAACAATCTCCCGATTTTTTTAAGTCTGACCTGGCAACACTGCCTCGAGCACCGATAACGGCAGGGAAGATGCGCCAACGCTTTTGAGGGAAGGTTTTTTTCCTTGTGGTCGAGCTATATAGATGTTATGGAGTTCATGGTGAAGCGAATTCTGATGGGAAAATGTTCAAATTTTCACCACCAGGTGGAAATGTGGCGCTGAGATCTGGTGCATAGTGAACATCATCGTCGTGCTACCATTGATCACGCTGTCTTACTACTTCAAAGGATCATTTACAATGACAGCAAAGATATTGTACACTGCTGTACTGACAAACTAAAAATAAAGTTATGCATGTCCGACTTCTAGCTGTTATTTCAGCGCCACATTTTTTTCCTGGTGGTGAAAATTTGAACAAATTTTCTTTCCATCAGCATTCGATCCTCCATAGTCTCTCCATAGCCTCTATACCACGATTCACTTCAATACTTTATAATAATATAATCGCGATAACGAAAACGATGGGCGCATTCCTAAAGTCTCTCGAGCTTAACGCGTTAAACGAGCTATGGCCATTGACCATTCCATAAGTCCTAGCGTGAAGCTGGTTAAGTCGATTTTCGTGAGATGCGTGAAGTTTGTTCTCCCACGAAACGCACGGGCCGTGCTGGGAGAATGGTTTGGTCAGTGAAAAGAGTCTGCTGCTTGCAGACAACGTACGCGCATTATGTATTCACACTTCACTAGTTCGCAAAATACAATATAATATGAACAGAATGATACGAAGCAACATGCATAAGATTAGTGTCCTAAAAATCTGATTAAAATTAATAACAATGCCCGCAGTAGAGTTTATTTCTGCCAGAAGGACATGCCTTTCGCTGGACGCCATGTGAAAAATTTCTATAAACAAAACACTGCGATTGACGACGCTTTCGCCTAGAGCGTTCCTGAAATCGGTAAATAACTGGTTTCACCAGGTTCACGTGACCAGTTATATTCGTTGAATTTGTTCGTATCTTTAAGACTTAAAGAATACACCAAATGTTGAAGCAGTTCCAGGATTACAGGTGGTTAGGGTCCACAGTCCCTGCCTCCATCAGGAAGAAAGTGCCTTGAAAGGGGCCGCAAACGAAACAAATATATATTTCTGCATGGGGGTCGCACATAGCCAAATGGTTAGCACTCTCGCTTTTGGTGCAAGCAGTCCTGATTTCGATTCCTTGTGGGTGACCCCAGAATCTCAGTGTGGTCCAAGCATCATGAGGACAATTGCACCTTGGGAAAGGTGAAGTGGTGGAGCCTGGTCTCGAAAGCCAGAAAGAAGAGGCGATGGAGGACTCAATGCACTGACCAAGATTCACCAAATGAAAAGACATGTGGCAGGCCTTGGCCTTCAGAGGGCTGTTGCACCATGGAGTTTAGATGTGTGCGTTTTCACACAAGTAATTGTGTGTATCAGCTATCTGCAAAGAAGGGGCCCCAGGACATTCTTGTCCTGACCTCCACGCATATATCAATCCAGTCCTGCATTGAAGAGGCGAATATTCTTAACATGGAAACAAAAAATTAATTGAACAAAATCTCAATTACATTGCATGCAAGTGAATAAGGCGAACCAATACTTTTGTTTTACCCCCACTTTGGATATTTATTACAGTATCTTCTTGGACATCCAGAAGGGGCCCACGCCTCCACCCCCCAAGAAGATGAATGTAAACCTAAAATTATTTATTTCACACATAATTTCATTTCGGAGTAATCTGTGTTAATTATTACGACTTTGCAGGAACATAACTTAAAACTGAAGTAATATTTTTTTAATTTCTTTTTACAGGGCTGCATTATTATGAGAGAGACCTACATTCATATGCATACAAGCCTCCATCAGATGATGACTTTTTAAAAAAGCTTCATGTAGTTTCAGTAGTAGCTATATTAACCAGTGTTCTTGACTCTTGCTGAACTTCAGAAACTTCACGTTGATAGTATTAAGCTTATAAGATAAACTGTTCGGTCATGGTACACCTAACATTCATTGCATTTAAATAAGTTGCATGTTTCTTTGCTCCATAGATTTTGCATCTTCAATAACTCTGAATGACGAGAACTGTACTTGGTCCATTAATAACAGAAGAAAGTTTTTTAAAAAAATAATGAAATTAAAACTTTGTTCGTGCACCCTAGACACACCACCAGGGCTTCAAGGCTAAAATATTGCTTAACTCTCTCATACAAAGAATTACCTGCTTGTCATTTGAACTTTCTAAGAGAAAAAACATTTTTTTCAATTGCATAAAAATTTAATGTTCCAAAAATCTTGCATAATAATGACAATATACAATAGGCACATTCCAGGCATCAATGATATAACTTTTAAACTCATCTGTGGTTTTATTTTGCTTCTCAGCTATGATTGAATGAAAAGTAATGTTTTACTGCGTAAGGCATTATCTAGAATTTAAATGTTACATCTTCGATGCCAATGTAAAGATACTGTTTGATTCTGGGTACAGTCAGTACATGTACTCTTGATCCATTTTGCGTTATTTCGCAGCAGCAAACCTGCGAGTCACCTGTATACACATAACCTTGTTAACTAAGATGGCAAGTATTAAAACTCAAAACTAGAGATGAGACAGATTAATTGGTACTCTATCATTTGATATAGGCAGATTGGTGGATCGGTAATTTGATCACTTACCTCCCAAAAATTAATGTGTGTGTGTGTAAGTGCCACACCGATGGCGTAGTGGTAACATAATTAAACTTATAATCAAGGTATCCCGGATTTGTTTCTCGGTGGAGGCACATGGCGGTTCGGATTCTACTTTAAACTGTAGGAAGTGTATGTGACAAAACACGAAGTGATCATCCACCGGTTTAACTCCTGTCGCAGTGGGGGATGTGCGTACACGCCTGAAACAATCTCCAACAAATAGCCTGAGGAAACTTCAAATAAATATTAGTTTTTCGTGTAATTTGTATGCACCAGTTTTATGTACTACTAAAGCAGAGATGTTGAAATAACAGTACTAAAGCAAATTGAGAAATTACCTGGTTTACTTTGCAAGATTTTCACTACCAAATTACGAAAGTTTCTTGCACGTACCAACCCGGGACCCTTTAAAATCAAGAAATACGATTTACGAGTAGTACACATCAAGAGTTACTATTCAGGTTCGTTGATAAATGCATGAATATGTTGTTACATTTTCAAAAATAACTTTAAAGGTTATGATTTTTATATTTTAAAAACGTTGTGAAGAAATGGGAGGATATTGAAGACCCGGCTTTGCTTTTGATTGGAAGCAAAACCGAATACTTTAGGAGGAAGGGATTAGGAAGGAATGTTTAATTGTTCGTCTATGAAAGTCTTTTAGTTCTGCCTTGGCCAGCATATTGAGTTTTTCATAAAAATTAAATAGATGATCGTGGGCTGAAACTAGCACGGTGGATATTTTACCCCGACGACAGCAACGAGAGTGAAATAGACAAAGTAACCAATACACTGAAAAAGTCTACATTAAATCCAAATGCCAAAGAGTTTGTTTATAATCCTAATGCAAAACCATTTACCCCTGTAAGTATTACCTTTAGTACGGTAAAGTAACATGCTAAGATAACAGACATACTTTACTTCACAATAATACATTTCCGCGAGCAAAACATCAACTGAAAGCGTTCACAAACAACAAAATCATGTGACAAAACACGAAGTGATCATCCAGCGGTTTAACTCCTGTCGCAGTGGGGGATGTGCGTACACGCCTGAAACAATCTCCAACAAATAGCCTGAGGAAACTTCCGTGTCACGTACCGAATCGAAATTCAAATATATCAAGACGACTGTCACCTCCGATGACATTTCGTACTCGTTTCCTAGCAACAATTCCAATAAACCTCCCTCGCCTGATGCTTCCCAAAGCAATCATTTCCTAACAAGAACAAAACACAGTGAAGAATTAACACCCATTGATAAAAATTAAATTCATTAAAAAGAATTGACAAAATAAAACACATGTAAAAACTATTATCACTGTCGCTAGTTAAACCACTTGGCCTTGATCCACATATTCCAGGAACAGAGTATAGATAGGTAAGAATGTTTACCACACACAATGGAAAGCGAATGTGGAAGTTAATGTAGCGCCATCAGACGGTTGGACGGCAACTTTCTCAAATAATTGTACACAACTTTACATAATTTATGCACAAGTAGGCTAATCGGGACTGGACCTAGAGTTTAAAGTGGAATCCGAACCACTATGTGTTCCAGCGGACACCCTGTATTTTATTCACTTTTCTACATATTTTTGTTAAATATTACGCATGTATATATTAGATAGGGAGTTATTTATATTTCCCTTTTTCTTAATATGCCACTGTATTGTTCCACACTATATATTTGGTCATTTTCTGTATTTTTATTATATAAAAAGTCATAAAATACGCCGCAAGTAAACAGTACACTGGACGTTCCAAGTCTAATTCAATTGCTTCCGTCTTCTACAAAACCGCGTCAACATTAGCTGAAGACTAGCAACAACTAAAAAGGAAATATATCCATACTTCCCCAAAGGGACCTATTTCACCTTACCTCAAGATATGCGGTATACGAGTCATTCATTCATTCCATGTCAAATCACGCAGGAGTTGACCCTCATAGTCACCGATTTTGATGATATTTGGTACTCAGCTTTGCTTTGCTTCAGAACCGATACCTGTGAAAGGATTTTGCTGAAATATGATTATTACGAATTATATGAGGGTTGTTCAAAATGTCATTTTTGAGCAATATGCTCTTTTCAATTAAGTATATCTCGGGAACGAATGAAGATACAGAAGCGTTCTTGAGCTCGTTGTAAAGACGAAAGACGGTTGCATATTAGGAGATGATGAAATGTTGAAACTTAGTAAAATTTGGACATTCTGTTCAAATGTTCAAATTTCAAGTTTGAACAGCTCAAAACACTCCCCAAATCGATTTTTCTCATTTTTGGATATTTTTAACTACCATCCTTCCTCTTCATACTGAGAAAGTTTTATCGAGGTGTTTTTTTATGTAAGGGAGAAAAATGAGATTGAAATTTGTCCTGCATCAGCAATGAACTGAGCTGCAGCGTCCCTATGATGAGACTTTTCATTTGTGTCGCGCTAAAGGATATATATATATACTTATTGTTCAGGGACAGATGATATTCCACTTGATAATTGGCTTCATTTTGTGCTGTTATTGCTAATTTATACGTTACCGTTTCCATATTTTTAGCCGCCGCCCCCCGTGGCAGAGTGGTTATCACATCGCGCTGCGATGCTAGGGGTCCCAGGCACGAATCCTGGCTTGGTCATGGACGTTTGTGATGTCTATTCATGCGCGTGCACTACGGTACAGCAAGGCCAGCAGTGGTCGCACACAGCATAACTGTTAAAAATTAATTCTTTAGCTTTTGGTTTCTCATTATTTCTTCCGGGTTGCATCAACAGATTATCATGCAAGCCTTCAAGGTTCGTCCTCTTCCGATATGGGGCCATCAACACCCTCTCGCGGCGTGTTTACAAAACATCTGCATACTATCACCCTGGCCATCCTGTAGCCTGAGTATAATGCCACCAGGAGTCCGAGAAATGCCCCGGCGACCTTGAGGGGTCCAATGGGAGGGCGGTTGTGTTGGGGCAAATTTTGTTTTAGACCCGTAAGCGATGGAAGAAAGCCAAGAGTGCCATCCGTTCAGCTGCTGATGTCCTCAGTGTTGCGAACTGCACAATTAAGTGTCCAAGTGTACTGTATACTGTCAGCGATGTAGCATATCCACCAAGCTAGTTAAAATTTATATTTATAAATAAACTATAAAGTTTCAAAACACAAAAATATGATAGCTGACATATTCTATGTGAAGATAAACGTTTCAGAGCGTTCGGTCTATTAAGAGAGCCAACATGTCCATGGACACATCCGCCAAATAGAGTTGGTAAAACTCGCTGGCCGCGGTCACACTTTTTTCAAGCGCTTTGCGAGGTGAAAAGTTACGGTTTTTCGGGCGGGTGAATTTCTATTTGTTTGCTTCAAAAACTTTAGTGTTTGCATTGTTTACTATTTACTACGGAAAGAACTACGTGGTGCCAAAATGGATTTGTGAATATTGCAATGTGTGAAAATCTTGAAAATTGTTTCAATCATCCGCGATCGTCTGTTGCATTAAATACGTTTGACAACAGACTAACTGAAATTCGAAAAAAATGAACAACTGCGCCAGGACATTCATCTTTCCTCTTAGAGACGTTTTGGCAGGGACGTCGGAACTTATTTTGGAGCGAGGGGACAGGTTTTCAAATCTGTCAACCAGTTTTTACAATCATCCCCCACATGTAGGATATATGAGGGGGTATCAAAAAGTTCGTGCAATCTCCTGGAAGGAAACAAACTAGAAAACCCCTCGGATATGTGTATTGTACAATGGCCCTTCTAGGTTAAGCACACACATTTTTGTCTGGTTTGGATGTCTATTGCTATCCTTTTTTTACACGTGAATAAAGGAAGGTGTCATGATTGACAAAATTGAGGCACGGAGCACCATCAAATTCCTGCATCTCCAGGGGAAAGCAGCCAAGCAAATTCACGATGAGATGAAAGCAGTGTACGGGGAAGAAAGCCCATCCTATGAGATGGTTTCCAACTGGAAACGGCAGTATCAAACCTGTGACATGCTAATTTCCGATGCCCCTAGGACAGGGAGACCGTCCTTAACAAATGATTCCACATTGATGGAGAAAGTGGAGAAGATGATAATGGAAGACAGGAGGATTACCATTGAAAGTGTGATGGCTGTAATCGGTGTTAGTTATGGGTCCATCTGGAATATCATCCATCACCAGCTGCACCTTTATCAAGTGTCGGCACGGTGGATGCCACGATTGCTCACTCCTTTCCAGAATAGGACTAGAGAGGAAGCAGCACTAGAGTTGTTAGGTCGCTGTGAGCTGGATGAAGAGGATTTTTTCAGCAGACTGGTTACAATGGGCGAAAGCTGGATCTATCTTTATGACCCAGAAACAAAGGAGATGAGCAAGCAGTGGAAACGCAGCTCCTCGCCAGCAAAGGTCAGCCACTAAGGTGATGCTGTCAGTTTTCTGGGACTGTGAGGGAGACATCCTGACGGACTACCTGCCGCAGGGTCACACAATCACAAGTGACTATTATTGTGATCTCCTAGCTCGGTTACGTGAAGAATTGAAGGTGAAAAGATGAGGAAAGCTCCTAAAAGGAGTGCTGCTATTGGCAGACAATGCACCAGCCCATTCTGCCCATGCATCAATTTCGAAAACAGTTCAATTAGGATACGAAATTCTGCCCCACACTCCATATTCCCCAGATCTTGCACCGAGTGACTTCTTCCTCTTTCCAGAAATGAAGCATCCGCGAAAAAGGACACCACTTTGACACGAGGGACGATGTCATTTCTGAGGTGGAACAGTGGATTCAGGCCCAAAATGCAATGTTCTATAAAAACGGCTTATGCAAGGTAAAAGACCGTTGGCAGAAATGTATCACCGAGCATGGTGACTATGTAAAGAAGGCCTAATACCACCATGATTTCGTACTTGTCCAAAGTTGTTTCCTTCCAGGTGATTGCACAAACTTCTTGATACCCCCTCGTATATATACATATAAGTAATTATTATTATTAAATAGCTTATTTTATTTTATTGTTTTATATATATATATAATATAAATAATAAATATATACTTAGTGAATATATGAATATCCACCCATAGTGACAAAGCCTCATAAGAGATAAGAGAAGGCCCAGAGACCTCTATTACGGAATATTTTATTAGTTACAATTCCACTAAACGGTGCTTAATACATGAAAACTGAAATTTTAGGTCTTACGATAATTACCGCAAATTGCCACCCCTTCCTGGTACTCTATCTTTGCATGCAGTGAAGCATGATGGTATTGAGGCATTCCTGCAATGATTAGTAACATAACTGAAAACGTGCAAACGTATTGGGAAAATCCAGGATTCTCAAGCTTTCTGATCAGTGTTAAAAACAAAGTTGCCTGTGGCCTTGTTCTCATTTACCATTTCATCATTTTATATAGTATAATTATTAGTATAATTTTAACAAAAATGTTGCATGCTAAAGAAGAATTACATGAATGAAAGAGTTAAAAGGAAATAATTTAATGATAGATTTAGTTTATTTTACTTCACTTTTCTACCATTTTTGGCTGATCGCGAAGGCAATCGATGAGTTTAGGGCAATATGGTATCTTTTATATGGTATTATTTTTCATATTTCAACATATAAAACATTTCTGATTCTAAAATGGCATAACAAAACGATTCTTTCACTTTTTACTGATATTTTCAAATCCCAGACTGCTATTCAGAGATTAAGATTAAGAAATGAAACTATCAGTAATTTTAAGAGCATTTCTAGTCTAAAGTTTTGCAACGAAGGCTTTCATGGTTGGAGAGGGCCGAGGTGTCAAATATGGGGCATGTCACCACGCTACGCTAACAGCTAAAAGTAAATATTTTGATCTGTAATTATTGTAGCAGCTAGGTACTTGGTATTGCATTTGAATGAAATCAGTCTGAGTTTTACATGTCTTTTCAGATTAAATTAGATGTTTCAGATTTGAGAGAACCACCTAAGACTGAAGGCGATCCCCCCATTACTCCCTAAACCCCAGAAGTCTAAAATATCGATCATGCCTCGACCTTGCCACCTAAAACTAACCTCCCAACGTAAAAAAAAATTATCCGTGAACATAAGAACGAACGGTGTTACCTCTCTCTGAGGTCTAAAACTAAGCCATCAGCCCTAAACATGACATTTAAAATAAAACAGTACTTTTAATAAATCTAAATGGCCAAGAAATAAAAGTTTTTCCCTTCCCACGAGAGGAGGTGGTTCATACAATACAAAGTTTGCAGCGTTAAAGCCTGAAAGGGCAGAAAACTGATGGTGTATCGGAATGATACTTGTCTGTCTCTAGTCTCGTCTTTAATGTCCTTTCACACAGAAAATATAAATTAGTAAAGAAAACGTAAAGAGAGAAGTAAAACTTACCACTCTCTTGATTCTATATCAGGCGACTAATTGCAGTGCACTTTCTGCAAATGATTTAAATGTACATTAACTATATATGCATAGTTATATCACTTGGTGTGGAAGGAAATCTAAACTCATCACTACAATTTGCAGAGTAAATGGCGAAACATGCCTTCTGCAGTTATTCTACTCTGAACAATTTAGACCAAGTCTAAATTTGGAAAGGGAAGGGGAAATTAGCCTAGGCTTGAATTTCCAACCACTTACAAGGTGCACTTTTTCTCATGGCCGATGACCTTTTTGACAGCAAGGGGGCTCTAAAGAGAGCTCGTGTTCGGAAAGTGCACCGGATGATTTAAAGTTAAGCTGTCCTCTGTGTTCCTCCCCGGTTATATGCGAGCGCACTTGTAGGTACAAAACCTGGCAGGCTTCAAAGCAAAACTGAAAACAGAAGCAGCGAATTCCTACTTTCTATGGGGATACTTGACTTGCAGAGACCTGACTGTGATGTCACGTGCTTCTTGTTGTTAACGGAAACTTGAGTGCACATTCACAAATCTAGTGCAAAAATATTTTTCCAAATATTCTTCACAACAAATAAGTTGTATATGTATTCTCATTTATTTAGGGCATGACCAGGGCGCAGGGGGAGCAAAAAGACAATCTTGCCCCTCCTCTGTGGCTTCTTAACATCAGACAATACTGAAAGCACTTGTGGGTAGAGGCGGAACAACCAAGGGAGGAACTTTCACTTCTTGGCCATTTGGATTTATTAAAAGTTTACTGTTTGTTTTAAACGTCATGTTCAGGGCTGATGGCTTAGTTTTAGACCTCAGAAAGAAGTAACACCTTTCATTATTTTCACATGTGATTTTGTTTTTTAACCTGTGCTAATAGCACCGTGCCATGTAGGCACATTTAAGGGATGTGGGGGTACGGCTCACACATTTTCGATCTCGGACATTTTGGAGATGATGTGATCAGCACCATACTCCAGCCGCATTTACCCCCAGGTACCCATTCATTTTAGACTGGGTGAGCCCGGGAGATGCTTTTTGTGAGGATAATGCCGGAAAAATTCTGACCTTTACCCCCACACCCCCTATACGCCTTCATGGCATGGTGCTATGCACAGGGGAACACTTTACCTTTACCTTTTTTTACCTTTTAGATCACCCACCATGGAAATCGAACCCGAGTCCACTCGTGGCACTAGACCACCGCGTTGTCTCGAATTTTTTCCCACCTTCACATTTTTACCTGGAAGTCTCAAGCTCCACCAGCCCCCTGGTTCGAAGCCCTTGCATCCATGGAATGTAGTTGCAGATGGAAAAGAAGAGATTTAAAATTAGGCTTCTCTCTGCCCCTAATAGTTCTCAATAGTTTCACTATTACGTAAGTCTATTACACTATTGATAATATCTAGATAACAGTGAAAGCAAACTACACGAAAATTCACGTCAATGCTCTAGAAAGAATTCTAAGCTGATGTAATTTTTCAGATTTTGGAATATAAAGGAGGTTTTTCGAATGGAGAAGAAAATTTGAAAAAAGTCACCCTTAACGGCTGTTCCAGTTGAGCCTTAAGGAGGTCAATGAACTATTGATGCTCTTCAAGGAGCATTTGAAATTCTATATCAGATCAGCAGAATATCAGTTATCGGTATTGGTAAATTTGATATCCGTACTTTAACAGTATCAGCAAAAAATTCATATCAGCTCTCCACTAATCAAAATCTAATTGTATTACAAAAAAAGTAAATAAAATTCACAAGCTTTAAATATGGATAATTTATTAGTGCATAATACATAGTGGTAACAGCATTACAAGAATCAAGAAAAAATTATCATTTTGTCAGACAGTGTTCATATGGAAGCACTATTCACAGATCATTGGTTGTAAAAATAGAAGAAATATAAAGTCTCACTTTTTCATTACAAAAACTTGTTTGGATCACAATTAGATTGAAGTTTCTCTTCATGGAATTCATGTTTCTTTTTGCAGTTCTCTCACACTTTGTCACTACCAATAATCATTTCCTCTTAAAAATTTTGGTTGTATTGACTACTACAGTGACCCATGCACACATGGACATACACACACACATACAAATATAAACTGGAGATGGAAAACTAGAGCAGTCCTCTCATTTTTAAAATAACTGAATACACTCTTCATGGCAAATCACTCTGTAATATAATACTACATCAGCTCACTATGATGATAATTTTGTAGAAAACGTGGACCATTGCCAATCCTGAGCAGTTCACTAGATAACATTACGCCTATTAAATTAATCTACGTGACTCACAAGCACATAACAGTAACAAACTATTCAAAACTGTTTCTCAAAATCATTTAAATCACAGCAGTTTTATATCATCTTATGTATGATACAATATTATTCAATGTACAATGTTTTTCACAAGTATCCTACAGATATTCACAAACTTTGTAACAAAATAATTGAATTTATTCTTTGAACTTGTGAAACTACTGGCAAAAGGATTTCTGTGTACGATTCAGTCATTGATCATCTGTTCCATGGTACTTTCAGACTTAGTGTTGATGTAGAAAAGATATTTCACTGAAAAGTAAGTAAACTGAATAAGTATGTTTGCATAATAAAATACATATACTAAAGGCACAGATATGCTTCCTTATAATGCATGCTTGGCCAGGACCTGTACACACAAGTGTATCCAATTAGAGGGAAATAAACAGCTACATACTGGAAGAGACAAGTCACAATATACATCAAATGTGTTTCAGAGGCAATATATTCCAATGTAGTAGCACTGGCAGTGAAAATTCAACACAGGTAAAACCAGCAGAACTGAAAAATTCGGCAAAACCAGAGCTGGCTAGGTAGCTTAGATGGTATAGCAATGCAGGAGATCTGGGTTTGAGTCCTGGTCATGCCTTCACTTTTCGTTGAAAAATTTCACACACGTAGGATTCAAAAAAGAATGTAAAGAACAATAGTCATACTTTATTTTCTCAGACACTTATCATAAACCTGTTACCCTGTGAAAGGTGGCATAGGGGGACATATTTGTGATCTTTGACATTAGAAATATTAAAGGTGGTACGCTAACATTACAGTGTACGTCAGATATGATGTTTTGTTAGTTGCCATTTTACCTACATAAAGTAGGGCTGAACCGATAACAATAACTATGTAAATATTCTTAGTGAATCTTGCGGAAAGCAATACCAATGATTGAAAATCACGATTGATTGATTGGTTTTATTTTACTTCGCTTTCTGCCACTTTTGACTAATTGTGAAGATGAGTATAAGTGATGATATAATGAAATTAATAAAGAGACTCTCACACAGAACACTCATGCCCTGGCTGGGATATAAACCCAGGACCCCTGGCATTGTAGTGTGCTGTGTTAACCACTCCGTCACAGAGGTCAGCTAGAGGTCAGCTATTGTAACAATTAAAATTGTTGAAAATATTGAGTAATATCAGTGTGTAATATTGCATTCCAATTATAAGCATCAAGTTATCAGAGTTTTGGTTCAAATTATTCAAGAATTACACCAGAATATTAAAATGTGATCAAATACAGTACAATATTGAGGCATAATAAATGGAAGCTTCAAATCTTGCATGACATCCAGGATATTAAACTCTGTTAAAGTGTTGCACAGCAATTTTGTGGATGCCACAAAAGACCAAAATGCCAGAAATACATCAGCCGATATCTGTGAAAATAAACTAACTAATACTTCTGATACTAGTACCAGCAGTAGTACCGGCTGATACCGATATATCTGCATTGTCTCAGCACTAATATTAAGTAATGATGTTGATGACACATTATTTTTAAAAACAAATATGAAGTTGTAAAGGTAGGTATAACAACTCAAAGAATATGTCAAACCAATATATTAATCCAGCACTTACCTAAATTCCCCTAACATTATGTGTACTCTCTGGGTGGTGTGTGGGTCAATTTCCTTCTAAAAAAAATGAACTTTATAAGTAAATAGATACTAAATTAACAATAGTAGAACAACAATTACACTTTGTAAATGTAAGGTTCAAAAGAACAGCTACAATAATTAAAGGGCGCATGAAATACGGTGGAACTTGGATGTTACATTTTCTTGCATTATACATTCAATCCTCATGGACACAATAGAGCATAATATTACCTATATAAACTATTCCCACATTTTAAGTTTTTTTCAACTTGGTCCATTCAAAAATATAAAATCGAGGTTTCACCGTATATCATTTCAGCGTGCCAATTAGATCTTAATGCACCTGGTAAGCCAACAGTTCAAATGTTACGTTCAAGGTAATGTAAGTATGATGTGTATAATGATGAAATGTGACGCACACAGCTGTGTAAAATATAGCTCACAGAGGACTATGATCAGTAATGAGCCTCATTTTTCAACCAAAATGTCCAGAATCGAATTACTACACTGCACTTGTAAATTATTTCATGTTGTTTTTCTACCTCTCTTCGTTAGTTGCCACAATGAGGATGAATGAAATAAACAACTGAAAAGAAATCCTCATGATTCAAGGAATGAACATTTCCACTAGATTGATTTGCTTTATTTTACTTCACCTTCTCTGCCACTTTTGGCCAATTTGCGAAGATGGGGATGAGTGATGAAATTGATGAATGGACACTCACAAACATCCATGCCCAGAAAAAGATTCAAACCCAGGATCCCTGGCGTTGTAAGGCGATGTGCTAACCAATCTGCCAAGGGGGTCAGCTTTTCCACTAGAATATGGAATGTTGCGAACACATTTATTTCATTTATTTTATGAATAATAATGTGTAACTGACAAGTCTGAAATATCTCAGTGATATTTGTATTGTTCCTTCTACCAATTTTTATTTTAACTTGATACAGATTATAACTGCATTTACTAGTTTATCTCCTTACATTAAATGGAACAGTGCTGTAATTTGGCATGGTGAACCTCACAATTTTTGAGGCCTTGTATTTGCCTTAAAATTAACACAAAGAAATATAGGAAAGTGTAGTAGAGGGCTAAAAATGCAAAACAAATAGTGGAAATACCCATTACTGTAATAATGTGCAGAGAATGCCAAAAAGGATGTGCTAATGAAGTAAATGTTTGCAGCATATTGTACAGGAATGTTCACATACCCCACGAGACGACTAGTAACAATTGACACAAATTTTAGTGATCTAACAAGAATAGATAAATGATTTTTACCTGAGGATAAACTAATTGATATATCAATAAATTCTATTTAAGTCCATGTTATGATTGGACTATTTAAGTCCATGTTATGATTGGATAGTCCAACTGGGATTAGACTTACAGCTTAAAGTAGGGGAGGGGGAATCAATCCCGAGATCAATTGTTCAAAATTCTGTTTCCACAAAAAGATATGCTTATGTAGTAGTGCTAGTAAAATTGTCTGTGTAGTTGTCTAAAAATGACTACCATATATCCCCTCGTATAAATGCAAAATTTCAAAAGCAAACCAATGGGACTTTTAAATTTCCCATTCCAATATTAGTGTTTTGAAGCACAAGGCAGGAAGATAATGAAAAGAAAGGACAGGGATTATGTAGAAATACCATGGAGGTTTTGATAAAGGTACAATCTATGCATTCACTCAGAATGGCCGAAGAAAACTATGAAAAAAGCCTGTCACGATGGCTGGCCGTGGGATTTGAACCTCTAACTTCCTGCACACACGCGCACAACTTGTAAGGAAGAAACACGTAATAGCTGGAATAGCTGGATAGGAAAAAGTACCATGTGTCCTTAACCTATTTGTATTTTCTTATTTTAAGTTACTTTTCAAGTTCTATTGGCTAATCACAGCGATACGTTTGAATGATGATTAGGAAAGAACATCACAGAATCATCCATGCCCAGGCTAGGACAAGAAGCCTGGAATCTTCGGTGACGAGTACATGATTAATCGGACTGCATTTCCTCACACAAGACAGTTAAGAACCTAAAAGGCACTAGTTTCTAGGATATGTTAAGAAGAAGTGAGTGGCATGTAAACTTTATTACCATGAGAGATAACATTTTAAGTGAACAAATTATCAAGTATCTGTGTCTGAACAACTTTAGTTTGCAGTATAATTAGATGTTAGACCTACCTTAAATTGTTACTATTTAAATAAAAAGAAAGAAGCAAGAGAGAAAGAAACAATTTTAGTTCAGAAGAATAATTTAAAACTGTAATTAAGGTTACATGCACTATCTTAAGATTAACAGAACAACAAAATATAGTGACTTAAATATTCACGGATGAATGTTAGCATGCAAGCGGAACACAGCACAATGGTAAATATAATAAAGGGGGTAAAAACCGATGGCTTGGTTCCATGAACGATTGTAACCAATAATTAGATGCATGCATTCTATTATGTAAGAGGAATTGTACTGTACAGCCTTTTATATTCCTTAATATGCATAATCTATCGGCAGAAAGCTTCTAAACCACTATGCAAGAATTTTACTAGTGACTATCAAAATAATTCACCAGAATCATCAGTTACAGCCAGTTCTAAATATAACCCAAAGACTTGAGCTTATTTCATTTCAGATCTATCCCCACTAACATATGATGCCATTAAATTTTATTAAGAGGCAATCAATTTGACCATATTTAATATGGATTCGTAAAGCCACAAGGAAGATAGTAAAATTCATCGACAACTAATAAAATTATATGCACTATGAGCAAGTTTTGTGACTGCTGTTATCTTCTTTAATGGCCAACAAGTAAATTTCTAACATCCATCTAACATCACATTGCTTCCTTTCTCTTAATTTTTTGCTTAGCCACTGTTTGATCAAAACAATGGAACATATGGAATGAGCACAAAACTCTCTCAAAATGTCACTACATAGTTATGTTTACTCTGTGAGACATTACACAAAATATATTTTGCAGAAAAGATGAATGATCATTTTCAGAATGATTCTAAATTCGTCAGGGAAAAGAAAAAAGGACACTGCTCCAAGACTATATGGAAACAGCAAGTAACTCCTTTACATTCAACTGCATTTATATGTCATGTATTGTTTGACCATCAATAATATTTTCTTACTTGAAAAGTAGTTCTCAGTAGTGTACATTGTGTGTTCATTTATACTTCAGATATAAGCTGATAATTACACAAAACTACCATAAATAAAAAGTGCATTGCTCATTTAAAGGTAAATATAGTACAGAGTGTTTCAAAGTCTTGCAACCCCAAATATTGATCACTTCTGATATTTACACCGCATTATAAAGCCTCATCCATTGACATTTTTTTAAATACTTGACATAATCAGTTTACTTCACACAGAAAATTCTATAAATTAATCAATGGTGGGAATCAGTTAATTTTTTGCCCAGAATGTCACTTTTGGGTAAGACAAATGTGAAAGAAACTATCAAAGGGTTATAATTAGAGATCTGATGACTGATGCCATGTTATTCTGCAATTTGAGACCAATATGAGTCATGTGATGTGTTGAGGACTAGAGATTATATCGGTCGAGTAAAAAATCATTAACTAAAAGTGTCTTTTTAGTGGCATATCACCTTAACTGGTAACCCCAGCGGGTTGAAATTTTGTCAACAAACACAAGCGACATGTGCCTAAGTATTGGCCATACATTTACATAAAAAAAAATTTGCATCAAAATTTTACTTTTAAGTGAAATTCAATGCACATGGCAACACTGTTTATAGAATTTCTCTTATGTTTTTCATGTTATAAGCAATTAAGTGTAGCTTCAACAACTTTTGAAACACACTGTACTTGTTCAGTAGTGTGTGATTTCTTATATATAGAGCCAATGAAGCAAGTGCTGTCACATTATCCATCAGTGAAAAGTCTTCCTCATGCTTGTGCAACAATACTAATAGTAATAACCATGATTGAATAATGTAAGAATGAACATACCACTTCCAACTGAAGCCAAAGTTTCATTCTTAAATTGCAATGAACTCATAACACAGAACATTTAACTTCCCGAAGAGCAGTGGGAAAGAAGTTCAATAATTCCTGAATTTTGCTGTTGAACAATGCATAACAATTTAGTATCTTCACTGATGTCGACATGCAATAAACATGAGCAAATTATCCTCAGAGGGAAACGAGGTTTACAATATTTGACGGCCTCAGTATGTGTTCACGGGAATTGAATTACTGAATAGTCGAGATACTATGACATCAACATGTAGAAATTTAAGTCATCCATACCTCGAACCTAGGTCACTGGCATAACAAGCCGTTCTTCTACAAACTGAGCTACCAAGTAGGCTTGGATTTCACTGATTTTATGCTTGTGCTGTTTTTCCTATGTGGAAACTGGGTTGGTATAGCAATGGCACAGTATGACAGATACTAGAGTTCGAGTTGTGGTCAAGCATGCATTTTTCCACTTAAATCTCTGCTCTATACATCTGATGCATGTAACACACATATGTATATATACTACATAAATTTTACATTTGCATGTGAAATAGTTTGAGTACTCAAAAAGTAAAGCGACAGCCAATCATGGCTATTTATACACATAGTTGATACTTTAAAAGGAATTTGATTCACCAAATTGCATACTTGTAGTCATAAAGATATAAATATTCAACTTTTATACATCCTGCATTCCACTGTAACAACTCCTCCAGTCACGCAGCTACAGAAAAGCCAGCAGCAGAATATATGCAAACATTAAGCAACAAATTGCACAGGTTGGGGAGGTAGAATCTAACACATGTTTCTACTTGAGTAAAGTTGATTTACTTGCATTTGTGATCGGAAGTTTTATGGCATTTCAGAGTGTTGTCAAATCCTTCACTGCGAGTCCACAGTTATGGCTTTGAGTGTGCATTAAAATAAAGTTAAAACAAATTATTAAAAACACTAAGCTGTATGCTGCACAACTGTAATACTTCCTGGAGCTTGATATAAGTATAAATGAGGTAATTTTACTGTTGTGGATTTGCTGAAAGATGTGGTAACATTTCTACAATTTATGAAATTAATATTGCGCCTTGACTTCTATCATTATTTGAGAAGTTTCACACTAGGAAATACAAATCACTGGGATTTTGGCATGTGTGATTCCATAACGTTATGTCTAGACTTGTATCATATCACCACATGTGTACCAAATTGTTGGTCAAAGTTTATTTTAAGCGCACTTTATGTTCAGATAGGCTAATCAGAACTGGACCTACACTTTAAAGAGGGATATGAACCATTGAACACTTCTGTTAAAAAAAAAGTGACACTCTCATTTGAGTTGAAGTCCAGCTTCGTGGCCAGAAGTACAGCTGAAGTAAGTGTTCGGAAAGCAACAGTGTTGCTTACTATCAATCAATTTAACCATATGCAGGTTAAATTTACCAAACATCACTCATATGGCACTTAGAATAGAGCTGTAAAATATGTATTTTGGATAATTAGCTGTTTGAGTTATTTCATAGTGCACGAGTAAGTGTTTGGATCAACCCTCTCTTCTAAATCTGTAATTTTGTAAATGTCAAGGAATATCATTTGATCCGGTTCCAGGAGTTATTACTAAAAATTTAAAAAAATACTTTTAACTAAAATTATCGACCAAAATTGTAGTTACTGATTAATTCTGTTTGTTTCGGTTAATAACAACTACAATCTGTGCATGTCTTGACATTACAATTTGGACCAGGTTTTCTTTCTTTCCCATCTGAAAATAACTCTTAAGGTTGTGAGCATTCATCGAGTGGGTCACTTGTAAATTATCTATCTATGTATAAAACGAGGAGAGTGACACATGAATGACGGAACATCTTAAAATACATCTGCTCATGTTCCTCACAACTTACACATTTAATTTCAGTGGTTTTCTTTTTCAGAATATTAACGGTGTGTTTTATCACACAACAATTTTCAATTTTAGCACTTGTTTTAAATATCAAGGCTTAGCAGCAACTACTAAAAAATCTCAATGTCAAGTAGTCTCGAGTAACAGTCACGTTCTCTGAACGAGTAATAGCTTCAACACATATTTTCTTATTGGCACGCAAACAATAACCAAGTTTCAGGCTGCAATTGGTGTGACGAGAATAAAATACATTATGTAGCACCTATTTGGTAAGAAAAAACTATTTTGGAGACCCGGGAACTCAAACCTAGGATTTCAGCTTACAAAGCTTGCCTTTAACCAACATGGCCACAAGCCACGGTGAAGAAACCAAGCTATTAGAGTAATTTATCCATAAGATTGCATCTTTTAGTGTCCAGCTCCAAAGTTTTGATGTCGCTTCTCCCTAATTACATTAATTTGAAAGCAATACCCTTCATCAGATAGGGTTCAAATGCTATACACATTGCTGACAAAATTTAAGTGATGCTTGTGCATGAAAATTAATGAAGACTTTGGGAAATTGTGCTTTTGTGGAAGGTTCGTGTTTGCAACCCTAAATGATAACAGTTCTCTAGTTTCAGTCAATATAGCAGATTCTGCTACGTGACGACGAATCTCATTAACCAACAGCACATAATTTATTTTATTTTAAACTATTTATTTCAAAATGAAGAGTCATTACTCTGGAATCTAAGGAGACATTCATTCATTCGGTAAGAATTTTACGAGAGTCACAATTCTATTTTTGTGCTCCATTACGAAACCAACGTGCACGTGTAAAATAAGTAAAGCCCGACAATTTTTATTTTACAAAAATTCCATTTACTGTTAAAGTTAAATGAGAAGACAACCATTGACTTATTTTTAATAGCCTGGCTGGACATAAACTCTTCTTCCTTTAGGATTTCTATTATTTTTCCCATGGCATATTCAGTGCCAACTTTGCGATTCTGTTTGCCAAAGGGTATGGGGAAGGGGTTTATTTATTCTTCAAGCCTTCTCCTGGACTAGGATAACACTATTTCCGAAAGATTTTTTTTTGCATTCATTTTCAGGAATTGCAACAGCACTATTTCTGTCTTGCTTATTCTTATTGCAGTTTTCCTTTTTGTTATTTAGTGTTGCTTTTCTTCCATTTTCGGCTACTCGTGACGATGAAGAACACCCAAGCTCAGGCCACATTCGAACCCAGGGTCCTCGCATTCTAACGAATTGTGATAACTACTTCATCACGAACATCAAAAACGCGTTTCTTTTTAAAATAAATTTCAGGAATATTTCACATTTACATTACATTGATTGCAGGCGTGGAAATCCCAGTTAATTAATATTTACGCTGCAATCTTTCCGTTAGCCCTTTTCTTTGAGTCAGAGACACAAAATTCCCTGCATATGGTTAAATTGATTGATAGTAAGCAACACTGCTGATTTCCGAACACTTACTTTAGCTGTACTTCCAATTACGAAGCTGGACTTACTCAAACGAGTGTGCCACTTTTTGTGAACAGACGTGTACAATGTCCCACCACCAGGTATCGAACCTAGAATTCCTTTACCATGCAATGGAAGCACAACACACATCTGTATCAAGATTTGTATCAAAGTGTGGACAGGGTTCAGTATATCAGCATATCAAAAAGTGATACAGTACAACCATGATTAACTATAAGTCAGTCTTTCGTTGAATAAAAATGTAGTTGACAGTAGCCAATTACAGACAGCAGACACAGTTTATCCAGGCAACATTGTGGAATTAAAATATACAGGTCCCCTCGCATGGGAAAACTTAAAAACATATGTACTTAATGATAAGAAACTGGGATATGAATTGAATACAATGGTCTTGTTTCAGCATATAGTATCATGATCTGATGTGCAATGTGGTGATGTGAACCAAGTCCCAACATAGCTAAAGAATGCAAAAGTTCTCCTGACTACATGAGAGAACCAATCCCATTATAACAAACTAACTTAGTTTTAATTGTAATGTATACAAGGTGTTCAATTTCCATTGTTGAATTAGTTAAACATATGTAATTCAGTATAATACAAAACATAACACCTTGTGCATCCAAGATTCCATGTTCCTAACAATTACCCTTGGTAATTTTGTTTCGTATATTTGCACGAAACAAAATATCAATTCCATGTGACCTATGAAAATATTCCCACACCCGAAGCAAAGTATAACCCCACACCCGAAGGAAAGTGTAACGGTGAACATAATGACAAGGGTGGTGTAATATTAATGTGTATGATGAATACCCATGCTTGATTTATAGTGTTTTAGGAAACCACAATTTTACACTAGATAGTATTTCTGCCAAGTCTTTCAGTAGTGTTATTAGAAATTTAGTAATCTAAACTTTGAACTTTTCTCATATATAGTAATTTCCAAGTAGAAAATTAATAGAAATTAAAAAAATAATCACAATGGCTTACAAAATATTGGAAATATATTAATATTAATTTAAAATATTGTACTTTAAAAGTTTAAAACTTTAGGATATAATTAATATCAGCCATAATTGTTGTATCTAACAATAAATACAATAGGTATAACGCTCAAATGGACTCCAATAATACATTTCTTAAAAACATTCTTAGAGAGTAGTATTGTACTGTTCTGTAAGAATAAATCCAAGAAATATATTTTTGAAGCTGCTTTCAATTGATGTATTTTAAATCTCATGCCCTTAGTTTGTTACATATAATATGAATAACTATTTCCGTAAAATCCCTGAGGATATAGCATATTTTTTTTGTCATACCAGAAATGGCATTATGTTTCTATCAAATAATCAACCCATTTAAATGGAAGGAAACAGTAAACATTTACCACACAAAATATTTTTTTAACACTATTTTGCAACCTGGCTGCACATTCACTTTACAATCAAAGATGGGATTGGAAACTTGCAGTAGTGAAGTTAGACAAAGAATTACAATAAGGGTACAGATGTTGGACAAAAATGAACTCTCACTAGCGTTTGGCTGTTTATTGTAGGATTGGTGCTAGGTGGGATGAAGATACAGGGTGGTCACAATTAAAATAACCCTAATCAGAGCCCTCTTGAACCTGCTTGAAGCAATGGATTGTGCTGAAACTTGGTAGAGAGGATATGGAGACCATGGGGAAGTGATAACTGATGAAAAAAATAGTTCCGATTTTCACCACCAGGTTGAAATGTGGTGCTGAAATCTGGTGCACAGTAAACAACAGCCTGGGAAACGCTTTGTGCGACCATTGATCACACTATCTTACACTTCCAAAGGGTTATTCACATGACCGGGGACACATTGAACACTGTTGCATCGACATAAACTTAATTACTGGTTAGCGCCACATTTCCACCTGGTGGTGAAAATTTGATTATTTTTTTTCCCGCCAGCATTCACTTCTTCATGAACTCTACAGCCTCTATACCAAGTTTCAGCACAATCCATTGCTTCGGGCAGGCTCCAGAAGGCTCTGAATAGGACAACTTTAATTGGATTGAGTTGGTGTTTTAAGTCCACTTTATGCACAGTAAGGCTAATTGGGACTGGGCCTACAGTTTAAAGTGGGATCCGAACCACTATGTGCCTCAACCGGGTATCGAACCCGGGACCATAAAATATGTTGGAAATGTTCGAGAAGTATATGATTTGGATCAGAGGGATGATAAGTGAGAATTAGAGTGGTTACTGGGTGGCTATGTCAAGTAAGGAAATTATAGTTGCATGTATGACTGATTTGCATTTGCAAGAAGATATGTCAGTAACAGAGATAGTGCACGGATAACCACAATACTTAAAAAACAATATTCTTTCTAATATGCATATGTGGATATATGAGAATTCACAGAGATTGTCACAAACATACCTCTTTTTCTTGTGCTCCGGTAGTGATTCCTGCCCACTATCGTCATTTGAGTCTGATGAAGATGAACAACAGCTGGATTCAGAGTCTGTTGAGCTGGAACTGGACCCACTGGAACTATCTGATGCTACACCTGTGCTAGTGCTTGTATCTATTTGTTCAGCTATTGCAGCCAACTCTCCTTCTTTCTCCTGGAGAAAAATAAGATAATTTCAATACTAGCCTTAAACTAATCATAAAATAAAGATTAGTTTTATAGGGATGCAAAAAAAAAAACCAACAACTTCACCTTCAGTGTTAATAACATGAAGACTGTTAGAGATATACAGATAGTATTTTATTATTAAAGACTCATTCACAGATATATATTTTTGTTTATTGGCCATAGAATACAGACATGACTAGGAACTTCATTTTTAATATTTGTTTATTATTCACACAGATACATAGAAGTTTGTTCATTTTCTTTCTTTCTTTGTTTTCTCCTCTCCTTCTTTAAGTTTGAAGTCCAATTTATGCCAAGATAGATTAATCGAGACTGGACCTATTTATTTTAGTGATACATTCAAATCACTATTTTGAATCAGGGATCCTTTGAGTACAAGGTGTTACTCAGCGGTGGCGCCAGGATTAATCAATCATCTAGGGGTGCTGAGGGGGTGCAAAATGAAATTTAGGGAGTGCAACATTGAAAATAAAGAAAACATGAAATATGCATGCATGTTTTAGTCCCTAAATCAAATATCAATCAACTTTTAGTAGGCATCTATGCTAATGAAACAAGAATACTAGCATCTTTCTTCATTTTTGCCTGATTTTAGCACAACAACAACATTTGGAAATTTGACAAGAACAGCTTGTTCAAGGGTGGCCAATGATATAGTATAAGGACGACTGCATGATTTTTTTTCCATGGAGAGGGTCGAGGTATATCCCCCTCCCACAATAGTGTTCCTCACTCTCTCCAAAAAAAAATCCTCCAGTTTGAGGTTACCATGTTTGTGCAACGCTCTTACGAGGGTCACTATTTATATTTTGAGCCTAACAATGAAAAAACAGGAATTTGGCATTGAAAACTGCTTTATTGTTTTTCGAAGTATTCTCCTTTATGGTCAATACACTTTTGCATTTGTTCGAACCATTTGTCAAAGCAGTTTTTCCAATCTTCTTGAGACACCTCCATAATATGGTTTTTGAACGGATCAACGGCATCTTCTGTCGACGAAAATCGTTGTCCACGCAATTTATTCTTGACATTCGAGAACAAGAAGAAGTCATTGGGTGCCAAATCAGGACTGTAAGGCAGATGACCGATCAATTCGATTTTTTGACTGTTCATAAAGTAGGTTGTTAGATGAGATGTGTGACAGCTGGCATTGTCTTGATGAAGTATGATCCGACGGCGTTTGTTTGTTTTCCGTATTTGACCGAAGACCTCTGGCAAACAAATTGTTGTGTTCCATTCAGAGTTGACCGTTCTACGTTCCTCTAAAGGCACAGTTGCCACATGACCAGTTTTCCCGAAAAAACAGGCGACCATTTGTTTTAATGTGCTTCGAGCGCCAACAACTTTTGTTGGATTGGGTTCATCTTGAAACACCCATACAGTTGACTGCTGTTTACGTTCCGGCTCATATGCATATATCCATGATTCGTCACCTGTTACAATCTTATATACGTCTTTTGAAGCACCACGATTGTATTTATTGAGCATTTGTTTGCACCAATTGACGCGAGCATCTTTTTGAGTTTTTGTCAAATTGTGTGAGATCCAACAAAAACATACCTTTCTCACAGTTAAATGATCATGTAATATTTTATATATGCTGGTGGAACTAATGCCTATGGTTGCCTCAATCTCACAGTATGTCACATGACGATCTTGCAGTATTAGGTTTTGCACAGCATCAATGTTTTCTTGAACAATCCACGTCGAAAATCGTAAAAAATCATCGCACGAAAATGTTCACGAGTTAATTCCATTTTATTGTTGTCGCGCAATCTCCAAGGCAACATAAACAACACAAATCAAGCTATTGACAAAACATTTGAAGTACGTTATGGTCAATAATGCCAGAAGATTCCGTGCAAACGTCAAATCGCGCCTAACTTCAATCAGTGTTGCCAAGGCTCAAAATATAAATAGTGACCCTCGTACAACGAACTATAACATTTCTTAGCGAATTTTTAGCCTCTCCTTAACAGTCTTTGAAAAAGTCTGAAATGGTACATTTACTAGAACAAATAGAACGAATTAACAAGGAAACTAGCGCCATGATACAACTCATGTTAAATAATTTCCTGAGAACGACCTGATGATACTTGAAAGCAACTGAAATTTTTGTTCCAATATGACTTGAAGAAAACAGGAAGAACAAGTAGGCGGACAAAAGAACGTGTATCAACAGTGCAAAGGAAAACATACAACAACTAACACTTACCTATACACATCTATCGAAAAACACAAACAGACTACTTGAAACACAAGAGGAAACCATCCATAACCACAATTCTGAAAAAATAAAGCCAAGGGCCGCTGATCTTTATAGACAGTATAGGAAAATAAATGCAGAAATCTCTTGGAGAGTAGAATCAATGCTTGCCTGTTGTAAATAATAACAGCAGTCTCACTTCAGTACCTAACATTCGGCCCTCGATATGACAACGACATGACATAATGTGACACTGTAAGAGGTAATGTTTTCGGTAGAATATAGGTTTTGGACAGGGGGTGCGGAAGAAAATTAAAAGGGGTGCAAGCATCTCTTTGTGCCCCCTGGGCCGTCCCTGGTGTTACTTTACAACCATGCTACATCTTGTGTTCCTGTGATATATTAATTTGACATTGACTTATTAGCATATGTCACTGCATTCTTTACCCTTGAATGTTAGTGCTGATTACTGGCAGTAAACTTTTTAAAGTCTACTTTATACACAGAGAGGCTAATTGGGACTGGACCTAAAGTTTTAGGTGGAATCCGAATTACTATGTGCCCCACTGAGTATCGAACCCAGAACCACTTGATTATAAGGTAATGTTGCACCATAAAGGAGACACTTCACTTAACTTGGACACAGGAAAAGCCCAACCTACTGGATACCCTGTACTCCAAAAAATCCTAGACAGCAGACCCTGCCACACAACTTCCAAACCCAATAGACACAAACAACAGACCAGGCAACACAGCCCAGCACTTGGCATTCTCCAGTGCCATGATACCATGTCCATCCCAGATAATTTTTATTTCATCTAGAAATTAATTTATGGTCCTGAACTGAACACAAATTTTCCCCATTACTTCACAAATCAATGAAGAGGAATACTCAAAAATAAACAGAGTGGTTCAAAGTTTGCTGATTGCCATAATGAAGTACATTAATATTTAACTGAGAAATGCGGTGCATAGTGATATTGTTGGAGCAACACAAAATGTAATCTAGGATGGGAACACTACCTTTAAACATTTTGTCTGGAGATGAGTGTAATACATACCTTCACAAATATATAACAAAAAAAGGAATATTCAATTACACATATGAAGGGCAGGGGGAAAAACGATGAATGTCGATTTTTCGCCCATTTTGAGATCGCAACACCATCTGATAGTTCAGAAGCTGTACTATAAGAATGAGAACGGCCTTGGTTGGGAAACGATGAGAAGTGCCTGAAAAACGCATTATTATTTTGGCATATATTAACGTACTTATGAAAAGAAATACTTTGTTTTTCATTTCCTGGCAAATCGTCTCGAATGAACATTCATCGTTTTTCCCCCTGGCCCTTCATATGTGATTTCATAAGAACATGCAGTACAAATTTCTAATTATTTGTGCAATAATAATAATTTTCTGAAGTTAAATCACTCTTTCTGTAATCCTCCATTATGAAATCAGTACATGTAACAAAATTCATACATAACTCATCAAACCATCTTGCATGAAGAAACATGCAAGTCAAACCTGCATGCAAATAGTGCTAATATACAATAATGCAAACATCTAATTGCAAGTTCAACTATTTCCTAAGATTAGCATTTCAATTCACTTCCGAAAAGCAGTTCATTCAAATTTCCATACCTTTAGGATTCTGTACCATTTCTTTGAAAGTTTTGGCCTTCCTCTCACCGTTTTATGCCACACTACAGGAAAATTTGTCCGGCTACAAAAGTTCTGCGTTACTGCAATCGTAACATCTAAATTAAGCACTACATGCCACCATCCACCAGGTACAAAGACAGTTTCTCCAGGCTTCTGCAATATTTCCAACTGGGGGAAAAAAATACAGCATAAGAAGCAAAACAGTGGCAAATTTCCAAGTGCAGTTAAATTAAATCATACTGACTACTACTAGTTGTTCAAATTAATTCAGCAAGGATTCAATTATTTACTGGTATTAAATTTTGAATGATGTTCTACACCAAACAACATCTCAATAACATACTATCTAGCATAAATAATTGGATAGTTCACCATGGGAAAAAATAATTTCATTACACAACAAAAAAAAGAAGGCAACAATTACTTAATTACTTCTGGTGACACTTGCCATGATCATCTGCAAAACGTTTCAATATTACATTGAAATGGCATCAAAAATATGCTGAACCAGAAAAAGGAAAAAAATACTTACTGGTTTGCAGTCTGCAGGCCACGAAGGTTGTTGTGTACGAGGGTAGACCACTCTGAACCATGTAATCGCTTCATCTTGCTGTTTTCCTCCTTCTTCAGGGGTAACCTTAATCAGTTCCTTTGGCGTGTGGGTAGGGAAGAGGCACCATCTAAATCATAATAATTAGGGAATTTGATACATTAATTGGTGTGCTATGACTATCAGTCAATATAGGAATGTTATACATATATGTTATCAATCTGATACTTTCATAAATAGTCTGTTATTTAAAGCAAAATTCTGTTACTTCGTCATTTTTATGAATATATAGTTATCAATTCATGCAGCATGGTTTTGTAAAGTAAATTTTGAAATGCACAGCACTTTCATCTGAGGCAAAACCCATTATCACATGCATAATTAAAGAGGGAAAGTTCTTCATGAAAGAATTGTAATTTTATATTAGTATGCCATCAGCATAAACAAAATTTCCATATCAATCGATCCCTAAAAAAAAAAGAAAATGAAATATTTCAGTTCAAAGAGAATCATATTTTTATCACAAGGTGTCCTCACAATTATGAAAATATATTTCCTGGACCAAAAATAACTGACCGCAACTGGCTTCCTACAGTTTTTGTGATTTAAAAATGCAGGTTCAAGTACCCTAAATTAAATAAATTGGCTCAAATTAATTGTTTCATCAGTGGGAAGACAAGAGCAACAGTGTTGGGGAATTAGGACACCAATTCCTGATGCCACATTTAAACAGGTTCCATTCTTCTGCTTGATTTAAATTTCCCAGACTAAAGAGAGCGCTGGTTTTCCATGACTTTTACCTCAACTTTCGACTTTTCCCTGAATTTCCTGATTTCCTTTGTCAGCAGTACTTTTGATACCTAATTCTGATTTTATCAATATCCTCCTTCATCCGTTACTACATTGTTCATGTTTAGAGTTAATATCACATTTTATCCTTCTGTCAATGACTCCATATGCATAGCTTTGAACATTTTGATTGTTAAGAATGGAGTTTTTGCATCAAGAATTTTACTCACTGAGCACAGAATACCAGACTTGTGATATTGAAACCGAAAGTTCTGTATTGATTGATTGATTTGGTTTATTTTACTTTGCTTTTCTACCACCCTTGACTAATTGCGAAGATAAGGATGAGTGATGATTACATGAAATTGATGAAGGGACACTCACAAAGAAACACCCATGCCAGGTTTTGAACCTGGGACCCCGTCATCATAATGTGCTGTGATAACCACATAGCCATGGAGGTTGGTGGTTCTGTTTTGTTTTGAGTCCTGGGCAAGGGTGTTCCTTTGCATTCATCCCTTCATCAATTTCAGGTATTCACCATGTATGTTCGTTCTCTGCAATTAACATAAATCAAATACAAAAAAGGGACTTAAAATTAGAAAAAATATAAACACATAATTTAGAACTACATAATTTGTATTCATCTCCAGATATTATTAGAATGATTAAATCAAGAAGACTTAGGTGGGCAGGCTATGTGGCACAAATGGGAGAGGAAAGGAGAGTTTACAGGAATCTTGTTTGGAAACCTGATGGTAAGAGACCAGTAGGAAGACCAAGACGAAGATGGAGGGATACCATTGAGATGGAAATCTGTAACGATCTTGCCCAGGAGAGGGACAGATGGAAGGCTTGTGTTGCTGCAGCCATAAACCTTCGGGTTTGAGAAGACTAGAGAGTTAGTTAATAAAACACATGGATTTTGAATCTGAATATTCTATAATTACCTTTTATGACCTGATATCAGAGCATTCCAGGCACTTGTTCCTAAAGGATCAATATGAATCCCTGTCCCACTTCGGGCTGGTCCCATAACAAACCATCTGTAAGGAGGTCGACGTTCTTCACCTGCATATTTGAACAGGTCATCGCTAAAATATGCAGGAATTTCATAATCCTCAAGAAGCTTTTTTCGTCTAGGATGCTGCAAATTAAATTATATACAAGTTTAACAATGAATATCAATAACTTAAGGAATAACTTAAGCTTATTGTAGCACAATATAATTCTTTTTGGAATATGAGAATTAACTCTAGTTTGCAACAAAATGTATATTAAGGAATTATTATATTTTGAATATCAAATGAAGGGCTCAGGTGTAAAACATGGTAAATGACATTTTGGTAATTTTTGAGTTACAAAGTAAAATATGCCATCCTTCAATTTTCAAGTGAAATTGCCATGTCATGCAATTTGCATTGGACTCAGTGAAGCCTTGTGAAATGGGTAAACACAACACGAAAACAATTTATCTACAGTATAGCTTCTAATAACCTTCTTTCTTAACGAGTTCAAAAATGACCAAACTGTCATTATTTTTTCACTCAAGCCCTTCAAATAGAAACAATGCAAATGCCCTTAATACATAGTTAGTGTAGATGAAGAGGAAACAATATTCCACACATGCAAAATATCAATTTCAGCTCAATCTCATTTTCTTTGCTAACGATTTCAACAGCCCAATTCATTGGGTATAGTGTGACTAATACAAGTGCTTCTTCAAAATGAGCCCCCCCCCCCTCTTCTTATAGAACCACAACACGTGCTACAACAGTATTAAGACATCTTTGAACTTTCTTAACTATGGTAGTTTCCCTTTCCCTGGATATGTCACTACGATGTCTAGTGTGGGGTTGCCTAAACTACAGCCTGCCAAGGTGTCTCATGTTGAGCATCTTAATATTTATAATTCTCTTAATTTTATTTTCAGGTATTATCATCGGTGCAAGTACTTGTAAATAATATAGCCTGGAACCAATCACTCAAATGGTTAATGGTCATGTGCAAAAAAAGGGTATGTAGGCCCTGGTCTAGCATCATGCTTACAGATAATGAACTGAATGATTTACACCCTCCCCCCTCCTCAATCCTCCCTTGTGGGGAGGCTTACTTCGCACTCCACTCTATCTTCTTATGATGGAGGGGAAAAGAAGAAGCTTGGCATCTCAGAAATAGTCCTTCATTGGTGGGAATCGAACCAGAACTTTCATGGTTGTGGTTTGTGCTGATTCAGGGGAGAGTCAAGTTATTCTCAAATAAACTTCTGGGGTGTAAGGGATTACCTTCGCCGTAGGCACCCAAAGTCAACCTCACTTCAACGCAGAATTTCCCGGTAACTGCAATGTTGCAGGCAAACAAGGCTGTGGCACCTGGGCTCTCAGCCAGTAATCAATCCTCTGTGGAATTTGTGTTGAGTGCTGCCCACGTGTTCTTGCAATTGTCCCTTAACCAATTTCAATTCATCACCATTCATTCATCCTCATCTTCGTGATAGCCAAAAGTGACCGAAAAGCCAATCAAATGAACTTCCTTAAAACACCTTCATATTTCTCTAACACACATGTGTTCATCATGATAGCTCCCACTATAATGACAGGGGAAGACAGTCAATAGCACCCACTTGCTTCTGCCCAGTAATGTGCAGCATATCTTCTGTAGACCAAACATCCCATATTGGCAGCATAAATGCTGATGGCATTGCTTCCCCTACATACTTCACCTCAACAATGTGAATACTGGAAATTTCTTTTCAGACTAAGTTTCCCCCCTTTGTTTTCGTATCTTACACAAAAATTTCACCACGAGTTATTAAGTCAACAACAGCCATCCTAATAAACCTGGGAGAGTTACGAAACAATTACTATCAATGTGTCACCTTAAAGAATAATTTTCAAATATATCAACATCACGATTTTGCAAATGATGTGAATTAGTTAAGCAAACCAAAGGACACACTACTTCATGATGTAAACACTGTGCATCAAATGCAAAGTTTTTCTCTAGCAGGTCTTCAATTTTTAATTATTCTCCTTACCTGTTTACCCACAATCACCATATCAACATCTTGTAGCAGCATGTTATGAATGAATGCTAGCAGAACTGTGGTCACCCAAAAAAACACATTATATGCTAATTAATAGTTCATATATAAGGGAGAAGGTCTAACACTTTGCTCCTCCAGTTCTACAATTTTAAAGTCAATTATTGATTGACTTGCTTCATTTTACTCCAACTTTTGTGCCACTTTTGGTTAATTAGTGAAGATGGAGATGAGTGACGAAATTGATGAATGGACACTCACAAACATCCATGCCCAGGCCAGGATTTGAACCCGGGACCCCTGGCATCGTAGAACAGTCAATTATTTTGGTTGCAGTCTGTTTCAAATTCATGCACATATGTGTGTCTCCACAAGGAATTGAATCCGGGGCTCCTTGATTGTAAGGTGACAGTTGATTGATTGAATTTCTACTTCGCTTTCCTTCCACTTTTGGCTAATCTCAAGGATGAGGATGGGTGATGATATCATGATGGGACACTCACAAAGAACACTCATGCAGGGATTTGAACCCGGGACTATGAGGTGACTGCATTTGCATGTGCTATCAAGAAGGTCCTTGCCCTATGTAGCATGCCATGTAGTACAAGGTTGAGGGTATGAATAGTAACTACTAGAAGAAGAGTAGAAAATGAAAAGCACAATTCTAACTACAGGAATAAGGAAAAAAGATTGTTACATTCAGTTTGACCAAGTTCAACGCACATGATAACTTCACAGAGAAAGAGAGGGAAGGGGGATGGAGATGAACAATCTCCACCACCTAGCACAAAATTACTGGCCATACCAATGAATGCCTTGTCTTCAATTCACTGTGGCATACATTCCACCTCAACCTCTAGACTCAAACCACATTCAAAGAAAAAAAAAAACACTTTTCATTACAGGGGGGGAAACGATCTTCACTGACTTTCATGAACATCTCATTAAACCATTCTCCAAACGACTTTAAACCCAGCGGCACTGCAGCATCACCACGTTGAATCCACTCTCATCTACATACTCACCCAGTTTTAATACTTGTTGGTGACAAAGATACAACTGTCGAAGGTGAATTTTAAGCTACAATTATTAATGGAGTCCTATAACTACGAAAGTACCTCACCAAAACTGCTGTCAAATATATAAAGAGGACTATCGTCTTGTGATGTCATCATATACTGAATGTAATACTTCATTTTCATTTTCACACTGTAACCTTCGTTATCTTCTCCACATTTGAACTTTTGGTTTCGATACTTCTTGGCTAGTTTCTGAAACAAGACATAATAAAACTGAAGCTCACATCTGATGCAAAGTTCATACAATTCAACAAAAGATCAAACGAAACTATCGAACAGAAAAATAACTAATGCCAGTAAAATTGTCATTGTAAAGAGTCAACAAAGTAATATTTCAATAAATTGAAGAAATTCTTATACACTGTATCAGAGATGGACAAAAAATTTAATTCCAAAAATATTTTTTTTCATATTTAGATTTTGCTTATGGAAATTTCCATCACCTTGTTTTAAATAACGAGTACAGCGTGTGTCTTTTAATGCTTGCATGTTTTCTGTATCACATGCATCATTAAATAAGAATAATAAACATACCATTACAAATTTTTTGCATTATTCCTAGCAGAATTTATAATTTGCAGTGATATGGTAGAGTCAGCCATATATTAGAATATATTGCCAAGTTTTTCATGCTGTTGCCAGCTGAGTCTTCTTAATGAAGGCCGATCTTGTATTAATTAATAAATTAAATGTCTTAAGATCACACTTCAAAATGTGTAGCTATATCTTAGTTGGATTCATGACTTTCTTAGATCATATTTTGCACAAAAAACGTGGCTACTGAGGAAAAGTGGAAGGTGCCAGAATTATTTTTAGTTTTCTCTACTCTTGCACTGTATCAATGTACTACTAACAACTCATATTCCAACAATGGTCACACAAGTGTACTAAAAAATTAGGGGGGTGGGGAATCAAGAATATTTCTTGTCACAGAATCTATGGGCTTCAAATATTTTCCATAGAAAATGTGTAGCCTAGACACGAAGCTTGTATGCATTCACATGTTCTACAACTGGTTCAGTTTGACACTATCTTTTCCTACCTACCCAGCCACTTTTGCTTTTGTCCATTTTTAAAATATCCCTAAAACTACAACACCAAAATAAATAATGTTGCATACATGAAAATAATTGTATCAGTTGCAATACATTTCAAGAGGCCACAGTATATCATAAAGAACATTTGATTACAAATTGGCAAATTTCTGCAATGTTTCATAATCATACATTTCCACTGTAGTACACACACAGAATCACATTCAACATTACATATAAAACATATTCAATCAGATCAATCGTCATACACATGACATTATAAATTTCTGAACTATCTCATTTTCATTATCCACAAATTATTAGACAATAACAGCTAATCATATAAAAGGGTGAAAATACGTGTTTTGCATGAATACTCACATACTATTTTAAAAAACATATATAAATTTGATAAAGGCCTGAACAAATATAAGCACATAATTTATAATTTTCTAATATGCATAAACCAACTGGAATTTGTTAATGTATATAACAATGAATGAAATCTGTTGTTTTCTACTTCAACTTACCTCCAATGTCCACTTATGTCTTGCTTTCCAATGATCTTGAACTCCACATATTACAACAGGTTTATAAGGTTTTTCATATTGTTGAATGAACTTCTCAGGTGTTACTTCATTTACATGAATACGTTCTACATTATCGTGGACTATAGTATATGAATGGAATTGGCTTGCATATCCTAACTCAGACCATGCATTCTTTTGATTTAGCTCTGGAAAAAAAAAATAATAATAACCGTACATTAAAAGGTGTAATCCATAACAAACTCATTCATGTAATACACAAATATCAAAATTTGCTTTACGCACATCCACCCACCCACACTAACAAAAATGCACAAAAAAAAGAATCAAAAATACTAGTTGCAGAGGCCAGTGAAAAATTAATTTAAAAAACTTATTTTGATGGGGAATAACATTTACAGTTTTCTGTATGTACAGTACATAACATTCTTATTTGTACACACAGATTTTCAAAGAAAATGCTTTAATATCTGAAAGGAAATACACTCTTTTGAAATTGTTTCTTTACAATTCAATAACTAATATCATTAGGAACATAAAATCTTACCCAAATTCTGTATAACCAATGACAATAATAAATTAAATGAAACTGAAAGAGAAACATGCCATTTTTTGTAGAACTTTTCTAATCATACACTTAAAAATATAAAAGAAAAAAGTATATTCAGAGCAAATTGACTGACAGTTATAATACTTTGATGCGTATCCTTTGGCTTTAATTACTGCTTGACACCTGTTCTTCATACAATTAACCAGTTTCCGACATGTTTGAGCTTATTTTATTCCACTTGGCTTACATAACAGTTTTCAACTCTTGTTTGGACTTGACGCCTGCTTTATGGACTCGCTTCTTCAAAATTGCCCATAAATGCTCGATGGAATTTAAGTCTGGACTTAAATTTGTAGTAGTTTGGGCACATTCCATATTAGCCAATTCATGTTAACTCGCACCTTATGCTTACTGTGATTGTCATGTTGGAATCTGTAGATAGGCGGCATGTACATTTTTTGGGCACTCTGCTTTACATTGTTCTTCAATATATCGAAATAGACATAACAGTTGGGCTGAAAAGTTCGTAGGCTAACATAGTAAAAAATATTTTTTTGACAAAATTCGATTTTATTATTCAATATAGTTGCCTTTGAGAGCGATACAACGATTATAGCGGTCATACAATTTTTCGATGCCATTTTTATAGTACGATTTCTCTTTAGCCTCAAAATAGGCCTCAGTTTCGGCGATTACCTCTTCATAAGTGCTAAATTTCTTTCCAGCGAGCATTCTTTTAAGGTCTGCAAACAGGAAAAAGTCACTGGGGGCCAGATCTGGAGAATATGGTGGATGGGGAAGCAATTCGTAGTCTAATTCATATAATTTTGCCATCGTTTTCATTGATTTGTGACACGGTGCATTGTCTTGATGAAACAGCACTTTTTTCTTCTTCAAATGGGGCCGTTTTTTTGTGATTTCATCCTTTAAACGCTCCAACAACGCTATGTAATAATCGCTGTTGATGGTCTGGCCCTTTTTGAGGTAATCGATGAATATAATACCATGCGCATCCCAGAATACTGATGCCATAATCTTGCCAGTCGACTGTTGCGTCTTTCCACGCTTTGGATTCGGTTCATCACGTGCAGTCCACTCGGCTGACTGTCGATTGGACTCTGGAGTGTAGTTATGGAGCCATGTTTCATCCATTGTAATATATCGACGGAAAAATTCGTGTTTATTACGGTTGAATATCGCTAAACATTGCTCCGAATCATCAAAACGTTGCTGCTTTTGATCGATTGTGAGCACGCACGGCACCCATTTTGAACACAGCTTTCGCATGTTCAAATATTCATGCACAATATGTCCAACACGTTCCTTTGATATTTTTAAAGTCTCAGCTATCTCGATCAACTTCACTTTACGATCATTTAAAATTATTTTGTGGACTTTTTTGATGTTTTCGTCGGTAACAGCCTCTTTGGGGCGTCCACTGCGTGCATCGTCTTCGATGCTCATTTCGCCTCGTTTAAATTTAGCAAACCACTTCTCAACGGTTGATTTTCCTGGTGCAGAGTCCGAATAATGTTTATCAAGCCAAGCCTTGGCTTCAACAGTATTTTTTTTCGCCAAAAAGCAATGCTTTATTAACACACGAAATTCTTTTTTATCCATTTTTTCACAATAACAAAAGCTGCTTCACTCACAATGCGATATCTCACGAACTAATTATCCGGCAGCTGTGAAATTTATACACGTATCTTTTGAAGGTTAGTATTAAGTAAAAATCACATGGATTTAATTCTAGTAACGCCATCTTTGAGTCAGCCTACGAACTTTTCAGCCCAACTGTTATGCATCCATGATACCATCAATAAACTGGATGGTACCAATGACATACAGCCCCAAATCATTAATAACCCACCACCATGTTAAACTGTGTTAATGTGATCATTAGAGCCCGGAAGTTCAGGCATTTATTTTCGTTAAAATAGGCAGGCAAAAAGGCATTTATAATGTGGAAAATAGGCACTAAAAATGAAAAAAAAAGGCAAAATAAAGCAAAGAAAGGCACATTTGGAAGTCACTTACTTTTATCTATAATCTCTGGCAAAATGTTAAAATCTACATTGGGAAGAGCATTTCAATTTTCTCCGTCTTGATTACACATAACTAAAAGCTGTGTTTTTAAGTTCTCAACATTCATTGATAGTCGTCTGTCAGAGAGAATGTTTTTCATAATAGAAAATGATCTTTCTACTTAGACAGAAGTTATTGGAGCATACATAAAACAAGCTAATGTAGCTGGACTCATTTTGGTAACAGCATTTTCACCTTTTAGAATATCACAAATTGTTTTCAATTGTTTCAAGTCCTTATTTGCACTCACTACACGTTTGCACTTTTCCGCAACAGCTGACCCCTTTTCTCCTGGCACTTCCATCATCTGCTGCATAGATTCCTCGAAGATTTTCATGGATGCTACAACAGTCTCACCTTTTTTTTTTTCTAGATTTGTAATTGTCTCTGGCAATGCACAATAATGTGCAAAAATTAACGACAGTTCATTCTTCAGTTCTGAATAGCACAGGAGTGGTTCACTTCACGAATTGAAGCCGCTTCATTTTCTGGAAGAGCATCGATCGATCACCTCACTGATTTTTTTCAAGGTTGTTAGCATATAGCATATAGCTGCTGATTTCCAGGTTCCCCATCTTGTCAAGGCTAAGCTCAGGTGCAACTTCCTGAAATTTTCGGGTTCGAGAGGGAGATTTCAGAAATATCTTCTTTGTGTTCGAAATCAACCTCTCCACTTCAGCAGTCAATCATGCACAAGGAAATGTTAACCGAAAGACAATATCCTAACTGAGCATGAAATACTTTTTTCTCACACTTTTCTCCTTCAGCAATGTTGAAACATGCGTGAGTTCAATATTACTTAAATAAAGCGCAAATTATTCACATAATAAACGGAAGAAAAATAAATGCCAACATATGTTTTAAAAAAATGGTCAAATTTCATTGAAAAAGGCAAAAAAAGGCATAATAATTAAAAATAGGCAGTGGGGTCCCAAAGAGGCAAAATAGGCAAAATGAAAAGGCTTCTAAAACATTCGAAACAACATAAAAAACGTATATCCGGAAAATTTTTATCAATATATACAGTAGATAAAAAGAGGCATTTTGCCAAACTTCCGGGCTCTAGTGATCATTATCTTTATTTGATTTTCTCCAGACCCTATTTATCCCATCTGACCCGTTAATCTTGGACTCGTCTGACCATATGACACTATCCCAAAATTCCTGGTAGTTGTGGATGTGGTCTTTCGCAAATGAAAGTATATTCCTGCAATTCACCTTATTTACATACAGCCTCTTTCGTGGTATTCTGCCATGATATCCATGCTTCCACAAGGCACGTCGGACAGTTTGATCGAACATCATCTTGCCAGCAACATTTTCTACTAATGGTCGTAACTGAGGAACACTTAGTCGGGGGTTTTCTCGCACTCTTTTTAAAATAAAGCGTTCATCACGTTTATTCTACAGTCTCTCTTTTGGTTTTCTCGGCACATTCTGTGTTGAACCTTCCTCTCTAAATCTGTTTACTATGTATTGAACTGTGGAGTGTGATTTATTGACTGTTTGTGCAATTTTTCTTAACGAATAACCTCTAAGGGCCAAATTTATAATAACATCCTTCAGATTGGAACTAAGTTCCTTCACCTTGCCCATTTCGCACATGCTGATAGATAGACGATAGGCCTACAATACCTACGCCAGCATTCTGCTAGACAGGGAGCGCGCCTGCATGTTCAAACTTGTTACGAAGTTGCAAACTGCATGAAATCGCCCGAATAGCGGTGGCGCTGTATGCAAGGAGGATTGAAACTCTTGCGGTAACGGTTCCGATTGTTTTATGATTTCTCCTAGCACAAAGACTAATTATCGTAGAATTTTCGAAATCATTGTCACACGAAATTTGAACCTTCCTTAAAGTAATGAGCACTGTTTGAACTCGAAAAAAGTTATTTATGTTGAAAAAAAAAAAACTTGAAAATTACCTTACGCATTTCTCATGGACAAGATATTCTCCGTCGACAAGTGACAGTAAATATCGTAGAAGCGTTGGAATGAATGTAGAAGTAAATCAGAACCATAGTAGAATGCATTTAGGGACTTTATTTTAATGCTAAGGGAACCTAACCACGAAAGCATATATTGAACAAAACCTTAAGTAATCACTAAAACTCCGCGGTATGTGTTAAAAAACGTACATCGAAATCGAACCATGTAAAAATTGCATTCGTAGCATGATGAAATCGCAATAAAACAAAAGTAACTTGGGCCAAATTGAATATGTATAATGTATGTCAAACGTTACCATTTACCAACAAGAGGGTAAAAACGTAACACAAATATTAAGGCCTCAGGAGATACACTGAACTCAAAAGAAAACTACGACTTATAGTAGTGCATAAAAACGTATTGCTTGTACCCATAAAAGTCGTAAACTTCAATTCGCTGGGTATAGATCAAGGAGCTTGACTTGCCTGGACGAGCTTTCCTCTTCACTTCCCTAATTCTTTTCCTGCTACGGTGATCCATTTGTATTTGCTCCTTCATTTATATTCTTTGGTTCTCATTTAAGGGATACTATGAAATTACTTGGCCTCTAACAATCACGTATACTGTAAAATAATTCCCAAAGGCATTGCATCAATACCTTTGCCAACAATTTTAACCCCTCCACACAATCTCACACAGGATACTCCCCTGTCCATACTCCATTACAAATTTCTCATATGGCACGATCGCACGCATATCACTGTCCTGTGCTGATTTATAATTTTAGCAAGGGTAGATATTCAACGAAAAGCTAACAGCGGGTGGGGGTGCGGTATCCTCATAAGCCGGTACCGGAATCAGGAAAAAAATCCTGTGCCGATCCCGACTTTTCGGGATTCCGAACCGACCGGAAATTTTTGCACGAAACGCACTGAAAGCGACTTCTGGGACAGCATCAGAGCTTCACGAAACGCACGAGAGCCCTTATGGGATGGCCAGTTAACGCGTTGAACTCGTGCGAATTTCGGAATGAGCCCATCAAGGACATCAGGGAGGGGCCAGAGGGGTCCTTTGTCCCCCCCTGAGATTTCTAGTAATAGTGTAATTCGAGTGGTGAAATTGTAGCGATATTTTATAACAAAAATATCATCGCTATTATGGGGAAAATATGCCTTATTTGCCCCCCTGGAAAAAATTACATTCCTTGCCCCTCCCTAGAAAAAAATTTGTGGACGTCCATGTGGCTGACTTATTCTAAAGGACTGCTTTCTTTACATGATGCTTTATATTATTTTTACGCTAGTACTCTCCCGCAAAAAAACTGCAATTTCTACAATGTATTTGTGTAGGGTGACCAGACATACTCTTTTTAAGAGTATTATACTCTTTTAGAGGTTCATACACTCTATACTCTTTTCAATTTGCAAAAATCCTCAAATATACTCTTTTCCTTGCTATTTAATTTCATTCATTATTTTACGCCTAAATATGCGTTAAAATCCACAGAACGGAAAACGTCAAGATGTCAACAAACTGAGGTATTTACTCCTTGACTCAAGAATTTCCTCTGAACAATTTCAAGTCATTTTCATATTCCATCAACAAGCAAAACATATCTCAAATTCATTGGAATTTAATGATAATGATATTTTTGACACTTACTGTGCAATTTCAAAATCCGTTGAAAAACATCTTGAAGATTGGGAGGGGGTAGAAAATAAACAATGATGGGTAAGTGGAGGTCAGTGTACAAGATTTACTACAGGCTGGGTAACATTTAAAAATGATTGTGCCTCTTATAAAATTCTTGTTTACTCTGCCTAAGTGAAATTCAATGTGGACATGACCTGTGAAGAGTTTGGACCAGTGACGTGCATCTACGCGTAAACAACCATAGTCTACATTCTACACGTAGACTATTTTATACGCGTAGATTACGTAATCTATGTAAACAACATTGCGAGAGGTGATAACTTAGCAAAGGGCGCCATGGAATTATAAGAAAATTATACTGCTTATCAGTTGCTGATGTGTGAAGAGAACTTTTCATGCCCTTTCTTCCAAATTTGAACAATTTCTCACCTAGGAAGAAACGTAATAGAAATATTGTAGTGTTTTCCTTGGAAAAGAGACCACTCTTGCCTCACGACTGCCATCTGTTGTCTGTTTTGCATACTATTTATCTTGTTCGATAGTTGATGATAGAAGAGAAGAGAAATTTTGTTGTAAGTAGGATTATTTTCATTTCGTTAGGAACCAATATAGTTGAAAATGTCACTTTCCTTTCATGGAACCCTTGAAAATTAATTTTTATGTAGTTTAAATTGTCTACGTAGTCTATATAAACTACAACCCAATGCAATTTACGCGTAGATTACGTGTAGACAACGCACGTAGACGTAAACTTATAGTCTACGGCACATCACTGGTTTGGACTGGCAATAATGGACGAATTAAACATACTCAAGAAAGCAAAATCATCCCAGAAGTATGAATGATGGTGCCCATTGGTGAGTAAGTATTTGTAATTAGCTATTTATTTAGACCCATAAGTAATTTGAATCTGTAGAGTGTAAGTCTATTTTATAGGGGCTATAATAGAAGCAATAACAAATAGCCACCATTATTTTCGTTTTCTTTTTATGTTTTGTGTATGCGCACCTTCAACCTATAGACCAGAGGCGTGGCGTGCATGTAGCCGGTGTTACCGCAGGTAACAGCAAAATGTAAAGAATTAAAAAGTTGTTTCAATAAAATGACAACATTGTTAAATACGTTAATGAACCCCGTTGCCGTCGAGTAGATATTGCCTAGGACATTTTTTCTGCAGCCGACAGAAGCGAAGAGGGAGGCCGTTCCGCTAACCTGAAGAGGCAACAAGGGAGAACACGGCGCAATGCAGGAAAAGAGCGGGGAAGGACTTTGGGGCATAGTGTGCTATGGGGTTATTCATGTGCCTGTTAAGCCTCGGCTGGATGTTTCTCTCAACAGCTGAAAACTGCTTCTCCTTCTATTGACAAAATCTCCTAACATATGCTTCCAATTTCGATGATACTCTGCAAGGCTTTTCTAGAAGGATACACGGAGTGATGTAATGAATAAAAAATCAATTTGGGATTCTAGTTTGGCGTACAAAAAAATGGAAATTCAGCATTAATCGGATCTGAAGCAGCTTTAAATGGGGTGTTTGAAGAGTTTTAAACCATTTTAGCATTTAAGTTCAATGTTGTGCATCTTAGTGTCGTGAATTTATATAGATAATTCCAAGCGTTTGCACAATATCTTCAACAGAAATTACATAATTTTATTAAAAAAAAGACAAGTATTTAGTTCACACGCCTTCTGCAAGTTCGAGGATTTTCCGCTTATGACGCTGCTGTCGCTTCTGGGCAAGCAACCCTCTGAATGTGTATTCTCCCATCTGCGGCACCGGTCATATGTGCCGCTCGGAGCGGAGGAGGGGGAGGGTTTCGCACCGCAATTTGTAAACTTATCTTGCTTTGACATCTGGTTTATGTTTTGTCCGCGCAAAGACCTTGGAAACTCAGGGAAGTGCATTCATTCCTTCTGCGGGTGGCTACTTTCAAAATACAAGTCAGACAGTCTTGGAAGTCGAGGAAGTGAATCGCCATGATTACAAGGTGTTACTTTTAAGCCACCTGGGAGGCCCTCCTTAGTAATGCATAATATTTGAATACAATTGAATTGTGTTCCTTTTCCAGCAGTTTAGCGAGTAAAATTTTAAAATTTCGTTTACACTCGAAACTAGGGCGACTTTTTTTTTTGGCCTCATTTGAGCTGGAATGATACTTGGGAAAGTCTAGAACTTGTAATACAGAAAACTAACTTTTATTTATAACTCTTTTATCTCTCTGTGTGTGTAAAACCATAGTATCTTTTTCACGATTAGGTCTTGTTCCATTTTACCTCCTGCGTTCTTTGCTCTCTCTCCCTGGCTCTTCAGATATAGAGCTTCCTTCATTTCTAGCCCTTCTCTTTCTCTCTCTCCCTCCACTTGCTCGTTCTCTATTTCGCTTTCTACCTTTTGCTTCTGTTTCTCATTCTCTCTTTCTATAGTTTTTTCTGTATGCCTATATTTTTGTTTATCTTCCTTCCTTTATCTGTTTATCGTTCTGTACTGTTTCTTTTCTTTGTTCCTTTTCTCACTCCATCGTGAGAAATGTTTATCTTCATTTCTCTCAATCCACCCCTCACTCTGTTATTATAGTCTGTTTTGGTTGGTTTTCCTCTTCCTTTTCCTCTCTTTCAGTCTGTGTTGCCTCTTTATTTCCACTGGAGGCACATGGCACAGTGGTTCGGATCCCACTTTAAACTGTAGGTCCACTCCCGATTAGCCTTTCTGTGCATAAAGTGGACTTAAAACCACAAATCAATCAATCAATCTTTATTTTCACTTTCATTCTCTATCCTTTGGTTTTTAAGGATCACGCTCCAGCCTCCTTTAGCCGTCCCTTGGGGTGTCGTCCTTCAATGGTACCTATTTATTTGAGAATGGGCGAACCCCAGAGCCGCTTTATGAAGAGAGAAGGCCGCAAAAATCCGACCTCACAAAACACGCCCAGGAACCTAATCTTAAGTTTCCAGCAGGCCAGTGAGACGGCCAGTCGACTTTACAAAGGGAAAACTTCCCTGTTATTGTCCTTCAATACTTCTTCCTCTTCTTTTTTTTTTTAAATCAATTTTAATCTATTTTTTCATTCCAAAAAGAATAGTTTCGGAGAATTAGAGATTATAAAAAGGAATTCACCTTGGCTTTTCTGTCACTTTTGAGCTGAGGGAAGGGAGATCCAGAGGACAGTGCCATGCTAAAGGAGCTACAGCCCCCCCGAAATTTTTAGAAAATAAAAAAATTCAAATGAAGGTAGTAATAAAGTCGAAAAAACTCAAAATGACCCCCAATAACCATTTTTGTGTTTGAATTACTTTTAAAACGAAGGATTAAAATGGTAATTTGAGCTCATACCAAATGAAAATAAAACACCAACACTGAAATTGATTTACGGCAATGTATTCTATGATTCAACCAAATATTTAATCTGCCTCTGTTCAGTAAACGTTAGATTCATGACACGGAATCCGCATTCACATTCAGTTGTAGATATTGGTACAATTTCAATTGAATTCACATAATCCTTGACCTTGAGTGAGGTGAAAATGTGTCTTGGCTGACATGATTCCATAAAACACACGTTCTTAATCGTCTAAATGCCATGTGTGCGCATTTAATAGGACCATATTCATATTCAATAAATATTCGATCCTTGATCTATTTGACATTCATTTCTCGTTTCATTTTTTTGCGATATTAACTACACCTAAGCTAGATAAAGAATATGTGTTGTTATGTCCCTGTTCTTACACCGTCTTTTTGCCTATTCAAGTAATAATAATAATACATTATTAATTAATTTACATATTTAATTAATGTCATTAATCTAATGTGAATACTTTAATTTCATCATTTATATTATTATTATTTTTGAGACTTGGTTCGGACTCTCCCCCCCCGAAATATGTTTCTTGATACGCGCCTGCTTTTGACTAATCTTGATTGATTGATTGATTTGTTGTTTGAAGTCCACTTTATGCACAGGAAGTCTAATCGGGACTGGACCTACAGTTGAAAGTGGGATCCGAACCACTGTGCCATGTGCCTCCACCGGGTATCGAACAAACTAATATTGAGTAATAGAGGTCCCGAGTTCGGCGCTTATGTACAGAATGGTATTTGAAAGGGAAGGGGAAGTCCTCCATCTACTTGCTAATATTTGGTTATTGTGGGGAGACTATATATGTACAATTTATAATATATCGATGCTTCAAGAGTAGTTGCCGGAAATTTTGCAAATACCTCACTCTTTACGTGTATCAATCTATTTTGGACACTTATCAATATCTCCAACTATTTGAGCACAGCCAATTATGATTGTGAACTGATAGCAAAAAGTTTGTTTGTTAAACTTGTTTTAAGACCAATTTATGCACAGAAAGGCAAATCGGGACTGGACGTATAATTTAAAGTGGGATCCAAGGCACTCAGTGGGGTAGCGCAGATCTTTGGCCCCATCTTGCAAGTAAAATATTGAGGGGCCCCCTTAATGTAAAAAAAAAAATATGATGCCAGAGTGGGACGGAGGTACAATAGTTAGCTAGTTATCTGCCCTCCCCCCTTCGTTGTACAAGAAATTAACTTTTACCTCAAATATTATGCCTTCCCATTTTTTTGTTATCGACTTATATCACTGTAGTACCTTCTTGAAACTAAATCAGGATGGTCTGAATCTCTAAAAAATAACTGGAAGAAGAATCTGGAAATATTTTCTCTACTTCAACGGAGGGACACAGCCAGGAATCACTTTTGGAGGAGGGGGAAGCTTCCCGCTGCCAAATATTTTGTTCCTGATGCTTTGTATTTTTGCTTGAAGTTTTTTCTTTAAATGAAGTTACATATATTACACAGATATTAAAAAATACTGTTTTGGTGGAATTGTAAAAAGATAGTAAACACTCCTCTTTTGGACTTTGAGGTGGACGTGCCTTCAGCCCCTAAGCCATCCCTGGTTCCTCCAGGCCAAGATTCAACGTAAGAGTCGCTCATATTAGCCTTCTAATACTGAGTGAGTAATATACTCAAGCAACAAACTTATCCTTCAGTAATGGGGGTTGAACCGGACATCTAGATTGTCGGTAGTAACATATCACAAGGTAAATTTCAATCTGCTACGAAGAAATAACTGCGGACTCTAGTCTTGAGTGATAGATAATAAAGCTGCGAAGGAACTCTATTCACTGAAAATTTGTCACTCAATGAAATGCAGCTTGGAAGGACTGAAACCTCCCCCCCCCCCCCAACAAAATAAAAGAAGGTTGCCACGGGTTAGTAGACCTCAACATCATTATTCATAATTTTAATGCTGCCATTCTTTTTTCGATAGACCAGTGATTATACTTTCTTAAATACTTTTTCATGATACAAGAACCTTTTTATTAATAGACCATCAGTGCTAGAATTTTCCTTCCTTCTATCCCCAATGCGAACAAGGAAATTTGCAGCGAG